>NC_139530.1:2679760-2775743 GCF_947247035.1 Vipera ursinii | reverse complement strand
GGTTAGTGGTGACGAACCCACAGCGCCAGTTGGATGTGCTTTGATCTGCCCGCAGCCCCTTTTAAAACGAGACTTTAGCTGGACTTCAACTCCCAGAATTCCCCAGCCAGTGAATTTAACTGGTTTAACTGGTCCCAGCCGTGTCCAAAGGACGTCACTTCATTGATGCTGCTGGACCATCCCCAAACATCGGGCTTGATCCAATTCCTTCTTAGGAACTAGCACCCTTGGAGGCTTCTCGAAGCCCCCAAGTTTGGAACTCGTCACCCTACCTGGCAGGAACGTTGTGAGGGTCAAAGGCCAGCTTTCAAACATGCTTGGGGTGGGGGTGTCAAATACAGGTCGTCCTCATGACCACAATGGACCCCGGATTACCGTTGCTAAGCGAGACTTTTGTTAAGTGAATTTTGCCCCTTCCTTGCCATGGTTGCTAAGTGGATCGTTGCACTTGTTAAATGAGGAGGATGGTTGTTAAGTGAATCCGGCTTCCCCATTGACTTTGATTGTCAGAAGGTCGCAAAAGGGGGTCCCGCGACCCCCTGGGACGCTGCAAGACCGTCATAAATACGAGTCAGTGGCCAAGCATCTGAATTCTGATCACGGGGATGCTGCGATGGATGACCAGTCACTTTTTTCAGTGCTGTTGTAACTTCAAAGGATGACTGGACAAACTGGTCTAGAGTCTCCTGCCTGAGTAGGGGGCTGGACTAGAAGACCTCCCAGGTCCCTTACAGCTCTATTCTGATTGATTGATTGATTGAAATGGTCTAGGGTCTCCTGCCTGAGTAGGGGGCTGGACTAGAAGACCTCCCAGGCCCCTTCCAACTCAACTATTGTATTGTCAAGGGTGTAGAGCCCTGGGTCCTGCTTGCTTTTCTCTCCCATGCTTCCCAAGCTGAGATGATTTTAACTTCCTCCCCCAGGCCTGCCTTTCCCCCCCCCCCCCAGACCAGCACCTCCGAGTGGGTCTTCCATTATAGTTCAGGAATGCTAGTCATTCCCAATCAAGGGGACTGCTCAGAAAAAGAGGAGGGGGGGCTTTGGTGGTAGAGATTCCCCCCCCCTGCTCCCAGCAATTCTGGCACCTTTGCCCTGGGAGGCTTTGCATCCTGGCCCAGGCAGAAGGCGATTCTCTCCCAGGCATTAAAAACCAGTCTAGCGTGGGCTAAAGGGGTGCCTCCTCCGGGCTCCCACCACGAGTCTGGATTGGCCGGGGAGAGTGTGGGAAACGCCAACTTGTGGGAAACCCACAAGGCTTCCCCCAGCCAAGGAGGGGTATAAATAGAGGGAGAGCCGGAGGATGGCTTGAGCTTAGATCCGGCGGATCCAACAGCCTTTAATCGCTCGCTCTTCTCTTGCCCACCCACGAAAATGGCGCCCACTGCTGTCAGCCACCGATGCCTCTTGCGGGCGGAGGAGGAGAAAATGCTGGCCAAGGAAAAAAATAAGGTAATTTGGCACCCTTTGGGGGGTCTGCAAGCTGCAAACTCCAGGGCTTTTTTTTTTTAACAAATTAGATCATCGTTTGTGTGAAATGGTCGAGGGTTTCCTGCTTGAGCAGGGGGGGTTGGACTAGAAGACCTCCCAAGGTGCCTTCCGACTTTGGGATTCTGCAATTCTGTTACATCTGGCTGCCTGGTCTGGATGTCCATCCAGGTTGGCTGTTAGCAAGTTAAATAAAATAAAATAAAATAAACCCAAATAGGGTGTGATTCAGAGAGGCAGTCTTTGAACAAGTGCAGGCGGCGATGGGCAAAACGGAAAATGCCAGCGTGCTGGGGAACAGGCGGGAAAGGAAGGAAGGAAGGAAGGAAGAGAGAGAAAGAAGGAGAGAAGGAAGGAAAACTTCTGCAAGGAAAAAAGTGTCCCATTGGAGCGATCTAGAGGAGGATGCTTGCCCAGTAGAATCCTAGAAACAGAAGGCACCTCAGAGGTCATCCAAACCAACCCCCTGCTTAGGTGACCGCTTGGCAGTTATCCTCTGTTATCCGCCTTCTTCCCTCAAAGTTTTATGACTACTGCTTCGTAGTTTTTGGGTTTACCTTGAAGTTTTAATCTTTCTTTTCTTTTTTTTCTTCTCCCTTCTTTTCTTTCTCACAGCTGAGGAAACCGGCGGTGGAGAAAATGCGCCGTGACCGAATTAACCGCAGCATCGAACAGCTCAAGGTTTTGCTGGAGAAGGAATTCCGGCGTCATCAACCCAACACCAAGCTGGAGAAAGCTGACATTTTGGAAACGGCTGTCAATTATTTGAAGAGACAGCGTCAGAGGCACGAACCGGGTAAAAATGCAAAGCTTAATTATTAGAAGCGTAGCATACGAATGACGAGGGAGGGAAGGGGTGATTTTAAACCTCTGATGGGAATACAACACCCCCGTTTTTCTATTCCTGCCCCTTTTGCAACCAGGGTTAGTCTAGGCTAGAGAATGCCACAGGACTCTTCAGAATTTGTCCCTCTGGCAATCTCGTAAAAAAAGCGAGATGGGCAGATCAGCTGAAGCAGCGTCCTTGCCAGGAGTTAGTAAATATTTATTCAATTTCTGGGACAATTAAAGAAAATAGGGACCCAGCAGCGAAATGAAGGACTCGTTGATTCAAAATGCCACGAATTAGTTTGGCCAATCGTATCTTGGGATAACGTGTTCCCGAGTTAAATCTCAGAATCACCGAAACATAAAAGAAGGGGTCCTTAGAGATCATCTAGCCTAACTCGCTGGGAATTCCTCCAGCTGCCCTGGCGGGGAATAACAACTCACTTTCCTTTTTTTTTTTTTTTGAGGTGGCACGGTTAAGATACATTTTATTTGCAAGCCAGGATCTTCACCGGGGAGGGGGTGTCCATAAACCTGGTTACTGAATTAACCCGTGTCTTCCTGAATTGACCAATAGGGAGATTGGATTCAGTTATCGATTTTTTTTAAAAGAAAAAAAAATTTGCCTCCAAGAAAACTGACAGTGGTCTTGTCTTGTTTTCTAGCCCCAGGTGCGAAACACCCCGAACTTGACTTCAACACGGGTTACCTGCGCTGTTTAACGGAGGCCTTTTACTTCCTCTCCTTCTGCCAACCCAAGAGGGAGACGCAAAGCCGGCTGATCAAGCATTTCTGCAAAATCCACAGCATCTCCGATGCCACTTTCTCCCTCCTCTCCTCTCCTGCGCCCAAGAAGCCCTCCCGGGAGAAGAGACCCCCCCCACCAGCCTCGGCCTTCCTCTGGAGACCCTGGTAGAACTGCTGCCCACCTCCCACCCCCCTTGAAGACCAGCCAGGGGGGGCTTTTTCAGAATCTGAAAGCCCCTCTCGTCCGAGTAGGAAACAGTGGGTTTCCACCCAGGAGAAGAATTGAGGTTGGGGGGGTGTTTTTTCTCCGTTATTGGGGGAGAGAGAGAGTGCTTTTCTTCCCCAAAGGTTTTTTTTTCCTTCATAGTGAAGGGATGAGTTCTGCAGGAACAGAGAGATTAAAAAAAAAACTTTTATCTGACTTCCTTTCTTTCCTTTTCCTTCCTTCCTTCCTTCCTTCCCTCCCTCCCCTTTCGTCTATCCTTCCTTCTTCCCTCCCTCCTTCCCTCCTCTTCCCCTAACTAACCCTTCCCTCTTCTCACTTTTAAGGGACTGCTTTCCTGCAAATCCTGTAGTCCCTTGTGGGATGGTTTTTTCAATGTTTCTTTCATTTTTGTCAGAAATCCGGTTGCCTTTTGTGAAGGCTCTGCTAGCTTATGTATCTTTAATAAGGAAAAAAGGAACATGGGTATGGTACGACAGTGTGCGCTGGCTGGAAGTGACCGGCCAGAGGACTTTGTGTTTTGACAATTTCAGATTATTGCTGTGATTTAAATTCCTCTGATGCTAATTAAATATATGTATATATATATACATGTGCGTGCGTCTACATCTCTGCGGGTGAATTCTTCCTTTCAGATTCTGGAATAGTTCATCAAACAAATGCAAAACACAAACAGAGCTGTCTTTGGAAGGGAACCATAAGAGGGACTGTGATTTTGGGGGTAGACTGCTCCTGTGCATGGCGAGCAAAAGCCACCACTTTTCCATTCAGTTTTTGTTTTTGTTTTTTTGTTTTTTTGTAAATTCCAAGTGGGTACCTAAGATCAATTCACATCTGGTTTTGCAGACCAATTTCTCCCAGATCCTTAACCTTTAAAATCTTTTTTAAAAGGCAATTCTGACTAACAAAATTGATGCAAGTTTACAGAAATAGAAGCTTGTGGAGGGCAACTGTTTATTGAGCATTATTCCAACACTTTTTTTTTCAGCTTGTGATCTCTTTTTAAGACTGGGTTGATTTTAAATTATTGAAATTATTTCTGATCCATTCTTGGGAGGTGCCCAAAACATCCCCTTCCTTGGTTACCTGCCCCCCCAAAATTGGTGTTATGGGGCAACTAAAGAAAATAGGGATCCAGCTAAATAAAGGAATGAAGAATCATTGATTCAATCAAATGCCATTAATCAATTTGGCCAATCAGATCTTGGGATAATATCACAGAATTCACCGAACCATAAAATGAAGGGTCCTTAGAGATCATCTAGCCTAACTCGCTGGGAATTCCTCCAGCTGCCATAATAACTGACTTTCCTGGTTGAGGTGACATGATTAGGATATATTTGCAAGCCAGGATCTTCACGGGGGTCAATAAACCTGGTTACTGAATTAACCCATTTCTTATTTTTTAAAAAAATAGCTGCAGACCAAGAGGACTGGGGGGGGGAGGTTGTTTGGTTATTTTTTTGCCATGCAAATCCCATCATCCTTGTCCCTTGCCCCCTCAGACTGATGGGAGTGGTAGTCCAAATCCCCCACCAGGTAGATTGGCTTTATGCCTTTTGAAGGGCCGGCAACCTCAGCTGATTCCCACCCAGCCATCTTTTCTTGTCGTTCCCCTTTTCCTGGGGGCTGGGAGAGGGAGAAGCCATCTTTATGATGTTGACCCTCCCCCTCGGAGGCCCCTCTGGATAATAGCCCCCTATTAACCCCCACCCCATCCCACCCCCATTGTGTTCTGGGCATTTCCCACACTTTGGCATCCCTTGAAACTGTTCACCAGCGGAAACACCCAGAAGAAACGTGCTGAAGATCAAATTGTTTTCTCTGAAGACCCTTTTCAAAAATCTGGGAACAGCCACAACACCGCCCCCCCCCCCAATCTCTCTCTCTCTCTCTTGGAAATCCAGCAAGCTGTCCCGGTCAGTTTCAGCCTTCTCAATCGGAAATGGCTTCCGTTTTTCTACCTGGTGGGCAAACGGCTTGAGAATCCCCCCCCCAATTTCTGTTTCAGACTGGCCTCCGTTTTCTGCCTTCCTTTTTAACAGAATGACAGAAAACCCAAGTGGGAAGGGACCTTGAAGATCTTCTAGTCCAACCCCCTGCTCAGGCAGGAGACCCTACACCCTTTTTGACAGATGGCAGTCCAGTCTCTTCTTGAAAGCTTCTGCAGCAAGTTAAGGTCGTAAAACGGGGCAAAACTCACTTAACCACCATCTCGCTTAGCAACAAAAATCTTGGGCGCAGTTGCGGTCGTTAAGACAAAGACTAGCTATATTTATCCAAAATCTGACACCCTAACACTTATTTTTACGAATGCTGCCTTCCTCTTCCCTCCCTTCTCTTTCTTGGGCCTCTCCTTAAAAACTCCAGATCTTTTTTTAAAAAAAAAAATTAAAAGAGTTTTTTAATTTTATTTCACCCCTCCCCCAAGTTGGGGCAAGGAAGGGTTGTGCCCACCCGCTGGTGTAACCTCCGTCTGCAAGGGGTGAATGGGAGGACGCCACGATCTGATGCTCGGGGCTGGCGGTGTGACCCGGTAAAAGTCCCTTTTCCCACACCGCGTCTCATTCATGGGATTAAAGGGCCCAACAAAAGACATGAGCCAGGAGCATCTGGCTTGCTGCTTGCAGGGATCAATGCTGGAGAAGGACAGTGGGTGAGTGGGTGGGTGGGTGGGGGATATATATATGACTACTGCCTGTCGATGGCCTTCAGGTTAGGCTGACACAGGAAATAAAGATTTGTCCCATGTTTGGGGCAAGGTAATCTAAAATAGTTAACAAGCATTTGACACACACACACACACACACACACACGCACACACACACACACACACACACATATATATATATATATATATATATATATATATATATATATATATATATATATATATATTGTGTGTGTGTATATATATGTATATATATGTATATATTTATATATGTATTTGTTTTCTGATATATGTATATATATGTATATATGATTTATTTTTATTTATTTTTATTTTAATTCCATTTATATCCCGCCCTTCTCCGAAGACTCAGGGCGGCTTACAAACTTAGCAGCATCATGATGATGATGATGATAACTTTATTGTCACTTTGAATGTACACCAATCGGCATACATCAAAATGAAATTTCATTGCATACAAAGGGTCACCACCTCCAATATATACTCTTGTTCGGGGCCTGCTCAAATTTCACATGGTCCATTTTAGTCTCTAGGGAGTGAATGATGGCACACAGGACAGATGGAAATGGGGCTCCATGTGGATTAGCCCTCAAGTTAGCTTGTATTTGGACAACCTGACAACCTCGCCTTCTTTCCTTTTTCTGATCCTGACTCTTCCACCCTTTCCTTAAAGAGGCCTTGCATTTTTTCGCCCCTGGAGCACACCGCTGCCGCCTCCACCAACTCCTCCAAAAGCCTCTCTCTCTTCCTCTGGGCCTACCGACAGCCTCATCCAGTTCCTTCGCCCCATAAGCTCCAGGTCCTCTCCTCCTCTGCCTCCTCTGGAAACAGCCCTGATTTGCAATAGAATCCATCCCTGGGCCTCTCACCAACAGTTCCAAAACAAGGCCAGCAAAGATTGTCGGTCGTATGTCGTATCTTACCTTAGTTCCACCATGTTGCTCAAAGACGTTAAAATCTTCCTGATCATGTGGCCTATACTAGCCCTTAATATCCCTCCCAAAACTATTCGCCTTCAAGAGCCAATGCAGCCGCAGCCATTCCAGGCGCCGCCATCTTTGATGTGGGCAAGCTTTAGAGACCCACAGAACGCTTTGGCGGCTGAATGCATCGTTCTCTGAAGCAATATATATATATATATATCTCTATATTGTATTTTGCTTACCTTGGTTCAGCACGGGATGCTCACCTTGAATGATTTCGGTCGGGGCAATTGAGCGGCTTCTGAGCGACGCCGCAAACTGGACCCAATAACTAACTAACTAACCCAAATGACTGCAGTGATTCGCTTAAGGAGGGTGGCGAGAAAGGTTGTAAAATGAGGCCGAACTCAGTTCCTCGCTGTCTTGCTTAGCAATGGATTGGTGGGTCGTAAACCGAGGACTACCCATATTATAACTCGCAGGGCTATATTTCTGTAGGGGGGGGGAATAAATCTCCCGCACCTTTAAAATATCTCCTCCATCTTGCCTCAAATTGAAGGGAGTGTGCTGCCACCCTGTGGCTGTGATTGGGAAATTACCAATATGCTAATTGGGTCTACCAGGGCCTTCCCCCTTGGTCAGGGGTCGGCAACCTCGGCTCTTTTATGACTCGTGGACTTCAACTCCCAGAATTCCTGATCCAGCTGGCTCAGGAATTCTGGGAGTTGAAGTCCACGAGTCATAAAAGAGCCGAGGTTGCCGACCCCTGCCCTTGGTGATGTATTTCCTATCCTGCTCCTGATGCTGCACTAGGATCCACGCCTTCTGGGTTGGACTTCTTCCTTCTCCTTGTTTCCCTTGTGTTCCATCCTCCATTGTAACATCTGAACGCAAGCCATGCGGACGGTAATCCTGTTCCTCAGGGAGAGACACCCCTCCTCCCAACTCCTTCCTACCTGACCCACTTTTGCTATTTACAGGTAGCCCTCAACTTACGACAGCTGATTTAGTGACCGTCCCATGTCCCAACGGCACGGGGGAAAAAAAGTGACTTTTTTTTTTCAGAGTTACGCCCTTTGCAGCATCCCTGTGATCAAAAATTTAGACGCTTGGCAACTGGTTCGTACTTGCGACCGTTGCCGTGTGCCAAGATCACCTGATCACCTTTGTGACGGTTGCAGAGTGTCCCCGGGGGGGTCACAGGATCCCCTTTTGAGACCTCCTGACCAGCAAAGTCAACCACCGGGTGACTTAACTTATCAACTGTAGTGTTTCGCTTAACCGTCGCGGGAAGGCATAAAATGGGAGCGAAACTCACTTAGCCACGGAAATTTCAGACTCCCTTCTTGTCATAACTTGAGGTCTAGCGACTGTGTTCCTCCCTCAAAATTGCCTCTTACAATTCACCCTCCACTCTCACTCTGACTAGCGGGTTTCGCAGCCACATTTTCTTCCAATCTTTCCCCCCAACCAATCTTTCCCCCCACTCTTGCAAAACAGATGTTTTCTTTTTTTTAAAAAAAAATAAGTTTTCTTTTTTTAAAAAAATGTCCCAGCCTGATCATTCATAGACATCCCCCCCCCCAAATTTAATAAAAAGCCTAAATACTGCATCCTGGAGGGATTGCGCAACAACAGAAGTGTGCCTTTTCAAGTGCTGGTTTCTGGTGCTTAATTTTTTAGGGGTGTGTGTGGGGGGGTGTAGGCAGCGCTTGAGCCCCAGGACATTTCCAACACCAAGCTCCCACAATCCCATAATAATAGCCCAGGCTATTTCCCACGTTTTTTGGGGAGGTTTTTCCCCTGATCTTTGGAGCCCTTCTTGTTATTCAAACCGACCACCTGCTCCTCAGGGATCTGGCTATTCTCTGGCGGCGATTCACAGTTAATTTACCATCCCATAATAGAGGAGTTTGCTATTGTCCAGGAGAAGCGTGAGGATTGGACAGGAGTGTGGGAAACGCCAAGCCTGGCTGAACCCAGGCTCTTGAATGCCACTGCCGGGGTATAAAGAGAAGCCTGTCCGTTTCCCCACCGCACTGACAAACCAGAGATTGGCTTGGAATGCTGGTTTGGGCAGGCCGCGTGGCGTCTCCCCGGACCTCTCCAGGGAGGAAGCCTGTAAGTATTTTATTTTTCTCCCCTTTTCCCACCTGGAGTCTTTCTAAGTTTGGCTAGGAGGTGGACTCGGAAGGGAAGAGAGAAAGTGGGGTCTAATTGTCTCTCTCTGCTTGTTTGTGGTGTAGCAAGTAGCCATGATGGACCAAGCGAAGCCATGATGGTGCAGAAGCCAGCATGTGAAAGAGGGATGAAGAATGACTTCTGCAGAGACCACTTTGGAAAGAACCGGGACTTGATCATCAGGTCCCCAAAATACAGCCATGGTGAGTGGACAGCTGATTATTTCTTCTACCTTCCTTCCTCTGCTCCCCTCCCTCCCTCCCTTTCTATCTCCTTCCTTCCTTTCTTCCCTCCCCTTCTATTTCCTTCCTTCCTTCCCTCCCTGTTCTTCCTTCCTTCCTTCCTTCCTTCCTTCCTTCCTTCCTTCCTTCCTTCCTTCCTTCCTTCCTTCCTTCCTTCCTTCCTTCCTTCCAAAGAAGATAAGAGTCAGGATAGAGCAAAATCACCTTCTTTCAATAACCAAGTCCTTTGTCACCTGTCCCAGAATCACTTCTTTAAATTCTATTTTTTTTTATTTTTACTTTTTCACAGGGAGAATACATTCCACCTTGAAACAGGACGATGGCACCTTCTTGGCGAAGAATGTGCAGCCCACCGCTGGACCAGCTCTTAAATCTTTTCCCCAACGCTGACGGCTTCCCCCGAAGGGACTGACTCAGAAAAGACATCAGGGGCAGAATCCAGTTTGGGAATGGGTGGGATTTTCTTGGACCCCTGCCGGATAATCCAGAGGGCTTGATTTGCTGTATGCATTGCTGTCCTCAGACTTCTAAGTCAGTGTTTCTCATCCTTGGAAGCTTCCTTCTTTCCCCCCTCCCTCCCTCCCTCCCTCCCTTCCATTCCATCTCCTTCCTTCGCTCGGAAGCTTTTTAGACTTTCTATGAGATTGGTACATTGCATTTATCTGCCAAGACGACATGTTTATTGCATTCTTGGAAATGGGTTGGCTTTCGAAAGGGGAGCGGTTGTGTTCACCAAGTTGAACAAAGGCCTTTGATAAAGGCCCAAGCTAAGTTGTGGGTCCTTATAGGAACGATGGTAACAGCCCCATGGGCTGGCTTTTGTTCGGGCAAAGTTGAACGAAGGCGGGATGTACAAATTGCATTTCCACTCACTCTTTTTTGCTGGTGTGTGTGTGTTATTCAGATGTACTTGTTTTATAGTCCTTGCAGGACGAAATTGTTGTTGATGTATTGTAAATATGCGTCGAAATTCGTAGCCTGCTACAAGCGGCCACAATTTTAAGCTTTTGCACAGTAATGGGGAAGGGGAGAAAAAAAAAATAAAAACCTGCTTTTCATCCACGTCAGTGCATCCAAGTGCCTTATTCTGAACAGGATAAAGAGGGGGTTGGACTAGAAGACCTCCAAGGTCCTTTCCAACTCTGCTAGTCTGTTGTTATGGGTGGGAGACTCTAACTTCCTTAGTTGAGTGGAGAATCTAGCCAATTGTGGTTTAATGAAGAAATTACTGAAGCCATCATGGCTTAGGGTGTTGCAAAAACAACTATTGTGTCCAGTGATGTTTACTCCCAAGTTAGTCTGCAGTTTTAGAATGAATTTATAACTATTGATCTTTTGATTGCATTTGTACACTGCATTTCTACGTTGGTTACTATACAGTTGCAGGGGTCTTTTTAATTAAATTAATTTCATTACAGTTTACAGAAAGATTTCTGTTTGTAGATTGCTTGGCAATTTTTTTTAAAAAAAGGAAAAAACCAAAATATAACCCAAATATGTGTGTTTTTTTGTATGCATGACTTACGCTGTTTTTTATTTGTTTGGAAATCAAATCAAACTGGTTCAGATACCTTCCTTAAAGTGGATCCATGTTGCAATTACGCTCTGCTTTCTTGCATGGAAATGATGCAGCTTTGGGGAACAAGTTTTGAAACACTTAAAAAGAGCTTTTATGCCTAGGCATTTTTAAAATCTAATTCCAAGTGTATTTAGAGATGCAATTGAGTTGGGTTTATTCACAAAGGAACCCACTAAGGCCAATTCCTCAGAAAGGGGACCTTAAGCAGATCCAGTTTAATTGCATTCCCTTCCAAGGGAAATAAAAAGCTCATTGAAATCAAGGAAAAATAATAATAAAATCAACTGGTCACATGCCCAGGAAAATGAAATCCAGCCTCCTTGCACGATCTGATTTGTTCCAAGCTGCAGGACCTCATTGAGGTTCAAAGGGGATGTTTCAATTTGTCATCTAAAACCCCAATTCTTACTATTGGATGAGGAGAGCCATACACAAATCATGAATGTTATTAAAATATTTATTTAATTTTATTAAATGTATATAGATAAGACTCCCATAAAAAACATCACCATAAATGTTGATTGGAAAAAATAAGCCTCTAGTACACAATGAGGTCTCCCGCCGGGCTTTATTTTGAAAGCGAAAACCAGGTGGGCGGACCTTCAGGCTGTCATGGGCGGAGCCACTCGGCGTCCCACCCACTTCAGGGCAGGGCTTGCGTCTCGGCCTCCTTTCCCCTCCCTTGATATTACCATGCAAAACGTATGCGCATAGATTTGCATCTCTAATGAGGTCGGCCGCGCAGCAGCAAGAGGGTCGATGCGTCCAAAATGGCGGAGCGGGCCGGGCGAGGCGGAGGCGGCCGTCTGGACAGGAGCATCACCTTGCCGCCGGACGAGATCTTCCGCAACCTGGAGAACGCCAAGCGCTTCGCCATCGACATCGGTAAGCCCGGCGGCCGACGGCCGGCGCGTCTCCCCGGTTCCATCCCGCCGCCGTTCGCCCTTCTCCCTCTCTCTTTCGGAGAGACAGCGAGAGAAGCGAAGGGGGAGAAGAACGGAGGCGTCGCGCAGGGCACGCCGGGACTTGCAGTCCTACGCCACAGGGATGAGCGGCGCGGAGGGCGACGCCGGACGGCAACTCCCGGCGTGCCTTGCGCTCGGCCGGGCGGCGTAGCGCCCGACGGGAGCGGTAGTTTCCGCGCCCGCCCGCCGCAGGCTTTAGCGCTGGCGAGAAGACTACAAAGACCGGCGTCCCTCTGGATTTCAGGGCTTGTGGGAGGGGGGGCAACGGGGAGACGGTATAAACAAAACCTGGGTGTTTTTGGGGGGTGAAGGATTAGACGGGCCTTCCTTTTATTGCGGGGGGGGACACCAGCTATTCCCTCCCCCGTTTTGCAGAGAGGGAAGATGTGTGTTCTGGGGGTGCTTCCATATATATATATATATATATATATATATATATATATATATATATATATATATATATATATATATATATATATTGCAGGAGGGGAAATGCCCCCTTAGCTGCCTGGGGCAGGGGGGGGGGAGGAAATATGGCTCCTTTTTTTCAGGGGGGAGGAAAAATGTCTCCTTATTCGCAAGGAGTTTAAATTGCTCCCTCCTTTTCGATGGGGAGAAAGAAAAAGGGCTGTTTCCTCTGCCCCACCTTTAGTCCCCCCCCCAGCCAGTTTTGTCTTTGGGTCTAGTGAGATTTCTTTCAAACCCCTCAGGACCCCCTCTTTGGGGGGATGGTGTTGAATAGACCTCCCAATGAACCGAAATCCTATATAAATTCCCCCTGGCCTGTCAAGCAAAATATGTTCCCCTCCCAAAAAAAAAAACCCTGATAAAAATATCCAGCCATTATGGTTTAATCCCCTCATTTGCTGTTCAAGTGATTCTCGACTTGCAAAGAATCATTCTTTGAATTGGCCTTTACAGATAGGCATAAATAGATATTCACCATTTACCCCAGTTCTTGAAACCTCCTGAGGGACAAGCCTCATGATGTCTGGTTTTGCATTGCACAAGAAAGTGGTCTGTGTGTGATAGCGGTTTGAGCCTGTTGTCCTCTTGAGAAAATGGGACACACGCACAGGCAACAGGACTGCTAATTGAGTCAGTTCAGGGTAGTGGTTAAAATTTGATGTATATTTCTCCTTCCTTCTCTCTCTTCCCTCTCTCAGTGATTCAAGGCAGCTTACAGGAAATAAAAATGTACTATAAAAGAAATAAAAACAATGAAATAATAACTCACTTCTTCTGGCGACACTTCACCTCATATTAGTCATTTAATCCATCTTGCTCTGGGTATCCCGGGTCCGCTGGCAGAACCAGGTCTTCAGGGCCTTCCAAAAGAGCATCAGAGTGGGGGCTGCATAAACCCACCCTTGTTTTTTTAGATCAATATTGGGGGGGGGGCTCCCAAACAAATTTCTTCTGGGTTAACTTGAATCCTTAAGCCTTAGAATCGCAATTATTTTTGAGTTTTTCAGCCGAGACTTTTGGAGCAAAATGCGCCCGCTCACATGGTCCACAAATGGTTTCGGTTTTCCAGGGAAGTCCTACAAATCACTCCCCCAAATTGGCTTGTTCTCAGTCACGGTTTGTTTTGCCAACAGGGGGATCATTGGCCAAGTTGGCTTACTACTCCACAGTGCAACACAAAGTGGCCAGGGTGCAGTCCTTCGATCAGTCGTGCAAGGTAAGACAATGGTTTCCTGTTACTGCTTGGTAGAAAACTCAAAAGCCACCATCAGCCTGAGAGATTTGTAGCAGGAGGTACCAGTGATCACATTTGGGCATCTCTGCCACCTTTTTAGGGTGGCAGAGGAGCCCAGATATGATAAGCCAAAAAAGGGCCCACACCTGTAAGATTTAAGAGTCTCATCTCTAGTTTAAACCCCTGTTCAGGCAGGAGATCTATACCATTTCAGACAAATGGTTGTCCAGTCTCTTCTTAAAAACTCGAGTGATGGAATGCTCACAACTTCTGGTGGCAAGCAGTTCCTCTGGTTAATTGTCTTCCCAATCAGGAAATTCCTCCTTAGTTCCAGGTTGCCAAGTGTCCTAATTTTGATCCTGGGGATGCCGCAACAGTCGTAAGAGTGAAAAACGGTCATAAGTCCCTTTTTCCAGTGCCGCTGTAACTTTGAACAGTCACTAAACGAATTGTTTTAACTGGAGGACTGGCTGTCCATGCAGTGACACTCTTTGAGATCCAACCTTGATAACAAGTAAAGGAACCAATCCAACCTGGGCCAGCTGGCTGGGGCCATTCTGGGAGTTGAAGTCCACACGTCTGAAGGCCACTGGGGTTGAGAAGCTCTCTTCCAGAGGAGCGTGGCTTCCCTTCTTCCCTGCACAACAGCTTCGGGGCCACAGTCTGCAAGGAAGTTTTGACTCTCTCTGTCGTTGCTCCCCAAGGATGTCGAACACGAATCTCCCTACGAGGTCACCGTCCAGGAGGAGATCACGGCTCGGCTCCATTTCATTAAATTCGAGAACACCTATATCGAAACCTGCCTGGATTTCATCAAAGACCATCTCGTCAACACCGAAACGAAAGTGATCAAAGCCACAGGAGGTGGTGCGTACAAATTCAAAGAACTTATTGAGAAGAAGCTGGGATTAAAGTAAGTGCGAATGGGTCTCATGACTCATTATCCCCCCCTTCCCCCCTCCAGGGGGAAAGCTTTGAGCCTGGTAACACACACACACACACACACACACACACACACACGCCTGTTTGCCGGCACATTTAAGAACTTGCGGGCGGAGGGAAGACCAGCTATGCACTGCGAAGCGTCCTGCAAGTGGTCCTGGTCGCCCACACCACCAACCCAACTTTAACAACCTTTTTTCTGTGGGATGCCGCGACGGTAAAGCAGCCACCATGGTCGTTAAATGAATCCATGGTTTGCTAGGTGCCGTTTTTTGGCCAAACCCCTGTAAAATGAGGTCCCGTGATTAAAAAAAAACCTGTAAAAGTGCCCAGTTGCTGAGGGCCTGAAATACAGGGGAGGTACAACCCTTGGAACTTGGAATCCAGGTTTTAAGTACCTCCCCCCGCCCCCCAGATACGTCTGTCATAACTTTGAACAGTCCTTAAGCAGCCAGTCATAACTCGAGGATCACCTACACATTTATATTTTTTACTAGCAGGCAGGATATTGTATAATTAGAGATCAGCATTAAGGATTGGATCAAACAACATCAGACTGACCTGTGAGGATTGCTTTAAAGTCTTGGCCCCCCTGCCTCCCATTTGTGGGGGTTTTCATTGCCCAGTGGGTGAAAAGAGGGATTTGTTGAGACCACAACTCCCCAAATTCAGCAGCATAAGAGTTTGGGAGTTCTGGAGGGCACCTGCTTAGGGAGAGGCTGTCTGATGAAGCAGAAAGCAGTTGCGTGAAAAGGTTGTAAAAGATCCTGTCTGCAAGCGAGGTAGAAATTTGCAGCCAGTTTTTACAAACCTCGCCCCAAATCAGTGCTGGAATGAAACTGGAATAGGCGAGTGGAGAACCTTGGGAGTTGAAGTCCAGCCAACTTAGAATTGCCAAGGTTGAGAATGACTAAATAAATATTCCCACCAGGACCCAAATCTTCCCCAGTTCCCTTTTTGGGTACATACGGGACCTCCCATCTATGAACCCTCCTCCAGAGCATTGTTGGTTGCAACTAGGAAAAGTCAAATTCTTGGGGGGGGGGGGGTTGGAGAAAACTTCAACAATGTTTTTTTATGAGGATGTGATGAGCTGGTTCTGCAGCTCTGCTAACAAGCCCTGTTGTTTTCCTCGCCTGGTTTTAGATTAGATAAAGAAGATGTGATGACTTGTCTAATTAAGGGCTGCAACTTTGTCCTCAAGAACATCCCCCATGAGGCCTTCGTCTACCTGAAGGATGCCGACCCCGAGTTCAGGTTTCAGATGAACCACCCCCACATTTTCCCCTATCTGCTGGTCAATATCGGCTCTGGAGTTTCGATCATGAAGGTGAGGACCGCTGGTTGATCAGCGTACAGGTAATCCTTGACGTAGGACCACAGTGGAGTCCAAAATTTCTGTTGCTAAGTGAGACGGTTGTTAAATGAGTTTTGCCCCCACTTGACGACTTTTCTTGCCACATTTGTTAAGCAAATCTCTGCAGTCGTTAAGTTGTTAACCCGATTGTTAAGTGAATCCGGCTTCCCCATTGACTTAGCTCGTCAGAAGTTCATAAAGAGACAGTATCTCCTTATCAACGTAATAGCGGTGGGATTTAGGCAGGAATCTGCTCCTTGTCTTTGATAGGTGGAAACGGAAGATAAATTTGAATGGATAGGCGGAAGTTCCATCGGAGGCGGGACTTTCTGGGGCCTCGGAGCATTGCTTACCAAAACCAAGGTAATGTTCTTGCCTAGCAATTCGGCATTTGAGTGATGGATTGCTCTTAAGTTAAGCAGACAGAGATAGACAGACAGACAGACGGAGGGAGGGACGGATAGACAGACGGATGGACGGATAGACGGATGGATAGATAGATGGACAGATAGACAGACAAGGCATGAAAAAAAAAAGAAAAACAGACTGGTGTCGAGGAATACCCATCCTTCCAGGTGGTTCACCTGACTGACCTTTGGGATTTCCATTTTTAGAAGTTTGATGAATTGCTGCAGCTTGCTTCCAAGGGCCAACACACCAACGTCGACATGCTGGTCAAGGATATATACGGCGGGGCGTACCAAACCCTCGGGCTGAGCGGCAACCTGATAGCCAGCAGCTTCGGGAAATCTGCCACGGCAGACCAAGGTGGGACTTTTCAACCTTTTATTCTTCGGTCCACTCAAACATGCGGTGTCTGTTAAGGGGTTGGCTCGCTCTGCCCGTTAAAATTAAGGGCCTTTTTATTTTATTTTTCATTCTCCAGATCAGTATCTCAGTACCCTCTTTGATTCTTTCCTTAAATCTCATCCTGAATAAAATTCGGCAATCTTCCATTAATTGACGATGGAGATTCTTAGTCATGAAGGTCATGGTTGTCCCAAAGGTGTGTGTTTTTTTTTCCAGGAGGCCACTGGAGTTTCTTGTTTTTCTTTGAAGACGTTTCGCTTCTTATCCAAGAAGCTGCTTCAGCTCTGACTGGATGGTGGGGGAATGGAGGGATTTATATATTTGAAATTGAATTGAACAGCCCTCCCTCGACAGAGGGGGAGGGATATGATATCATCCATCTCCAGTCTACAACACAGTCCTTTCATGAGTTCCAAGGAGGCTCCACACCCATTTGCACCACTCAGGTGACCCTGAGGCTCCAAATGGCCTCAACGACTCTCTGAAAGGATGCAAATGACCGGCTGTCTGCAAGGAGTATAAATTCTCGCATTCCCCCACCATCCGGTCTGAGCTGAAGAAGTGAAACGTCTTCAAAAGAAAACCAAGAAAGTCCAGTTGCCTCCTTAAAAAAAAAACACGCCTTTGGGATTCCATTAGTTGACCCACATCTTTTGGACGGGGGGGGGGCTCGATCTTCCCCTCCCTCCCTCCCCTCCCCTCTTGCGCCCTTCTCAGAGTTTTCCAAAGAAGACATGGCCAAAAGTTTGCTGCACATGATCAGCAACGACATCGGGCAGCTGGCTTGCCTGCACGCCAAGCTCCACAACCTGAACAAAATCTACTTTGGCGGTTTCTTCATCCGGGGTCACCCCGCCACCATGCGGACCATCACCTACAGCATTAACTTCTTCTCCAAGGTAGCAAGAAATTAGTATCTGGAATACTGGTAGCAGGGTGGCAAGCCACGGACAGGGGGGAGGGGTGAGGTGAAGGGTTTGGGCCTGAAGGAACCTGACAAGCCGCCTCCTTTGAGCCTTTTGCTCAGCGTTGTAAACGTAGAGCCGCTGCTCCTCGGGGTGTTCCCGCTAACACCTGTGTCTCTTGTTACGGCAGGGTGAAGTTCAGGCTTTGTTCCTGAGGCATGAAGGCTACCTGGGAGCCATAGGGGCTTTCTTAAAAGGAGCAGAGCAAGACAGTAAGCAGCCCCTCTCTCTTCTGGCCCCCCTCCCCCAAAGTAAGGGCACCTCTCCCCCCCCTCCCCAGAGTGGGTTTTTAGGCCCCAGTCTCTTATTCCAGGGCTTGAAAGGCTCAGCCAAGTTCAGCCGACACAGACTGGATTTCCGTGTTTGTTATCTGCCTGTGAGAAGCCTCCCTCGGCTCGGGGTCTGCTCCACCGGGCCTCTGTTTGTCTGTGTGTGTGTGCTTTTGCCTAACAGCCCTTCAGAAATTACACAAGTGCGTGCTACCTAACTAGACACGCAACCTAACTTCCAGGTGATTCACAGCTCCCCCCCACCTTTTTTTTTCTTTTATCCAGGGCCCTATGAGGCTCTGGCTTCGATGTTTGCTGTTTCAGTTGCGTTTTTTTTAACTTTTGATCGAAAAATTAAGCCGGGTGGATCCGTTCATCCCCTTGGTTCTCCAGTCTCTCTCTAAAACAAGAATCAATCCTTTAAGCGATCTGAAGGGATGGCTGTATTCCCATCCAATATCCTGTTTCCTTGAAAAATAAAAACAAAGTGCTGATAACTTTTTAAAAAAAATAAAAAAAAATAGGACTGCTTTGGCATATGCTGGGATATCTTATTATTTTTTTTCTTTCTCTCTTTCTCCCCCCCGCCCCTCCCAAGACCCCAATTTATACAGCTGGGGAGAGAACTACGCTAGCAGTTCAGGCCTTCTGAGCACGTCGCCTGACGTTTGCCCCATGCAGCGGGAACGAAGTGGCACAGTGAGTCTTCCTGGCCTAGAAAAAGCTCAGCTTTCATCCCACATCCCTAAACAGATCTCCCCGCTTGATGGTCTCTAGGCCTGACGGATCCTGATGGTGCCTTTTTCAAATGGAACAATGGAAACCGGTCTCTTTCCCCAATTGTTTTAAAACTGAACCAAAATGAATGCGTCAAACCTCCTTTGTTTTGAAATCAATCTTTGTGGAGAATCTGTCTGTCTGTCTGTCTGTCTGTCTGTCTATTTTATTTATTTTATTTATTTTAATTCCATTTATATCCCGCCCTTCTCCGAAGACTCAGGGCGGCTTACAAGCTTAGCAGTAGCCTTCATTCTATGTATATGCCTGCTTATTAGGGCCTTCACACCCCCCCCCAAGCGGCATTATTACAAAGTCAGCTTAATTGCCCCCAACAATCTGGGTCCTCATTTTACCTACCTGGGAAGGATGGAAGGCTGAGTCAACCTTGAGCCTGGTGGGACTCGAACCTGCACTAATGGCAGGCAGCTGGTGTTACTTAAGGAGGCATTAGCCCACTGCTCCACCAAGGCTCTATCTATCTATCTATCTATCTATCTATCTATCTATCTATCTATCTATCTGTCTATCATCTTTGACCATCCTGCTCACACTGCATTCTCTCCCCTCCCACCCCCAGTTCGACATGCTGGAAATGGACCGTCTGGAGCGAATGCTGGTGAATCTACCCTTGCTGCAGGATCCCTCCACTTACGTCGCAGACACCGTGGATCTCGCCGACGACGTCCTGGCCCGACAGTATTGGCTCTCGTGCTTTGAGGAGGCTTTGGATGGGGTGAGGACCCGTTGTGGGGGTGAGGATGGAGTCATGAGGAAGCGCACCCCTTATAACGCCCCCATCTCCTTTCTTAGACCTTTCCCCAGCTTGCATGTTTTAGGGCAGCCAGAAGGAGAATCGGTGAATATATCCTCCATTAATGGGCGTGTGGCCCATTAACCCAGAGGAAGAATCTGGCTCAGTTCAGCCCCTTGTATTAAAAGCTTTTCCTCCTCTCTCTCGTTCCCCGGCCAGGTTGCCAAACGTGCCGCAGCCAGCCAGCCCGATTCGGTCGATGCGGCCGAGCGAGCTGAGAAATTCCGACACAAGTACTGGGACAAGCTCCAAACGCTCCGACAGCAGCCGTTGTGAGTTTTTGTGTGTGTGTGGGGGGGGGGAATCATCCTATTTAGCGATTCCCTAGTTGTATATTTTCCGTCTTCACGTGTTCTGCCGGCCGCTGGTTCAGGAGCTACAAGCAAACTTTTCTGGCTGGCCTTCCATTAATTTAAAGCAAGAGTGAGCCGTAGCTCATAAATTATCCAGGGGTGGATTTAAAGGGCAGAAGACCCTTCCCCCCCCCCCACCAAATATAACTGATTCTTTTCTCCTCCTTTTTCCTTCTCAGCGCATACGGCACCCTAACAGTTAGAAGTTTATTGGATACAAGGGAACACTGTTTGAATGAATTTAACTTCCCTGATCCCTACTCCAAGGTAAGGCCTCCTCTTCCTCACTGCCCTGGAGTGCGGTCCCGTATCTTTTGAGCCATGACCCAGTGTTGCTTCCCCAACCCCATCCCCTTGGGGAAGCAAGGAAGGAGAAAGAGAGAGAAGGGGAAAGAATGAAGGAGGTCAGGAAGGAAGATAGATAGGAAAGGGAAAAAGGGAGAAAGAAGATGGATGAGGAAGGAGGGCTAGAGAGAGAGGAAGGAAGGAGGGGAGGGAGGGAGGGAGGGAGGAAAGAAAATGATGGAAGAAGGGAGGGGGGAGGGGGGAAGGAAAGGAAAGAAGGAAGGGGAATGAATTTATTCTGCCTCCTGTAGCTCAAGAGAGACACTCAGTTGCAACTGGGGAAGACTCTCCAGAATCAGGAGGGAGATTCTGCACTCTGCACTCCCTCCGTGACGCTCAGAATAGAAAAGCAGGACTATTAGGGGCATCCAATATCAGCAAGGAAAGAACGGAGGAGCAGAAAACGTTTGGCACCAGCTGCCAGAGCAAGTTGGAAGGTCTAGAGTCTCTGTCCCCGGGGGGTCCATGCACTGCCCCTCCTCTTACATTTTGACCAGGCTCCTCTCAGCCTGGAACCCGATAATCCTGGATCCTGCGAGTTACCTGGAACCTCCAGCCCTCACCCAACTCCTGGTCAGACTAGGTTTCGAAAGACCATCCCAGCAGCCAGGGTCTGTGCTAGGAATCCCCTTCCCCTCTGAGCTTGCCTTGTGTTTCTCCCTCTCCCTGTCCCTCCCTCTCTCTCTCTCAGATAAAGCAGAAAGAAAACGGCATCGCCCTCCGGTGTTACCAGGGGGTGATCGAGTCTCTGGATTCCCTGGCCTGGGAGGAGAGGCAGTTCGCCCTGGTGAAGGGGCTCCTGGCTGGAAACGTCTTCGACTGGGGGGCCAAAGCCGTCTCGGAGTAGGTCTGGGGATTTGGGGGTGGGGTGGGCTAGGAGGAAAATCAGAAGGTCGCTAAAGGGGATCACACAGCCCCGGGGACACCGCGGCCATTGTAAATATGAGCCAGTAACAACGAGTTAGGAGGGACCCTTGAGGTCTTCTAGTCCAACCCCCTGCGTAAACATCCGAATTTTGATCCTGTGACGATGGGGGGATGCTGCAACCGTCGCTAAGTGTGAAAAAGGGTCCCAAGTCCCTTTTTCCCCAGTGCCGTTGTAACTTTGAACGGTCACTAAACCGACTGTTGTAAGCCGAGGACCCTCTGCTCCCAGCCCTTGACGTTGGAAATACCTGCTTTTGAGCTTTAAAAGCACCTTCCCCGCCCCTGCCGTGCAGAGGAGAGAGGCTGGCCAGCGATGGAGCCTCTGTTTTGCCGTTCAGAAATCTTAATTTATTCTGGTCCCTTGGGGAGCTTTTCTGGTGGGGGACCCAGGGCTTTTTTTTTTTTTATTTCCACAGAACAGTAGCAGGAAATGTGTTGCTGCCCTGCCTGGTTTCCTCACCTGTGTGCTGTCCTTTCTCTCTCTCTCTGTTTTTTTTCCTCTCCTCCTCCGGCTTTTCCCCACCGCCAGCGTCCTCGAAACGGAGCCCCAGTTTGGATTCCAAGAAGCCAAGGAAAAATTACAAGGTACTGGGAGGGGAGAAACGTGAGCTCAAGAGTTTTGCCCCATTGGACAACCTTTCCGCCCACGGTTGTTAAGGCGAATCCCTGCGCTTCTTAAGCTAGTCGCACGCTTGGGAAGCGAATTCCGGCTCCCCCCATTGACTTTGCTGGCCAGGAAGTCGCAAAAGGGGATCGTGTGACACACACACGCACACACACACACACACCGGGGACAGTGCAGCCGTCATAAATACGAACCGGTTGCCAGGTGCCCGGATTTGGATCATGTGACCCGGGGGGGGGGGGGATGCTGCAAAAAGGCCGTAAGCGCGAAAAGTCACTTTTTTTCAATCCTGTTGCAGCTTCTCCAGGCCTCTCTGGAGAAGCTTGCTTGATCTCTGGATGTTGAGTAGAGCAGCAAGCTGGCTGAGGAATTCTGGGAGTTGAGGTCCACAGGACTTAAAGTTGCCAAGATTGAGGACCCTCGGAGTCGAGGGTAGAGTAGGGGCACCCCTCTCCCAATCGGGTCGAGCCTTTGCAATGTTCTGCCAAGTGTTTATGTTGTACTTTTTAAAAATCCACTCTTTCTTTAGCTGGATGTCGTGGTCTTCTCGGTCCGCTGTTTCCTGTCCAGGAAATGGCAAGTTCTGAGTTCTTCTGACAATTGATCATCTTATTCTCTCTCTCTCTCTCTCTCTCTCTCTCTTTCTCTCTCTCTCTCTCTCTCTCTCTCTTTTTACCTTTTCCCCCTTCCTGACTCCCAGAGCGTCCTTGGCTCGTGGATTCGTACAGTGAGTGGGTGGAACGGCTCAAGGTATGCACAATCCTTCAACCGCCATTTTGGGGGGTGGGTGGGTGGGTGGGCCGTTGGGGCAGAGGGTGGAGAAAGGGGAGGAATATATGAAATTATCTTTCGAGTTCCGTCCTTTTGAGCGGGAGCGAAAACCTATTGGCTAGCCCAGTGTTTCTGAACCTCGGCAACTTTGAGATGGGGTGTGTGTGTGTCTTCAACTCCCAGAATTCATGGCTGGCTGGGGAATTCTGGGAGTTGAAGTCGCCCCCCCCCCTTCTCAAAGTTGCTGAGGTTCAGAAACACTGGGCTAGTTTTTTAAGACACCACAAGACTCTTGTCTTTTATAAGACTGACTTTCTGGACCGAACCAAGTTAGCTTTTGTTAGACAAACAAGGTTGAACTGGGCTTGACCCA
This sequence comes from Vipera ursinii, assembly GCF_947247035.1. NCBI lineage: Eukaryota > Metazoa > Chordata > Lepidosauria > Squamata > Viperidae > Vipera > Vipera ursinii. Next base: position 2,752,848 of record NC_139530.1, on the reverse strand, counting down.
CAGCTGTTTGCACATTGTCTCTGCTGTCCCACTCCTCAAGTGGACATTGGGATGGAGCATCAAAAGGGGAGGGCTCTTGTCTAAGTACAGAAGAGGGTGACACCCCACCCACCGAAGGAACTGTTTGTTCTAATTGTCAAGACTTCCCACTCGTCTCATGTGACAAAAAAAAGGAACCTCGTACAGTTTCCTTGCAAAATTCAAGAATAGTCCAGAAATTCCAGGGGATTGAGATATTACCCTCTCTCCTTCCTTTTCTTTCTCTATTTCTTTCTTTCTTTCTTTCTTTTTTAAGGGGTGGTTTTGGGTCCCTTCGACCTGCCTCCCCAGATTTTGGCTTTCTCCCGGCAGCGTAGCCTGACTTGAAAAGAGGCCACTGGGTGATCCGTGGCCAAATGTAAGGAACCCGATTTGTCTCCGAGTTCTCTGATGCGTCTCTTTTTCCTTTCACAGGCCCCACCTCATAAATGTGCCTTAATTTTTGCAGATAACAGTGGAATTGATATCATCTTAGGCGTCTTCCCTTTTATTAGGGAATTGCTCTGTAGGGGCACGGAGGTCAGTAATATTCTGGCATCTTAAGGTGAAAGGCCCGGAAGGTGTTGCGGGAAGGCCTGGAAAAAAAAACCTGGAAAAATTGGGGGGGGGAGGGAAAGGGTTTTGTTTTGTTTTTGCACCCAGTTAGCAAAAGACTAGAAAGAAAATGAACTGCTTTGTTTTTTATAGGAACTATATAAAAAAAACAGATGCGGGGGAAAAAAAGATACCGTTTAATCCCACCTTAAAAACAATTAGTGGAAATACCACTTTTTACCTCGGATGAGTTTTTAACCAGCTTGCTAGCAGCAAATAAAAATAACTTAGTTCCAGGGAAGATGCTGGTCAAAATCATGACTTGGAAAGAGAAAGAGGTTTTTCTTCCACCCTTGAAGCTCGCGACACAAAACCCACAACTTTGTCCTCTTCCTTTTGGGGTTGAAGACTCCTGCAGCTCTGAGAGGAGCTAACTTTAAATGGGGGTCTGCAACAGGAGGAAGAGAGAGAGAGACATCCCTTAAAACCCTCAGCTATCAATTGATATAAACCAAATATTGATTATTTGCCAGTGAGTTAACATTAACAAGGCATTGGTCAAAAAAAAAGGCAGTTTCTAGCTTCCATAAATTCTTCTTGGAGTGTCTTGCAAACGTTTTCCGGATAGTAGTGAAGGTGAGACCCCTTTTTCATTTCTGGACCAACCAACTCTCTCCCCCCCCCCCCGCAACAGTAATATCAATTGTATTTGTTGGTCTTCTTGCCTCACAGGCCAAGATCAAAGAAATTCTCACTGGCCTGAGAATTTAGCTTGTCCCCCAAAATGGTGTTGGTGTTCCTCGTTCCAAAGTCCCTGAGGGAAGCGTGGGTGCAAATGTGCCAGAATATATTTCAGTTCCAATTTAAAGTGAATCAAACATCCCTGTGTGTCATGAAGAGTGCTAATCTAAAATGTCCTTTCCTTTCTCTCTCTCTCTCTCTCTCTCCCTCTCTGTATGTCACATTCTCCCTCTTTCTCTCTCCCCCTCTCCCTCTCCTTTGCAATACCAGGTTATTTTGGCTTGCAATTCAGGTCCTGCTCTGAATGACGTCACGTATAACGAATCCTTGCTTGTGGTGGAGAGGATTGCGGCTATGGATGATGTTATTCGGTAAGGATTTCTAGTAATTGGTGTGCACGATTTAAGGCAGTCTTTAGATCCAGACAAAAAGGTCAGAAGGGAAAAAAGATCTTGAAAAACATCAGGATGGGCAAAGTCATTTTTTTCACCGCACACAAATAATAGACGGAATGAAGTTTGTTAAATGAAACCTTCTTTGTTAGATGAAGATCAAAATGTTCGAACATAAGTGACGTAATATTTTGAAAAACAAAATCCAGACCCTATTTAGAGGGGCCCTCCGACAGATACAGCAGAGGATGGATGGATGGATGGATGGATGGAAGGAAGGAAGGAAGGAAGGAAGGAAGGCTAGATGGTGGATGGGTGGATGGATGATGGAGAAATAGATGAGAGGGAGATGTAGCTGGAGATGTAGAGATGTAGAAGAATGGATGATAAGAGGGAGGGATGGAGGGATAGAATGCATGATAAGACCTGTAGATAGATAAGTGAGAGATGATAGGTAGATAGGTATAGATAGATGATAGATGATATATATAGATATGGATAATAGATGATATAGATGACAGATAGACCCACAGATAGATGATAGATGATAGAAATGTTTATAGATGGTAGCGAAATATGGAGAACCAGATCTGCGAATTTGGTTTGATCAGGTATAAAGCAGCGTTTGTTTTATACTTGCAAATGTACTTATACATTTCCTCAAGGGCTTTGCTAAAATTGGCTATGGGAAAACTGCACACTGAAGCGTGTCTCCTTGTTTGCCTCTTACTGAGATCCTCCCATCTTTGCTAGCCAGCTCTGTTTCCAAGGTTGCCCAGATGCTGGGCAACTTCGCTGGATGTTTATCCCTTAGGCTGAGTTTTTGCCCTCCCCCCTTCTCTCTTTAGGTCTGCCCTGAAAGAAGAGAGGCTCCTTTTGGTCCAGACTGGCTGCAGTTCACCCTGCTTGGATCTCAGGTTTGTCATCATCCCAGTTGTTGTAAAATTATCAATAAACGTAAGAATCGGCTTCTGAAAGTAAACTCCCCCCCCCCGAATTCCTTACTGCGGCCTTGCTGGCTAGGGAATTCTGGGATTTGAATTTTTTCTGGCAGGTGCTCGTGGCCCCTCCCCCTCTCCTAAGAAGAGATGCCTTTCCCAAGAGAAATTATCTGGTTCAATTGGATTGCCATTTGACAAAGATATTTGAAAACAATACGTTGCTATCTTCGTTTAGTTATAACTGCAGCCTTTGGGGTCTTTTGCCATCCCTCCCTCCAACTTTTCTTCTGTAAGTGCCTACCTCCAAATTAAGTCACCAGAGGGCACAGCCGGCTCTTCTTTGCCCATTAAAAGCGCATTTATTTTATTAAATAATTATTAAAATTAGCTAAGTGCGAAAAAGCCATCCTTTGGCACATACACAACCGAGGCCGCCTGCATTGTTTGGAAACGACTGAACAGACCCAGAGCTCAGAAGCTCAAAGCCTGCCAACCCTGCTCCGTAAATCTTTTTTTCAAAGATCCTACGAAGTCGTATTAGATAAATTGGCAACTCCAGCTCTTTCTGAAAAATTCTCCCAATTTGCAGTTGCTTATTATAAAAACCTTAAAAAAGAATCTTAAAGGGGGCAGCGGTGCTGACGCTGCCTACTTTTCCAGGGCTGTACACACCTAGCTATATCAAGGGTTTAAAATTAACTAAAGGAGGGAGCGAGATCTTTTAAGGGATCTTTTAATGGATCCCAATCCATTAAACCACAGTTGAGCCAACTGTCCCCTTTCGGCCGTAATTTAATCCTCATCCTCTTGATTTTCACAGCCGTCTGGACAAGGGCCTGGCTAACTTGGTCCGAGAGCGGAAGACCGACCTGGTGATCATCGAAGGGATGGGCCGGGCTATCCACACCAACTACCACGCAAAGTTCAAGTGTGAGAGCCTTAAGCTGGCTGTACTCAAAAATTCTTGGCTGGCTGATCGACTGGGTGGGAAGATCTTCAGCGTGATTTTCAAGTACGAAGTTCCCCTCAAATCCTCCTGATGAACCCCAAGAGGGAACAGGAGGGGGTGAGCTTCACCAGCAGCGGCTGGAAAAGGACTTGCACTAGTTACAATTTTAATTGTAAAGAATGTATTTTTATTACCACAGGGAAAATGAGTTCTCTCTCGCACACACCTCTGTATTTATATTGTGCTTTTGTGACTTAAAAGAAACCAGCTATCACTCACTCCATGTGTGTGCGTGTGTGTCTGTGTTTCTTGAATTTAATGCAATATTTGTGATGGCAAAAGTTTTGATTTTCCTGTTTTTCCCCCCCCTGGGTTTTGTGTGTGTGTGTGTGTGTGTGTGTGTGTGTGTGTGTGATGCTTGCACTGAAATGTCCTGAAAAGCTTTTTTTAAATCTATATAATCTATATTTTAGCTTACATTTGAACTAGCCAATTACATGGCCAAAAAAAAATATCAAATAGACATTTTAAAAAGCTGAAGGAATCTTGATTCTTTTACATTACGGGCTCACAAGAGAAAGTGTGCAAAACTGAAAAGGCAGAGATCTCATTAAAACTTATTAAAATCTTTATGATAGGGATATCATATTAGACCTCTTTTGAAAACTAACTGTGGATAGGAAAGAGTTCCAATAATAGAAAAAGGAAGAAACAGTTTCAAATTTGAGTCAGTTTATTTCACTGGGCAAGTCACTATGTATCAGGAACTCTATTATAACATTTTAGCAGAATTCCTAGAAAGCAAAGTAAAAAAAAAACCAAACCAGTCCTGGATTTTTTTTTCTTATAGAAAAAAAGACTGAAAAAAAATAACATTCAAAATAAAACCAAGGGCTGCCTGGCAAGATTATAACAGGGTGGAGAAGATGCAAACAAAAAAACAGAAAAAGAGCTTTGAATTTTAGGTGGAGGGGATGGACGATCCACCAAGGGGAAGGGCAATCTGTTGCAAGAGAGGCAATCCCCATCACCCCCACCCCCAAGGGCGGCTAATGGGAACTGTAGTCCAAAGCATATATACTGTACACATAGCCATAATTTCATTTTTATTATTTTTTTGGTATGACATTTTCAGATTTGTTTTTTGTAAAAACAGCATTTTAAGCAGGAGGAACCTGCTCAACAGGAGCAAAAAAAAAAAAAAGCTCTCTTGCAAGAAGGGACCATCCCTATCAACACCCCCCCACCCCGGAGGTGGCTGATGGGACATGTAATCCAAAGCATTCCTCAGTAGAAGCCCAAAGTCCCCCTCTGGATCTCTCAATCCTAAAAAACACTGCTGCAAAAATGATGGGGATATTTTAAAAACTGGGCCTTTGAAGATGGGAGCAGGGGGAGGAGGCAACCTCCAACCCTATTCCGGCCTCTCATGCACAAGGGAAGACCCGCCGGCTGCCTGACGGATGGGATTTGTAGTCCAAGGGTCTTCGGGTGGGACAAGAGTCCCCTAGGTGGGCGAAGCCTTGAGAAGGCATTACACAAACACACGCACACGCACACCCCCAACGTCGCAGCCGTCCAATCGCCTTCACGCGTGCCTGGCTGAGGAATTCTGGGAGTTGAAGTCCACAAGACAAAAGGGCCAAGTTTGAAGACCCCTGTGCTATGCTGTACGTATAACCATAATTTTATTTTTATTATTTATTGTATGTATTGCATTTTCAGATTTTTTTTTGTAAAAACAGTGAGCATCTTAAGCAGGGAGGAAACTGCTCAACGTGAGCAAAAAAAAAGTTCTGTTGCAAGAAGGGACCATCCTAATCGCCTTCATCTGTGCGGCCGAAGCACACCTGGCCCTTATGAGCCTTCCTGCACGCCGTCGCTGTCTCCATGGCAACCTCTCCGCGAGGCGGGAAAACCGAGCGCTCACACCTTTGCTTTAGCGCGCGCCTTTCCCGCCCAGCACCCTCGGACCGGCTCGCGGGGTCTTTTTTTCTGCACGGCCGTGATTGGCTGCTCCGAAAACGCGTCCCTCAGATTGGCTGAGCGGTCTGTTCTTCTCTCCGAGAGGCGGGGACATTTAAAAAGTCGACGGGCTCCTCAGGTGACAGAAAGAAAGAGTGATCGCGCGGGGCACGCAGTCGACGCCGCTACCGCGTCTTTCAGTCCCCGAAAGAGACGATGCTGCAGGGCGCTGGGGGGGGGGGAAGTGTCTCTCCAGCGTTCCCGCAGCCCAAGTCCTCGAGCTCGAGGCCGAGCAGGGCCTTTTGAGCTTTGAGGTAATTCTAGCGGAGAGTTTTATAGTTGTAAGTTACGGAGGGGAGCGCGAATTCTGTAGCTAATTAATAGCTTATTATTCTCGGGGAGTCAAGATAGCACCTGTGATAATTTTAAGCGCGGCGTGTATTCTTTGGAGTAAAACGCCAGGGGTGGCTGAGGTAAAATCGCAAGGGAGCTTTATTGAAATGACGCCAATACCACAGGTCACTAAAGATACTGATCTCAGTCTTCGTAAACAGCTGTGTCAAAGTAATTCTAGTCAAAGCGCAAGTTCTTAAAATTTTGGTGAATACAGATGAACAAGCAGTAAAATTAGCTTAAAGGCAAAATGCCTTCAGTCCCTGGAGTTGCCCTTTCTTGAATAAAGTCAGCTCTTTGGACCTGAGGAAATTTTAGTCAAGTCTCAAATCCTTAAAAGAAGCAAAACATGTAGAGGACTAGTGGCTTCAAGTAACTAAAGGCAAAAGTTAACTAAAATTACTTCAGGTCCTGGAGTTGACTTTACTTTCTTGAAATAAAGTCAGCTCTTGAAGTAATCTTGATGTAATTTTAGCCAAGGTGCACATTTTAAAATATTGGTGGAACCTGAGGTAATCTCAGCCATGTACCTTTTAAAAGGATCAAACCACCATAGGCAAGTCAGAATTAAAAGTTTTTAAAGGTAAAGATAAAATTATTCAAGAGCTGACCTTGATCTCAGGAATAAACTGATTTCTTGGGACCTGAGTTCACTAGTCAGCTCAAGTCCTTAAAAGAAGCAAAACATGTACAAGACAACTAGTTGCAGGAATTATCAAGGGGACAATTTTTCAATTCATTGTATAGTGTCTTCTTTCACTGGTAGGATAAAACAAAAATCCCCTTTGATTGCTTTTCTAGTCTCTGAACATAAGCTGGTCATTTGGTGATGTTGATTTTTTTTTATTTCAAAGGCATGAATCCATATAGAGGAAGAAGAAGACATCAGCAGGAAGACAGATGGCTTAATTCATTCTCCAGTATATCATGAAAATGTGGAAGCCTGGCAGGTACTGTTTCCAACATGTTTATTCCTGCAAAAATGTTTATAAAGTATCAGTGGTAAAAAGAGCAATAGTACTCCATTGCATATAGCAGAGGTAGGCAACCTCGGCTCTTTTATGACTTGTGGACTTCAACTCCCAGAATTCCTGAGCCAGCATAGCTCAGCTTGGAAACTCTTCCTTTCCCCTCAGCATAGCTGACTCAGGAATTCTGGGAGTTGAAGTCCACGAATCATAAAAGAGCCGAGGTTGCCTACCCCTGGCATATACCAACAAGCATGGTGATGCCCCTACTGGTGGAGGTCTTTCAGTCCCTGAGCTTCCACTCTGACACTCACACTGAATGAGCCCGGGAGTCAAACTGCTACCCTTCTCATTGAATCCCTGAGCAAACACTGTAGGGAACTCACACTGGAAGTCCTATCTGCGATCGGCCTGGGTGACCCTTTCAGTCCCTGAGCAAGCAGTGAGGGCGAATCACACTGGAAGAGTCAACAGCGCTCAGCTACAAGCCTCCTCCAGTGCCTGAGGACCCCCTCAGTAAGACTCAAACCGGAAGGCAATCCTTTGGGATCACCTCCCTCCCACCTCACAGTTGAAATAAGGCATCCTTGGTGCTCTGAGGTAATAGTAAGCAGTGTTTCCTGTGCATTCTTAGGAGTAAAACTCCAATGGCAGCTGAAGTAACATTGATTTTTTTTATCTCAAAGGCATGAATCCAAACTGACCTGTAGACGAAGAAGAAGACATCAATAGTAAGATGGTTTAATGCTTAGAACCAAAAGTAAATGTGATGATGCTATTTATTGCAATGAATAAAAGAGAATATGTAGTGCTCAAAGTTAAAATGAGGCATCCTTGGTGCTCTCTGAGCATGTAGACGTTTCATTAGCAAACTAGGGAACATCATCAGTGCTAGCAGAAGGGAGTCTGGTTTGCTGTCAACTTATGTTTGAGTGGCTTCATTCAGTATTGTTGACTGTTCCTTGAATGCAGTATTTTTTCTTGCCCTGGTGATGATTTTTAGAAACGGAAATAAAACCTCAACGGCCCTTTTTAATGTTAGCTGTGGCCGTTGATCTATAAGAGAGGTTAGGGTTTCCTAGGTTTGCAGACACAGCGGAGGAAGAATTGCACACCTGCTGCCAAAGTTTCCTCGAAAGAGACAACGCTTGATGGGCATGACCGAGGAAGAAAGAAAAGCAAAAGAAGAAAGAAGAGAGCATGAAAATGTCTCCAGCTGAAGCCCTGTTAGCCTTTGGCTGTGACGTGGCCTCCTACGCTGTGAGGTAAGTTTAGCCGAGTCTTGTATTCTTCTAAGTTTTAGCATATGGAGGGAGGTGGATGGTCTTCCACTACTTGATGGTCCTTCCTAGGTAAGTAACAATTGCAACTCAGCTAATAGTAAGCACTGTGTATTGGGCATTCATAGGAATAAAAGTCCAATGGCAACTGAAGTGATGTTAGGTTTTTTTTTATCTCAAAGACATGTACTTGCACCACCTTAGAAGACAGAAGATTCAGTCGTCAGCCTGCATCATCGATGGAAGAAGGAGGAATGGAACTCAAGAATGAATATGATCCCCATCAAGAATGCCCACAACTGACCTTTAGATGATAGGTTTTATACCATTCTTGCCTGCTGTAAATTTAGCGATGGCAATGGTTATTAGATGCAAAAAAACATCCTCAATGGCTCTTTTTAATCCCTGGCATGGCTGTTGATGGATTATATATTTTATAGCTTTCTGCCTGGCGTAAATTTATCCCTGGCGATGGTTCTTAGAACCAAAAATAAAACCTCATTGGCCCTTTTAACTGACCAGTGTGGCCAGTGCTAACCAATAGATTTTATAGTTTTCTGCCTGGCATAAATCTAGCCATGGCAATTGTTGTTAGAACCATAAAGCAAACCTCAATGGCCGTTTTTAATCTTAGGTGTGGCTGTTGATCGATAATAGATTTTATACTTTTCTGCCTGGCGTAAATCTAGCCCTGGCGATGGTTCTTAGAACCAGGAAAAAACCTCATTGGCCCTTTTAAATGACCAGTGTGGCCAGTGCTTGGTAACAGACTTTCGCTGAAATTATAAGAGACTTGGTCCTAAGAGATCTGGCTGCTACTGACATTATTTTTCAGGTTATGATGGTGGGAGGGAAGCGATCCAAAAGGATTCCCTTGCAGTTTGAGACTCAGCTGGGGATCCTCAGGGACTGGGAGAGGCTTCCAACCGGGGGCTGCTGACTCCTCCAGTGTGGTTTGCCCTGGCTGCTCACTCAGGGACCAAAAGGCTCTCCCTCCCAGTGTGGGTTTCACAGAGTGTCTGCTCAGGGACCAAATGAGCCTGGGAGCCCTTGGCCCTCTGCCCTTCGGCATGGCCAATTCACCCAACCATCTTTGTCCCGGGCCGTTGGCTGCAGGGATAATAGCCCCCAGCCAATCGGGTGGCAGCCCGAAGGAATGGAATGCAAGAATGAATATGATCTCCATCAAGAATGCTCACAACTGATCTTTAGATGATAGATTTTATACCATTATAGCCTGCTGTAAATTTAGCCATTGCAATGGTTCTTAGAACCAGGAGAAAAAAAAAACTCATTGGCCCTTTTAAATGACCAGTGTGGCCAGTGCTAATTAATACATTTTATAGTTCTCTGCCTGGCATAAATTTAGCCATGGCGATGATTATTAGAACCATAACGCAAACCACAATGGCCCTTTTTAATCTTAGGTGTGGCTGTTGATCGATAATAGATTTTATAGTTTTCTGCCTGGCGTAAATTTAGCCATGGCGCAATGGTTCTTAGAACCAGGAAAAAATCCTCATTGGCCCTTTTTAATGACCAGTGTGGCCAGTGCTTGGTAACAGATTTTATAGTTTTCTGCCTGGCGTAAATCTAGCCCTGGCGGTGGTTCTTAGAACCAAAAATAAAACCTCATTGGCCCTTTTAAATGACCAGTGTGGCCAGTGCTAATTAATAGATTTTATAGTTTTCTGCCTGGCGTAAATTTAGCCATGGCGATGTTTATTAGAACCATAATGCAAACCACAATGGCCCTTTTTAATCTTAGGTGTGGCTGTTGATCGATAATAGATTTTATAGTTTTCTGCCTGGCGTAAATTTAGCCATGGCGCAATGGTTCTTAGAACCAGGAAAAAATCCTCATTGGCCGTTTTTAATCACCAGTGTGGCCAGTGCTTGGTAACAGATTTTATAGTTTTCTGCCTGGCGTAAATCTAGCCCTGGCGATGGTTCTTAGAACCAAAAATAAAACCTCATTGGCCCTTTTAAATGACCAGTGTGGCCAGTGCTTGGTAACAGATTTTATAGTTTTCTGCCTGGCGTAAATCTAGCCCTGGCGATGGTTATTAGAACCAGGGAAAAAACCTCCCCTCGGGAGGGGAAGGGGATGCTTAGGCACGGACCATTGGCCACGCCTCCTTCACCCCTGCCACTCGCCTCAGCCCATTTACTGACAGTCTTCCTCCTCCGCTGCCCTCCCCCAGCCAGCCACCACCACCAATGGGCCCTTGGCCCTCTGCCCTTTGGCCTGATCAGTTCACCCGACACTCTTTCTCCTGGGCCATTGGCTGCAGGGATAGGTAGCCCCCAGCCAATTGGATGGCAAGCTGAAGCCATGGAGCTGCCGTGGGAGTGTGCGATGGGGGATCACAGGGCTTGTGGGCTGCGGCTGCTCCCCAGGTTTTGGGGCCTTGCAGCTCTCTCGCCCGTACCAGAGACGGGGATTAGTGGCAGGAGTCATAGCTGCTGGGGACACTGGGGGGCAGTCGGGCAAGAGTGGATTGGGGGGACAAGGGAGGGAGGGGTGGGCGCCTCAAGGGGGCTTCACAAAGACACATTGGCTCGCAACTCAAACAAAAGAGGAGCAGGAACAAGGCCAGTGCAGGGGGTGGCGGCGGGTTGGGGGCGCTCACAGGCAAACAACAAGGCCAACTTAGCTGCTGCAACTGGGAATATAGTGGGAGGGAAGTGTGGGCAAATGGCAAGGACCGGGGGGACTGCTGGAACTGTAAGTGTCTTGGGAAAGAAGCGGGGGCAAATGGCATTTGCCCGCGGTTCCCTCCCACGGCGCTCGCAGTTCCAGCAGTCCCCCAGCACATGCCATTTGCCCACGCATCCTTCCGAAGATGCTCGCAGTTCCAGCAGTCCCCCCAGTCCCTGCCATTTGCCCACGCTTCCCTTCCATGATACTTCCAGTTGCAGCAGCTACGTTGGCCTTGCTGTTTGCCTGTGAGCGCCCCCAACCCGCCGCCACCCCCTGCATCGGCCTTGTTCCTGCTCCCCTCTTTTGTTTGAGTTGTGAGCCAATGTGTCTTTGTGAAGCCCCCTTGAGGCACCCACCCCTCCCTCCCTTGTCCCCCACAATCCACTCTTGCCCGACTGCCACCACCAGTGGCCCAAGCAGCTATGACTCCTGCCACCACTCCCTTTCACTCCGGTCCTGGCAAGAGAGCTGCAAGGCCTTAAAACTTGGGGGGGGGGACCAGGGAGGGAGGGGTGGGCTCCTCAAGGGGGCTTCACCAAGACACATTGGCTTGCAACTCAAACGAAAGACGGGAGGAGGAACAATGGCGGTGCGGGGGGGTGGCGGCTGGCTGGGGGCGCGCACAGGCAAACAACAAGGCCAACTTAGCTGCTGCAACTGGGAATATAGTGGGAGGGAAGTGTGGGCAAATGGCAAGGACCGGGGGGACTGCTGGAACTGCGAGTGTCTTGGGAAAGAAGCGCAGGCAAATGGCATTTGCCCGCGGTTCCCTCCCACGGCGCTCGCAGTTCCAGCAGTCCCCCAGCACATGCCATTTGCCCGCGCATCCTTCCGAAGATGCTCGCAGTTCCAGCAGTCCCCCCAGTCCTTGCCATTTGCCCACGCTTCCCTTCCATGATACTTCCAGTTGCAGCAGCTACGTTGGCCTTGCTGTTTGCCTGTGAGCGCCCCCAACCCGCCGCCACCCCCTGCATCGGCCTTATTCCTGCTCCCCTCTTGTTTGAGGTGTGAGCCAATGTGTCTTTGTGAAGCCCCCTTGAGGCGCCCACCCCTCCCTCCCTGGTAACCCCCAATCCACTCTTGCCCAACTGCCGCCCCCAGTGGCCCAAGCAGCTGTGACTACTGCTGCCACTCCCCCTCACTCTGGTCCTGGCGAGAGAGCTGCAAGGCCTCAAAACCTGGGGAGCAGCCACAGCCCACAAGCCCTGCAATCCCCCATCGCACGCTGCCCCCGCAGCTCCGCGGCTTTGGCCTGCCACCCGATTGGCTGGGGGCTACTTATCCCTGCAGCCAACGGCCCGGGAGAAAGAGTGTCGGGTGAACTGATCAGGCCAAAGGGCAGAGGGCCAAGGGCCCATTGGTAGAGGTGACTGGCTGGCTGGAGAGGGCAGCGGAGGAGGAAAGCTGCTGGTAAAAATGGGCTGACGCGAGTTGCAGGGGGCGAAGGAGGAGTGGCCAAGGGTCCGTGCCTAAGCAACCCCTTCCCCTCCTGAGGGGGGTCTTTCAGTCCCTGAGTTACCACTCTGGGACACTCACCCTGAATGAGAAGGCGGCCAGTCGGCTCCCAGGCTCACTCGGTCCCTAAGCTGACACTCTGTGAGACCCACACTGGGAGGGAGACCCTTTCGGTCCCTGAGTGAGCAGCCAGGGCGAACCACACCCTGGATGGAAGCCTCTCCCAGTCTCTGAGGATCTCCAGCTGACTCTCAAACTGGAATGGAATCCTTTTGGATCGCTTCCCTCCTACCATCATAACCTGAAAAATAATGTCAGTAGCAGCCAGATCTCTTAAAACCAAAAGTAAACCAGGTGGCACACTTTAATACGAGGTATTGCCATCTCAATAAATTAATAATTAGATTTTTTGCTAGGGAGACACATTAGTTCCTCGAACTGGAAAATCAGTCTCTGTGGCCCTTTTTAATTCTAGACGTGGCCATTGAAACCCTGAGTAGATATCTTGCCTTGCTTAATTTTGGCATGATGTCGGTTCTTAGAACCAGAAATCATCTCACTGGCCCTTTTTAATGCTAGGTGTGCCGGTGATTTATATAGATTTTATAGTTTTCTGCCTGGCGTAAATTTAACCATGGGAATGGTTCTTAGAACCAGGAAGGAAACCTCATTGGCCCTTTTAAATGACCAGTGTGGCCAGTGCTAATTAATGGATTTTATAGTTTTCTGCCTGGCGTAAATTTAGCCCTGGCGATGGTTCTTAGAACCAGGAAGGAAACCTCAACGGCACTAATTAATGCTAGGTGTGTCCGTTGATCTGCAGAAGATTTTGTAGATTTCAGTCTTTGAGGTTGAGGGGAGGAACAATGGCACACCTGCTGCCAAAGGTTCCTCAGAAGAGAGAAGACTTGGTCAGCATGTGAGAGGAAGAAAGAAGAAGAAAGAAGAGAGCGTGAAAATGTCTCCAGCTCAAGCCCTGTTAGCCTTTGGCTGTGACGTGGCCTCCTAAGCTGTGAGGTAAGTTTAGCCGAGTCTTGTATTCTTCTAAGTTTTAGCATATGGAGGGAGATGGATGGTCTTCCACCACTTGATGGTCCTTCCTAGGTAAGTAACACCTGCAACTCAGCTAATAGTAATCACTGTGTACTGTGCATTCTTAGGAGTAAAGCTCCAATGGCAACTGAAGTGATGTTAGGTTTTTTTTTATCTCAAAGACATGTACTTGCACCACCTTAGAAGACAGAAGATTCAGTCGTCCGCCTGCATCATCGCTGGAAGAAGGAGGAATCGAACTCAAGAATGAATATGATCCCCATCAAGAATGCCCACAACTGACCTTTAGATGATAGGTTTTATACCATTCTTGCCTGCTGTAAATTTAGCGATGGCAATGGTTATTAGAAGCAAAAAAACATCCTCAATGGCCCTTTTTAATCCTAGGCATGGCTGTTGATGGTTATAGATTTTATAGCTTTCTGTCTGGCGTAAATTTAGCCCTGGCGATGGTTCTTAGAACCAAAAATAAAAGCTCATTGGCCCTTTTAACTGACTAGTGTGGCCATTGCTTGGTAATAGATTTTATAGTTTTCTGCTTGGCATAAATCTAGCCCTGGCGATGGTTCTTAGAACCAGGAAAAAAACCTCATTGGCCCTTTTTAATGACCAGTGTGGCCAGTGCTAATTAATGGATTTTATAGTTTTCTGCCTGGCATAAATCTAGCCCTGGCGATGGTTCTTAGAACCAGGAAAAAAACCTCATTGGCCCTTTTTAATGACCAGTGTGGCCAGTGCTTGGTAACAGATTTTATAGTTTTCTGCCTGGCGTAAATCTAGCCCTGGCGATGGTTCTTAGAACCAGAAATAAAACCTCATTGGCCCTTTTAAATGACCAGTGTGGCCAGTGCTAATTAATGGATTTTATAGTTTTCTGCCTGGCGTAAATCTAGCCCAGGCGATGGTTCTTAGAACCAGGAAGCAAAACTCAACGGCTCCTTTTAATGGTAGGTGTGTCGGTTGAGCTATAGAAGCTTTTGTAGTTTTGAGTCTTTGAGGTTGAGGGGAGGAACAATGGCACACTTGCTGCCAAAGGTTCCTTGAAAGCGAGAAGACTTGCTGGGCATGGCAGAGGAAGAAAGAAGAAAAGAAAGAAGAAAAAAGAAAGAAGAGAGCAAGAAAATGTCTCCAGCTCAAGCCCTGTGAGGTAAGTTTAGCCGAGCCTTGTATTCTTCAAAGTTTTGGGATATGGAGGGAGGTGGATGGTCTTCCACAACTTGATGGTCTCTTTTGCCTAGATAAGTATAACACCTGTCTCTGAGGTAATAGTAAGCAGAGTTTCCTGTGCATTCTTAGGAGTAAAACTCCAACGGCAGCTGAAGTAACGTTGATGAATCCAAACTGACCTGTAGACGAAGAAGAAGACACCAATAGTAAGACAGATTGTTTAATTCTTAGAACAGAAAGTAAACGTGATGATGTTATTCATTGCAATGTAGACGTTTCATTAGTAAACTAGGGAACATCACCAGGGCTAGTAGAAGGGAGTCTAGTTTGCTGTCAGCTTATGTTTGAGTGGCTTCATTCAGTACTGTTGACTGTTCCATGAATGCAGTATTGTTTTCTTGCCATATTGATGGTTTTTAGAAACCAAAATAAAACCTCAATGGCCCTTGTTAATGTTAGCTGTGGCCGTTGATCCTATAAGAGAGGTTAGGGTTTCCTAGGTTTGCAGACTGAGCGGAGGAAGAATTGCACACCTGCTGCCAAAGTTTCCTCGAAAGAGACAACGCTTGATGGGCACGATCGAGGAAGAAAGAAAAGCGAAAGAAGAAAGAAGAGAGCGTGAAAATGTCTCCAGCTGAAGCCCTGTTAGCCTTTGGCTGTGACGTGGCCTCCTACGCTGTGAGGTAAGTTTAGCCGAGTCTTGTATTCCTCAAAGTTTTAGCATATGGAGGGAGGTGGATGGTCTTCCACTACTTGATGGTCCTTCCTAGGTAAGTAACAATTGCAACTCAGCTAATAGTAAGCACTGTGTACTGTGCATTCTTAGGAGTAAAAGTCCAATGGCAACTGAAGTGATGTTAGGTTTTTTTTATCTCAAAGACATGTACTCTGCACCATCTTAGAAGACAGAAGATTCAGTCGTCAGCCTGCATCATCGATGGAAGAAGGAGGAATGGAACTCAAGAATGAATATGATCCCCACCAAGAATGCCCACAACTGACCTTTAGATGATAGGTTTTATACCACTCTTGCCTGCTGTAAATTTAGCGATGGCAATGGTTATTAGATGCAAAAAAAACATCCTCAATAGCCCTTTTTAATCCCTGGCATGGCTGTTGATGGATTATAGATTTTATAGCTTTCTGCCTGGCGTAAATCTATCCCTGGGGATGGTTCTTAGAACCAAAAATAAAAGCTCATTGGCCCTTTTAAATGACCAGTGTGGCCAGTGCTTGGTAATAGATTTTATAGTTTTCTGCCTGGCGTAAATCTAGCCCTGGCGATGGTTCTTAGAACCAGGAAAAAAACCTCATTGGCCCTTTTAACTGACTAGTGTGGCCATTGCTTGGTAATAGATTTTATAGTTTTCTGCCTGGCGTAAATCTAGCCCTGGCGATGGTTCTTAGAACCAGGAAAAAAACCTCATTGGCCCTTTTAAATGACCAGTGTGGCCAGTGCTAATTAATGGATTTTGTAGTTTTCTGCCTGGCGTAAATTTAGCCCTGGCGATGGTTCTTAGAACCAGGAAGGAAACCTCAACGGCACTAATTAATGCTAGGTGTGTCCGTTGATCTGCAGAAGATTTTGTAGATTTCAGTCTTTGAGGTTGAGGGGAGGAACAATGGCACACCTGCTGCCAAAGGTTCCTCAGAAGAGAGAAGACTTGGTCAGCATGTGAGAGGAAGAAAGAAGAAGAAAGAAGAGAGCGTGAAAATGTCTCCAGCTCAAGCCCTGTTAGCCTTTGGCTATGACGTGGCCTCCTAAGCTGTGAGGTAAGTTTAGCCGAGTCTTGTATTCTTCTAAGTTTTAGCATATGGAGGGAGATGGATGGTCTTCCACCACTTGATGGTCCTTCCTAGGTAAGTAACACCTGCAACTCAGCTAATAGTAATCACTGTATACTGGGCATTCTTAGGAGTAAAAGTCCAATGGCAAATGAAGTGATGTTAGGTTTTTTTATCTCAAAAGACATGTACTCTGCACTACTTTAGAAGACAGAAGACTGAGTCGTCATCCTGAGTCATCGATGGAAGAAGGATGGATGGAACGTAAGAATATGATCGTCAAGAATGCTACTTCATCAAGTTAATCACAACTGACCTTTAGATGATAGGTTTTATACCATACTTGCCTGATGTAAATTTAGCCATGGCGACGATTCTTAGAGCCAAAAATAAAACCTCATTGGCCCTTTTAAATGACTAATGTGGCCAGTGCTAATTAATAGGTTTTATAGTTTTCTGCCTGGCGTAAATCTAGCCCTGACGATGGTTCTTAGAACCAGGAAAAAAAACCTCATTGGCCCTTTTAAATGACCAGTGTGGCCAGTGCTTGGTAAAATATTTTATAGCTTTCTGCCTGTTGTAAATTTAGCCATAGCTAAAACCTCAACGGCCCTTTTTAATGCAAGGTGTGTCGGTTGAGCTATAGAAGATTTTGTAGTTTTTGAGTCTTTGAGGTGGAGGGGAGGAACAATGGAACACCTGCAGCCAAAGGTTCCTTGAAATAGATAAGACTTGCTGGGCAAGGCAGAGGAAGAAACAAAAGGAAAGAAGGGAAAAAATTGAACACTACGTACTATGCATTCTTAGTTGTAAAACTCCAATGGCAGTTCAAGTAATGTTAGGGTTTTTTATCTCAAAGACATGTACTCTGCACCACCTTAGAAGACAGAAGATTCAGTCGTCAGGCTGCATCATCGCTGGAAGAAGAATGAATATGATCCCCATCAAGAATGCCCACAACTGACCTTTAGATGATAGGTTTTATACCATTCTTGCCTGCTGTAAATTTAGCGATGGCAATGGTTATTAGAAGCAAAAAAACATCCTCAATGGCCCTTTTTAATCCTAGGCATGGCGGTTGATGGATTATAGATTTTATAGCTTTCTGCCTGGCGTAAATTTAGCCCTGGCGATGGTTCTTAGAACCAGGAAAAAAACCTCATTGGCCCTTTTAAATGACCAGTGTGGCCAGTGCTAATTAATACATTTTATAGTTTTCTGCCTGGTGTAAATTTAGCCATGGCAGTTGTTCTTAGAACCAAAAATAAAATCTCAGCGGCAGTTTTTAATGCTAGGTGTGTCCGTTGATCTATAGATTTTGTAGTTTTTTAGTCAGGTTGAGGGGAGGAACAATGGCACATCTGCTGCCAAAGGTTCCTCAGTAGAGAGATGATTTCCTGGGCATGGCAGAGGAAGAAAGAAAAGAAGAAAGAAGAGAACATGAAAATGTCTCCAGCTCAAGCCCTGTTAGCCTTTGGCTGTGATGTAAGTAACACCTGCAACTCAGCTAATAGTAATCACTGTACTGTGCAATCTTAGGAGTAAAACTCCAATGGCAACTGAAATAATGTTAGTGGGGTTTTTTTTATCTCAAAGGCCTGTACTCTGCACCACCTTAGAAGACAGAAGACTGAGTCGTCAGCCTGCAGCGTCGATGGAAGAAGGAGGAATGGAACGGAAGAATGAATATGATCCCCATCAAGAATGCTTACAACTGACTTAGAAGAATGCCTGAAACTATATGAGACTTTTGGTTCTAAGATCTGGCTGCTACTGACATTATTTCTGAGGGCATGATGGTGGGAGGGAAGCAATCCAAAAGGATTCCCTTCCACTTTGAAACTCAGCTGGGGATCCTCAGGGACTGGGAGAGGCTTCCATTTTGGGGCTGCTGACTCCTCCAGTGTGCTTAGCCCTGGCTGCTCACTCAGGGACCGAAAGGGTCTCCCTCCCAGTGTAAGTCTCGCAGAGTGTCTGCTCAGGGACCGAATGAGCCTGGGAGCCCTTGGCCCTCTGCCCTTCGGCATGGCCAATTCACCCAACCATCTTTGTCCCGGGCCGTTGGCTGCAGGGATAATAGCCCCCAGCCAATCGGGTGGCAGCCCGAAGGAATGGAATGCAAGAATGAATATGATCTCCATCAAGAATGCTCACAACTGATCTTTAGATGATAGATTTTATACCATTATAGCCTGCTGTAAATTTAGCCATTGCAATGGTTCTTAGAACCAGGAGAAAAAAAAAACTCATTGGCCCTTTTAAATGACCAGTGTGGCCAGTGCTAATTAATACATTTTATAGTTCTCTGCCTGGCATAAATTTAGCCATGGCGATGATTATTAGAACCATAACGCAAACCACAATGGCCCTTTTTAATCTTAGGTGTGGCTGTTGATCGATAATAGATTTTATAGTTTTCTGCCTGGCGTAAATTTAGCCATGGCGCAATGGTTCTTAGAACCAGGAAAAAATCCTCATTGGCCCTTTTTAATGACCAGTGTGGCCAGTGCTTGGTAACAGATTTTATAGTTTTCTGCCTGGCGTAAATCTAGCCCTGGCGGTGGTTCTTAGAACCAAAAATAAAACCTCATTGGCCCTTTTAAATGACCAGTGTGGCCAGTGCTTGGTAACAGATTTTATAGTTTTCTGCCTGGCGTAAATCTAGCCCTGGCGGTGGTTCTTAGAACCAAAAATAAAACCTCATTGGCCCTTTTAAATGACCAGTGTGGCCAGTGCTAATTAATAGATTTTATAGTTTTCTGCCTGGCGTAAATTTAGCCATGGCGATGTTTATTAGAACCATAACGCAAACCACAATGGCCCTTTTTAATCTTAGGTGTGGCTGTTGATCGATAATAGATTTTATAGTTTTCTGCCTGGCGTAAATTTAGCCATGGCGCAATGGTTCTTAGAACCAGGAAAAAATCCTCATTGGCCGTTTTTAATCACCAGTGTGGCCAGTGCTTGGTAACAGATTTTATAGTTTTCTGCCTGGCGTAAATCTAGCCCTGGCGCAATGGTTCTTAGAACCAGGAAAAAATCCTCATTGGCCGTTTTTAATCACCAGTGTGGCCAGTGCTTGGTAACAGATTTTATAGTTTTCTGCCTGGCGTAAATCTAGCCCTGGCGATGGTTATTAGAACCAGGGAAAAAACCTCCCCTTGGGAGGGGAAGGGGATGCTTAGGCACGGACCCTTGGCCACGCCTCCTTCACCCCTGCCACTCGCCTCAGCCCATTTACCGACAGTCTTCCTCCTCCGCTGCCCTCCCCCAGCCAGCCACCACCACCAATGGGCCCTTGGCCCTCTGCCCTTTGGCCTGATCAGTTCACCCGACACTCTTTCTCCTGGGCCATTGGCTGCAGGGATAGGTAGCCCCCAGCCAATTGGGTGGCAAGCTGAAGCCATGGAGCTGCCGTGGGAGTGTGCGATGGGGGATCACAGGGCATGTGGGCTGCGGCTGCTCCCCAGGTTTTGGGGCCTTGCAGCTCTCTCGCCCGTACCAGAGACGGGGATTAGTGGCAGGAGTCACGGCTGCTGGGGCCACTGGGGGGGGGAGTCGGGCAAGAGTGGGTTGGGGGGAACAGGGAGGGAGAGGTGGGCACCTCAAGGGGGCTTCACAAAGACACATTGGCTTGCAACTCAAACAAGAGGGGAAGAGGAACAGGGTGGCGGTGGGCTGGGGGCGTGCACAGGCAAACAGCAAGGTCAGCATAGCTCCTGCAACTGGGAGTATCGTGGGAGGGAAGCGCGGGCAAATGGCAAGGGCTGGGTGACTGCTGGAACTGCGAGCGCCGTGGGAGGGATGCGCGGGCAAATGGCAAGGGCTGGGTGACTGCTGGAACTGCGAGCGCCGTGGGAGGGATGCCCGGGCAAATGGCAAGTGCTGGGGGACTGCTGGAACTGCGAGCGCCGTGGGAGGGATGCGCGGGCAAATGGCAAGGGCTGGGGGACTGCTGGAACTGCGAGCGCCGTGGGAGGGAAGCGCGGGCAAATGGCAAGGGCTGGGGGACTGCTGGAACTGCGAGCGCCGTGGGAGGGATGCGCGGGCAAATGGCAAGGGCTGGGGGACTGCTGGAACTGCGAGCGCTGTGGGAGGGAAGCGCGGGCAAATGGCAAGGGCTGGGGGACTGCTGGAACTGCGAGCGCCGTGGGAGGGATGCGCGGGCAAATGGCAAGGGCTGGGTGACTGCTGGAACTGCGAGCGCCGTGGGAGGGATGCGCGGGCAAATGGCAAGGGCTGGGTGACTGCTGGAACTGCGAGCGCCGTGGGAGGGATGCGCGGGCAAATGGCAAGGGCTGGGTGACTGCTGGAACTGCGAGCGCCGTGGGAGGGATGCGCGGGCAAATGGCAAGTGCTGGGGGACTGCTGGAACTGCGAGCGCCGTGGGAGGGATGCGCGGGCAAATGGCAAGGGCTGGGGGACTGCTGGAACTGCGAGCGCCGTGGGAGGGAAGCGCGGGCAAATGGCAAGGGCTGGGGGACTGCTGGAACTGCGAGCGCCGTGGGAGGGATGCGCGGGCAAATGGCAAGGGCTGGGGGACTGCTGGAACTGCGAGCGCCGTGGGAGGGATGCGCGGGCAAATGGCAAGGGCTGGGGGACTGCTGGAACTGCGAGCGCCGTGGGAGGGAAGCGCGGGCAAATGGCAAGGGCTGGGGGACTGCTGGAACTGCGAGCGCCGTGGGAGGGAACCGCAGGCAAATGCCATTTGTCCACGCTTCCCTCCCACGACACTCCCAGTTGCAACAGTTACGTTGGCCTTGCTGTTTGCCTGTGTGTGCCATCCCCTGCACCGGCCTTGTTCCACCTCCCCTCTTTTGTTTGAGTTGTGAGCCAATGTGTCTTTATGAAGCCCCCTTGAGACTCCCGCCCCTCCCTCCCTGGTCCCCCCAATCCACTCTTGCCCGACTGCCGCCCCCAGTGACCCCAGCGGCTGTGACTCCTGCCACCACTCCCCCTCACTCCGGTACAGGTGAGAGCTGCAAGGCCCCAAAACCTGGGGAGCAGCCACAGCCCACAAGCCCTGCAATCCCCCATAGCATGCTCCCCTCGCAGTTCCGTGGCTTCGGCCTGCCACCCAATTGGCTGGGTACTACTTATCCCTGCAGCCAACGGCCCGGGAGAAAGAGTGTTGGGTGAATTGGCAGTGCCAAAGGGCAAAGGGCCAAGGGCCATGTGTGGTGGTGGCTTGCTGGGGGAGGGCAGCGGAGGAGGAAAGCTGCTGGTAAATGGGCTGAGGCGAGTTGCAGGGGGCGAAGGAGGAGTGGCCAAGGGTCTGTGCCTAAGCAACCCCTTCCCCTCCTGAGGGGGGTCTTTCAGTCCCTGAGTTACCACTCTGGGACACTCACGCTGAATGAGAAGGCGGCCAGTCGGCTCCCAGGCTCACTCGGTCCCTAAGCTGACACACTGTGAGACCCACACTGGGAGGGAGACCCTTTCGGTCCCTGAGTGAGCAGCCAGGGCGAAGCACACTGGAGGAGTCGACAGCCCCCGGTTGGAAGTGTCTCCCAGTCCCTGAGGATCCCCAGCTGAGTCTCAAACTGGAATGGAATCCTTTTGGATCGCTTCCCTCCCACCTTCATAACCTGAAAAATAATGTCAGTAGCAGCCAGATCTCTTAAAACCAAAAGTAAACCAGGTGGCACACTTTAATACGAGGTATTGCTTTCTCAATAAATTAATAACTAGATTTTTTGCTAGGGAGAGACATTAGTTCCTCGAACTGGAAAATCAGTCTCTGTGGCCCTTTTTAATTCTAGACGTGGCCATTGAAACCCTGAGTAGATATCTTGCCTTGCTTAATTTTGGCATGATGTCGGTTCTTAGAACCAGAAATCATCTCACTGGCCCTTTTTAATGCTAGGTGTGCCGGTGATTTATATAGATTTTATAGTTTTCTGCCTGGCGTAAATTTAACCATGGGAATGGTTCTTAGAACCAGGAAGGAAACCTCAATGGCCCTTTTTAATCTTAGGTGTGGCTGTTGATCGATAATAGATTTTATAGTTTTCTGCCTGGCGTAAATCTAGCCCTGGCGATGGTTCTTAGAACCAGGAAAAAAAACCTCATTGGCCCTTTTAAATGACCAGTGTGGCCAGTGCTCGGTAATAGATTTTATAGTTTTCTGCCTGGCGCAAATTTAGCCCTGACGATGGTTCTTAGAACCAAAAATAAAACCTCATTGGCCCTTTTAATATACCACCTGGGAATAATTTTATCCTTGCCTGTTGTGTACAATGTGTAACCTATGTTTTGACTGGTAAATAATCATGACAGTATGCGGCTGTCATCTCAATAATTTTGATTTCTTATTTCACACATGTTTATCTTTTTGTTTCTGAAATATCAGTAAATGGTATTCAGATTTGATAATATTCTGTTTGCTGTCTATTTTTTGTAATAAAGCTGAATTTTGTTCTGGATTTACTGTTGCTTATTAGTTGTGATGCTTATCTTTTATGTTTTGAATTGTACAAACTGTTGCAGTTATGCTTGGAAGATGTGATGCTTGTGTTAAACAATAAAGTATTTGAAACCACTTTCAACTAGATTTGTAATCCTGCAGTGAGGCGTTTGGACCTGTTTGGCACTTGGGCTTCTGCTGAAGTCACCGGCGATCGTCTTTTGTAAGGATTCGGAGTCTTGGTGTATTCAGAAATGTGCTGTTCTACCAAAATAAACTTCCAATGAAATTATGTTTGCGCTTTTCATGAAATTATTTTTGATTTCTCTCTCTCTGTCAGTAACCTTTTCTGCTGTACTTTAGGAAAAAAAGTGCCATGGACCTATATGGCCACAGGAGGGCAGCACTCCCTGCTTTGCCATCCTCGGTGTCCTATTAGAAATGAAGTTTTGGCTCCTGGAATTATCTTTCGTATTCCTGACAGCCTCTTCTGGGGCTGCTTTGAGCTTTCATGGAAGGAAGGAAAGGAAAGGGGGAAAAAAATGGGCCACTCCAGGGCTTCTTCGCCAAATGTTACAGCACACACCGGCCACAGGAGGGCAGACTTTGCTGCTCTGACTAAACTCAGTTGTATGGGTGTTCGATTAATACGTGTATTCCTTTATCAAAGGTGTTTATTTATTTATTTGATTTGTATACCGCCCTTCTCCCTAAGGACTCAGGGCGGTGAACAGTGACATAAATAACAGAATGCACAAATACAGATATTGAAAACCAATTAAACAAATTAAACACATTACTAGAGTGCCCCTAGTAATATATATGTAGTGCACTCCCATTCATTTCTGAGTCTGCAAATTCACCACTGGAGGGCAGCTTTTTAAATGTGCGTTTGCGTATAGCTGCTTTATCGACACAACAGCCCCGAGAGGTAGGCCGGGTGGAGAGGGAGACCCGGCGGCTGGCCCAAAGAGCATCGCTGCCCTCGATCCTGACTGTTATCGCTGCGGCTTGAATGGAGCTGAAAGGGACCTTGGAGGTCTTCTAGTCCGGCCCGCTGCTCGAAAAGGCAGGCTTGTCAATCAATAGCCCCCTGGTTTGTCTCGTCCGACGAATCTGCTGCTCTCCAGCTGGGACTACATGCCCCCTAAGCCGCAGCAGGAAGGCCGAGCGGGGATCACCCTGCCCCACCCTCGTGCCAGCTGGATCAAAGGTCGGACCCGCTGGAGCGCCCCTTCCAAGGGCCAAATAGCACCCAATTAACCCAGGAAGGAGGTGGGGAAACTACCGCTCCCAGAATGCCTCAAGCGTCTTGGCTGCCCGAGGCCTTCTGGGAGCGGTAGTTCCCCTCCGCCTTTGCGGCGCCCTCGGCTGGGGTAGCTCTGAGGCCTTCTGGGAGCTGTAGTTCCCCGAGGCCAGGCTTCCTCCAAACCAGCAGGCCTCTTGCCCCGCGGGGCGGAGGGCCTAGAGGTGGGGCTTCCCGGCTACTTGGCCTGCCTTCCTCCCTCCTCCTCGCCCCGGTAGCGGAAGCTCTCCCGCCGGCCGCGCGGTTCCGCCATCTCGGAAGTGGAGGAGGAGGAGGAGGAGTCGGTGGCGGCTCCTCTGCCTGGTCAGGCGGGGCGGGAAGCGGAAGGAGGGGACACCCGGCGCGGCCTGGTGAGTTACCCCGGGCGCGGGGAGGCCGCGGCCTAGCCGTTGCCTTGGCAACCAGGCCTTCCAAGGAGGGGGAGACATGGGGGGGGGGAAATGCCCGGGAGGACCCCCAACTTTAATTGCCGGGTGCGGGGGGGGGGCCCGCTGGGCCTCTTCCTCAGTTTCCCAAATGGAGGCCCGCCATTTGGGGGAGATGGTGGCTCTGCGTCCTCCTTTTTGGGGAGGAGGAGGGAGGGGTTGCTCCCATCAAATCTCTTGGGACTCTTGACATCCATCATCCCCAGCCAGGACAACGGCGGGAACTGTAGTCCAGAACTGGAAGACGGGGGGGGGGGGTATGTGTGTGTGTTTGTGTGTGTGTGTGTGAAATGTGCTCTTGAGTTCTGGGTTTGAATTAGTTACTGACTAGTCATGGTGGTCCTCGACATACAACAGTTCATTTAGTGACAATCCAAAGTTACGACGTCTTTTAAAAAAAAGTGATTTAGAACTGTGTTTCAGACCTACAACCGTTGCAGCATCCCCAATGGTCACGTGATCAGAATCCAGATGCTTGCCAACTGACTCGCACTTGTGACGGTTGCAGTGGCCCGGGATTGTGTGATCCACTTTTTTGTGATTCTCTGACAAGCCAAGTCAATGCGGAAGCCGGATTCACTTGTGCAGTGAACAAGTGCAGTGATTCACTTAACAACAGAGGGGGAGAAAGGTTGTAAAATGGGCCAAAACTCTCTTAACAAGTGTCTCACTTAGCAACAGAACAGAAATTTGGGGCTTGAGATCATAAGTCAAGGACTACCTGTATTATAGGACGTGTAACTGATTTTTACCCTAGACTTCTAGGTGATCTATGGGGAGGCATGTCCCTCATTTTATCCTACAACACCCCTGTGAGGTAGGTCAGGATGAGAGAGAACAGCTAGCCCAACCTCACCCAGTGAGCTTTACAAAGATGTGAAGATTTGCACCCAGATCCACCCTTAAGTTTCTAATGGGGAGATAGGAGACTTGATCCCTTTCCAAAGCTAGCTAACATGGGATAGATTTCTCTCTCTCTTATCATCCTTTTAATTCAAGATATGCCCATTCACACCCAATCCTCTGGCCCATGAAACCAGCTCTGAAGTTTTAGGTCACCCAGTGGTGCCTTTTCCATCAGTTGTGGCTCATAGCCCAAAGGGGGAACCCAGCCAACATTAGTGGTTTCAAAGGAGTGAGATAAACCATTAGGTCCCTGGTTGCTACTGAAACCACTGCAGTGTGTTCCATCTCCAGCCTAGTTGTGTGTGATGACAAATTTATTGAGAAAATCCCCATTTTCCTGGCAGTGGATGCCACTGGATTCATGGAAGAAATTCAGAAATGGCTGACCTTGGGGATAATTTTTTTTTTAAAAAAAATTCTCTTCTTTACTCAAGTACCTGAATGGTGTGAATGACAAACATTAGCCAGGAGACATTTGTTTAGTTTACACCCTGTGAAGGTTTTTTTTCCACTGAATTTTTCTTTGAAGTGCGCCTCGATTTTGTAGAATTGGTATGTTCACTGGCTCACAATTTTTTTGCACCTTGCTTTTCTTGAGGCACCTGATAGGGAGGAAAAATCTTGGCACATTTATAATAAATGCAGTTCTTATAGGATGCTTTGGAGAGTTAAGGGAAAGTGAAACTGGAACGCAGTTAATCACTGCCTCCAAATGAATAAAGAGGGTTAGACTTGCCTTGGACTGGAAAAGGTGGTATGTGAAGACTAAGGGGTGTCCGATCTTGGCAACTTTAAGACCTGCAGACTTCAACTCCCAGAATTCCCCAGCTATTCTGGTTTGCAAACACGGTTTGTTGAGCGTATTGAGTGATACTTGATGGACCAAGAAGCCACGGTTAAGTTGTAATTTGGAATGATGTGTGACCTTAGGCTTTGTTGTTTCACTGGATATCAAGCCAAGATCTTTTATATTCAACTTCCGGTTAGATTGATGTGGTTTATCATTTTGGAATTCTTTCCTTTTTGCTGTGTTTTGGTTCCTCATTGCTGTTCTTATGAGAATATTCTCACTGATGGCTGGCGTGGGAATTTGGGGTTGTTTAATAATCATAAAGTTTGCTCTCTTTCCTTGGATGTCAATCCCCTGAAAATCTTATAATTTCTAAATCTAATTCCTAGGCTAAATATCATTAATGTCCTTGCTGATCTTCCAGCAGATTCCAAATTACATGCCAAAGTTGTTTCTCTCCCGCCCACCTCGATTTCCCCGTCGTATTTTCCTCGTATGCAGCTTTTCACACACGGTGCTAGCGAAATCTCCCTTTGCTTTCCTGTTCCTGGAAAACTAATTTCCCATTTTCTCCGCCCTCCAGGCATGACGTACCAGGAAGTTGTGTCATGCTTTCGCTGATGTGGCACAGCAGCTCCAGTGATTCCCTGAGTGGGCTTAAAGAGAAAGGCTTAAACCAAAGAAACAAAAGAGTAGTTGCAGAACTTGGAAGCTCCTTTCAGTCCTAATGTATATTTGTGGTCCAGGACTTGTCATTAGAGATTTTTTTTTCCTTTGTAAGAGAAGAGGAAGGCCCCGGAGAGGTGTTAGATCTCTCCCTTTTGAATTGAAAAGGGGACTTCGCTTTCAAGCCTGTTGTGTTCCAAAGAAGAACTAGAGCGCTCTCACAAACAGATCCCTGAGTGAAATATGGCGTACTTAGTGAGTGTTTTCTCTGTTCTGTAACAAATTGCGTGTGATTTATTGGTTTTCAGATCACACACCATAGCTTTGCAATCAATCCCGGAGCAATTTTCCTCCCCCGAATCGACTCATACACCGATTATGCAACAACAAAGCAGGGAAGCTGTTCATGGTTAATCCTCATTGTACGACCGCCGTCAAGCCCGGTGTTTCTGTTGCTAAATGAGACCCTGGCGAAGCGAGTTTTCTCCCATGTTACGACCGTTCTTCCCACGGTTGATAAGCGAATCGCCACGGTTGTTACGCGAATCCGGCTTCTCCTTTGACTCGGCTTGGGTGGTTGCCAACGGGGATCACACACACACACAGACACACAGACACACACACACCGGGGACACGGCAGCCGTTGTAAATAGGAGTCGGTGGCCAAGCATCTGAATTTTGATCGTGTGCCACGGGGATGCTTGCGGTGCGTGTCAATGTTTTTATAAAAACGGCCGTAACTAAGTCACTGTTTTCCACTGCTGTTGTAACTTCAAATGGTCACTAAATGAATTATCGTTAAGTGGAGGATTGCCTGCACGTTGCTTTGAGTTAAAGGACATTTCTAGAATTTTGCATTACAAAGGTGATGTGCTGAATTCTTTTTTTTTTTCTTCTCTTCCTCCACAGCAACAATGTCAGAAGGGGACAGTAGCGGTGAGTCCATCCATGGTAAACCTTCCGTGGTCTATAGATTTTTCACAAGACTGGGGCAGGTGAGTTTCATGCCTGGGGTGAACAGATCCATAAGCACCCCTGAGTGATTAAATGAGTATTTTATCCGGTCTAATTAAAGCTGAAAAACAGTTGGTAGCGAAGTGACTTCTCTGACCTCTGCTGGGATGTGGGAAGGAGTATTCCTAGCTATGGTCTGCTCATTCATTCATACATTCATTCATTCATTCATTCATTTCCTAAAATGTATTGGCTGCCCCTCCTACCATAGGGCAACTCTGGGCTGCTTATAGTCAGTTACCTCTCAATGAAAACATAGGTTAAAACCAAACCTTACCACCAAAGACACACGGGGAGGGTAGGAGCTCCAAGGCTTGTAATTTTCTACAAATCAGTTAACGTGCTGAAAAAATCTGTGTTTCCCCCCTAGATTTACCAGTCTTGGCTAGACAAATCTACTCCATATACAGCAATCCGATGGGTGGCAACATTGGGTTTAAGTTTTATCTACATGATTAGAGTTTATTTACTGCAGGTAAGAAAAAGTGAACTCTCTCCCCGGTCAGTAATCAGAGACAGTTCAACAGGTTGCTAATTGCTGACAGCAGTTTCTTAGCCCGTTATGTTTATTTTATTTTAGCCGGTTAAAAGGTGTATTTCTCTGCCCATGTTTTTAGCTTCAATCTTTGCCTCCAAGCCCAAAAACCTATTTAAAGCTGGGGAAAATAGCCACGGGCTACCCAAAGAATTTCCTCGGTTAATCTTTTTCTTACAAGCTTCTGCTTGTAAAAATAGGCCGGCGTGGAGATGGGTTTGTAAATCACACCCATTCTTCATATGCCATTTATTCTTACCTTACTTTGTCCTCATCCTTGGCTGGGGAATTCTGGGACTTGAAGTCCACACACCTCTTCAAGTTGCCAAGGCTGAGAGACCCTAACCCTACTGATTGTCCCAGTGATGCTTTTTCCAAAAGGCAACTGGCCTTTCTTGGTTTTCTTTTTTTTTTCCCTTTGAAAACATTGGACGCATTTCGTTTCTCATCCAGGAAGCTTGGAGGAGAAGATAGGAACTAAAGAAGCTCCTTGGATGAGAAGCAAAACATTTTCAAAGAACAGGAAAAAAAAACAACCAACCAATTGCCTTTTGGAAAAAAAGCACCTTTGGGACAACCGTGACTTGGATAATGGAGAATCTCCGTAGACATTTGCCCTGTTGGTTCATCTGCTATCTCCTGCTATTATGAGAGCCCTGGTGGCAGAGTGGTTAAAGTGCAGCCTTGCAGGCTGACACTGCCCACTGCCAGGAGTTTGATCCTGACCGGTTCAGAGTTGACTCAGCCTTCCATCCTTCCGAGGTCGTCAAAATGAGAGACCCAGGTTGTTGGGGGTAATATGTTGACTCTGTAAAAACCGCTCGGAGAGGGCTGCAAAGCACTGTGAAGCGGTATATAAGTGTAAGTGCCATTGCTATTACCCATTATCCTTCTCCTGGTTTATGGGCTCCAGATATTTTGGAGAATGGCTCCTACTGCTTGTAGGACCACTCCTGGCTTCTGATTAACCCTTGTGCATTGCTAACTATGGACTCTCAAGAACAGCAGCTTCTGTCCTCGAAACCTAAGGTCCCCTCTGACACCCCTGGTTCTTGAATTCTGTCTTCTCCTTCTCAGGGTTGGTATATTGTGACGTACGCCTTGGGTATCTACCACCTAAACCTCTTCATAGCTTTCTTGTCGCCAAAGGTCGATCCCTCGCTCATGGAAGACTCAGGTATATAAAGTTGGAATTTTTTTTGGGGGGGGGGAATGGGTTTCTTTGAATTTTCGATGGATGCCGTTGATCTTTATGGATCGGTTGGGTTAAATTTGGAAATCTTGCTTTGTCCCTTGACGGCGTGGGTTTGCGTCTATGCCTCATCTAAGCCACAAAGTGATTTTTTTAAAAAAAATTGTTGGCATTGTGTTTAGTACCTGGGGCTTGGATTTTTAACCATGGTTTATGGTTTGGTGTCCTGTATAATCACAGCCATTTGAACTTGATTCTATAAACCATAGTTCCATAGATTAGGGGTAAATATACAGGTAACCCTCGACTTACACCCATTTAGTTACAATGGCATTGAAAAAAAGTGAGTTATGGCCATTTCCATATAAAATTTAAATATAAATAAAAATTTCCCACGCGTACGACCGTTGCCGCACCCCCCAGGGTCACATGATCGAACGTCAGACACTTTAATTCAGACGCTGGGCAACTGTCTCGTGTTTATGACGGTCCTCACTTGGGGTCACGGGATCCCCTTTTGCGACCTTCTGACAAGCGATTCCCTTAACAGCTGTGGTGAGGAAGCTTGTAGAATGGGGCAAATGTCTCGCTTAGCAACAAATACAGGGGCTCAGCTGTCGTAGGTCCAGGGCTGCCTGCAGACTTTGTAGAGCATCGTCATTGAGAGGTGAAATGGAATCCCCTGCGGGGTTCTGGCACTTGAGCCTACTTTGCAACCCAAGCAATAAAAACTCAGCTCCTGAACGGGCTCGGTCAGCAAGCTGAGATTTTTTTTAACAACTCCCAACTTGGCAGATCATGATTTTTCTCCCTTTGTTTTTAGATGAAGGGCCTTCATTACCCACAAAACAGAATGAAGAATTCCGGCCCTTTATTCGGAGGCTGCCAGAATTCAAGTTTTGGTGAGTGGGCGCGGATAATCTGGGGCTCCCTTCCTGTCTTTGCTTTTTTGACGTTCCCGCAGGGTGGGGTTTTTCTACCCTGGCAAGGCAGGGAGCGCAGTCGTCTCAGCCTGCTAACCCCGGTTTGCTTTCTTCTTCAAAGGCATTCTGCCACGAAAGGCATCCTAGTTGCCATGATCTGTACATTCTTTGAGGCTTTCAACGTTCCAGTTTTTTGGCCAATTCTGGTGATGTACTTCATTATGCTGTTCTGCATCACGATGAAGAGGCAAATCAAGGTGAGTGCAGAAGGCTTTAAACCAGGAGGCCCAACCTTGGCAACTTTTAAGACTGGTGGACCTCAACCCTCCCAAGTCCCTAGCCAACCAGGCCGGCTGGAGAATTCTGGGCGTTGAAGTCTAGAAGTCTTAAAAGTTGTCAAGGTTGGACACTTTAGACCAGGGGCTCTTCAAACTCAGCTCTTTTGTGACTTGTGGACTTCAACTCCCAGCGTGCCTGGCTGAGGAATTCTGGGAGTTGAAGTCCACAAGTCACAAAAGGGCCAGGTTTGAGGACCCCTGATTTAGACCCTGAAATAAGGGGGCGGGGGAGTTGAGATGCTACCCTGCAATCCCAGGCAACAGTTTTGGTCATTGAATCCCCCCGTTTGGGGGGGGCGGCATAGCCCTGGGTAGCAAAATAAATACAACTAACCAGGTAAGGCATGCTAGACAAGTGCAGTTTAAGGAATGTGTGAATGTAGCCAGACATTGGTTATATCAGAGTAACAATTTCAAAATGCTTTCATGCCCGAGCAGATGTAGCTGGCTATGCCCATTGCCAAAAGGGGGACAGGGGAGATAACCTTGATTGTGAAAAGGTAGCTTGTTTGGAGCTGCTCTTCACGCTCTTCACATCCATCCAATGAGCAGATGGTCGTAAAGCCAAACAATTGATGACCCTCGTCCAGTGGATCCTGCTCAGAAACCCGTAGCTTAACGTCCTGTGTGAAGGGAGGCTTTGTCTGTCTAAATAGATCAGCCCTCGGAGGTGTTTCTTGCATTGTGGAAGATGGGAGAGGAGGGGGGGGGAAAGGGGAGGCGTTGACTTAAGACATGTGTTTTTTGTTCCAGCATATGATAAAATACCGATATATACCGTTCACCCACGGCAAGAGGAGATATAAAGGGAAAGAAGAGGCAGGGAAGACTTTTGCTAGCTAGGAACCCTTAACCCTGAAATCTGCTGACCAATTTTTTTTCCTGCGTTATAATTAAAAAGACCGGTTTTGAGCCATTGTAACGATGCCTCTGTTCTTCATAATCAGTCAGTAACGAGGGCGGCGATTTTCTTGTCTCTTCAGCTGATTGGAGAGGGGTGGGGGGGCGCCTGATTCCTGACACCTTTCCGTGTCCCCAGGAGAATTCTGCCTTTTAACTGCATCTTCTAACGTCGTTGCTCTGCTGGAACAAGCTCTTTTATCTGTCCACGGCCTCTTTTGCCCTCCCCTTTGGCAGTTATCCTATGTTTACACCTAGGTGTGTGTGCGTGCATGTGTGTGTCTGTGTCTGTCTGTCTGTCTGTCTCTCTGGGATCCGAAGGCACTGGGTTCTTGGCTTTGCAAATCTGGCTGGTGGCTTCACAGACTTTTCAGAGGGCCTCCTGCGTGTCTATTCCAGAGGTGTGGTTGTGCGTGCAGAACAAAATAGGCAGAGAATTAGAAGCTGAAATTTTTTGGGCTGAAAGGAAGAATATTGGTTATTTTATTTTATTTTTTATTCTCCAACACAGTCTGCACACTGCACCTTGCTGAAATGAGAGAATTGTTAATAGGAGCCTGGGACACGATGATAAAGACATTCAGCTTTGGATTGAGCTGGAGAGTAATCAATACCCTGTGCTAGTTTAACTTAACTTGGGCCTCTTGAATTAAACTTGTCTTCATTGACTGAAGGAATCAAAACTTTTAGAGTGAAGAGGCGGAAGATGGGCTGGGTAGGGGTTCCCCCCCCAAGGGGTTTTGTTTAGTCATCAGCTGTTTTGTAATTATTCCGTATGAACGACCGTGATTTTTTTTTCGATTTTGGAAAAAGCCTGGAATTAGAATTACGTGTGTGTGTGCGCGTGTGTATATAAAATATCATCAGCTAAAGAGTACTTGAACACATTTCTTTGATAACTTTTTTTTTGTAAAGTTTGCTTCATAGCCCTTTCCAAGATGCAACTGGCAGACGGAGCTTTATGGGGTTATTACCCAAGCTTTTAATTTTCTATGGAGAGAAATCTAACACAACCTGCAATGTAAGACATTTTTGATGTGATCTAGCTACGAACCGTTTTATTAAGTGACTTTTTAAATTCCAAACTTTATTAAAAAAAAGACCTTGTCCCGTTCATGGGCCCAGCCGTCTTTCTAAAACAAATGTAAAAAACTTATGTATTAATGGTTACAAAGTTTTCTCTCCGCCCGGCTTTCTTAAATGCGTATAATTTAATCTTGTGGAATATTGTATTTTAGCTGTCTCAATAAAAACAGCCCTTTGCACTAGTGTACAAATAATTATCTTGAAAATAGCTATTGACTAGCAACTCCCGAAGTAAATATTTACGTCTTAACATACGCAAATAATGCTGTGCCATATAAGTCCATTTCTCCTTTGGAGCATTATTATTGTTGTTGTTATTATCTAAAGGGAGGAGTTGTGGGCTCTTCATGGGATAGGAAAATCTGTTTCCTTTTAAAATGGTCTTTTTCCCACCCTGATTACAAGATATAAGTGCCAATGCCCCCACCCCCAATTTAGAAATGGGGTCTTAAAAAAGTTCTTGGAATGCTATTGAAACTAACCAGACCAAAACACACAATGGGTCTTAAGTTGATTATACCAGCTGGGTATATGCTGAGCGCATTGGAGTGTCATTTGCTCCCTACTGCCCAGGGCAGTAGGTCACAAATATCTAGAAAGCTGCATTTTATGATATCTTAACATCAGTATTTGCGCCTCGAGTTATATCCAGCTTAAAGTGCATTAACTCAGAAGTCGCCAATACAGAAAGGCAGACGGGACCTGTAAACTTTGCTACCGTTGAATTTGCTATTTCCAAGTTTGGCAAGTCACTTTTGGAGAAGGCTGCCCAGTGCTTTGGAGTCAAATCCCAAAAGGTGCTGATGGAAGTTTGAGCCCTTAAAAATTTTAAAACCAGCCAAGTCTGTAGTATTGAACCCAGCCTGTTTTACAAAATTGGTATCCCACAAGAGCCAGATTCTAAAGCCCTTCTGGATCTGAAATATTTTAAAAACTGGTTCCACCATAAGTGGGGCTAAGCGGTTGTCTGTAAGGCATATTGGGAAGGAGGGGTGGAGTTTGCTGTTGATGCTGAAAGTATGTTTGCCCATTCACTTGGATGGGCAAAAGGCTTAAGAACTTCAAACCGCTTTCGAGATGGCCTGCCTTCCTGACTTCAAGCCTCTCAAATAAAAGTGGATCAGCAGCGGTTGGTGTTTTAAATGGAGTGTGTTATATCGTCTTGCAGAGGGGCAGTGAAAGTCAAATGTTTGGGCTTCCATTTGATCACAACCATTTAATATCAAAATAAAATCTTGCACTCGTTCAAAGCTTGCAGTTCCTTTGGCTCGTGGCGGTTCACCATTCAATTTACCGGAAGTGTCGAAGGTAAATAAGCTTTTGGGGATGAAATTTCTCTCTGCACAGAGGACACTCAGTCTGCGGGAAGGGAAAAAAAAAAATAGGGTTAGGAAATGTAAACCCTTCAAATTGCTTTAAAAACCATCCTGGTCTTTAAGGTAGCGTCCCTGTAGAAAATAATTCACTTTTCCCCCACCGTATGACTTAACACATAAACCAGTGTAGCTCTCCGTTTCAAGCGTAATAAATTATAAACACACACCTTGGTGTTGCACCAGGCAGTGATGCATTGCCAGCAGAAGAGGTGTCCACACGGTGTGGCTGTGGTGTGCTGGCGTTCTTCTAAGCAGAGTGTGCAACGCGAACTGCGGCTAGGAATCTTCTCTTTGGGCTGGCTTCTGAAGGAAGCGACATTAGACAGAGTTAACTCTTCTACAGCGAGAAAGATGATTCCAAAAGAGATCGATGGGTGTAAGAAATAAGAAAAATTTTAGGGAACTGTGAATCTCCAGGCAGAATCCGCAAAGATGGAGCCACTTCTTTAATGTATTTCTGCTCCTACAACATTATGTGCTTTGGTCCTGTATTTTGACTACGTTAAAACTCAATATCCCATAGGCCGAAAGTCCAGGTTCTGCACAATAAAAGCCTTTTGGAATAATACATTTTAAAGTACAATACCCACAAACCTGTATTTTTCTGGGGTGTAGTTTTAGCCATTTTTAACTTTCTTAATGCCACCTAACTCTCAACTGTGAAAATCGAAAGCTGAATTTCAAACACTACTAAGAGGATGCTGCGGATGTTAATTCTCTTTCCCTTTCAATAAAACAAAATCCCGACTTCGTACGTCTGACAGGAGAGGTTACGCAGTAGCTTCCATTCTTTTCTTGCCCTCTGCCGATGTCGGAGGTTGTACGTGTAGAGGCCAAGGGTCAGTCCCAGATGCAGGAATGAAACGATTCCAAGCAGCTTGTAACTTGACCGAATGCCGTGGTCACTTTCGGTGAGCCCAACAGAGCGTAACTGGGGAACAGAACAATTGAGCAAAATCATCAACTGAAGGTAAATTTAAGAAGATTTTGCCATAGAAGTAGCTCTGTTCAAATGCTTTGTTTATGAGAAAAGAGTATTCTTTTTAAAATCATGAGCTGCCTGAAATTAGATTGATGCTTTGGGGCATTAGCTTTCATCTCACGGAATAGCTCCCAATCAAGGAAATTCTTATTTTTTATTTATTAGATTTTTATCTCTTTATTATTTATAAGCCGGTCAAGGCAACAAACGTACATAATATCCCTCCATTCTTCTCTCTTCCCCACAAGGACAACTCCCAGGTGATTTGGGCTGAGAGAAGAGATTTACCCCCAAATCACCCAGCTTTGCTATTATTTGTAAAGCGGGACTAGAATTCACAGTCTCCTAATTTCTAAACCAGCGCCTTAACTGGCTCCCCGGTTCAAATCATAACTCGATCATTTTTATGCTGGAGGACGCAAACTTCATTTAGTGATTTAGGGGCTTTTCCAGTGAAAACAGCAAATTACATACTTAAGCATTGGAATACGTATCGTTCCCATGTTTGCCTTTTAAGAAACATTCCAGGAAAAAAAAAACACCAAAACGATGGTGCCATTGATTTAAGTTGGCTAAGCACCCTTCTATACATTGCTGATGGTGCCTAACTTAGGAACAGAAGCATAGGGAACCACTCACATACGTGATGCCTGTTGTCCTTTTAGATAAATGGTAGAAGATGCCGTTCATATAAAAAACAGCTAAGTGCAATCTACGGAGGAACGGGATGCTGGGCTTGATGATATGAACAGCCCGAGCAAGAGACGTTCTCTGCCACTCGCTTAATCGTCTGACTTGTTTCCGCAACCAGCTTCGGAGTAACGCCCGGCTTTGCAATCCACTTAAATTTTGGGTGTGCAGAGTCTGTGATCCGTTGGAGGCGGCCTCAAGCTCCTGCTCAAGCAAGACCAGTCCCTTGTCTAACAAGTAAGGCAAGAGGGCATGCAGAGCAATCAGAAGGGCCCGGCGTCTGAGTGAAGGGACTGTCCTCTTAGATGGGTCTACTTGGATAATGTTGACATATTCTTCACCGAGCGTTTGATAACCTGAAAGGGGTGGGGGAGGGAGGAAAACAAAGCGATATACAATGGAAACCCCGAAGACAGGATTATTAACACAGTTTTAGGTTAGATCGACAAAAGCACCACAGGAAAGTCCTCGGCTTACAAAAGCGAGCAAGTGGGACCAGATATAAATGCAACCCAGTGACAAGAGAGGGAAGGAATTAGGTGTCTTTAGCGCTCAGTTCAGACAGAATCATTACCTGACAGGGTAGTAAGGGTGAAGTAGGCAACGTCAGCCAGGAGCTCCATTTCTTTCTGCCATTCTAGCCAGATTTTAGCACCTAAGGAGCCGAAATGTAGAATTACATCACCAGGGAAAGCAACGCTGTTCGATTTTTATCCAACTGACATTGGAAGGGGAGTCAGGGAGCGTATTTCTTATCATCAAAAATACTACCACCATCCTTTCAGGAAAAACAAAACAAAGCACAATTAAGCATAGCGGTGCCAGGATGGTTGTACCATTTTCGTACACTGAATAACAGGTAAATAACAAGTAAAAAAAATATGGAGCCACTTTGATCTAAAGCAGGCTAGCTAAGGAATTCCAGGAGCTAAGGTCCACAAGTCATAAAAGGGGCAAGTTTGAAGACCCCTGGCCTAAAGGGTTAAGGCCTCAGGCTAGAAAGCAGGAGGCGATGAGTTCTAATCCTGCTTAGGCGTGAAAGCCAGCCGGATGACTTTGGGTCGGTCTCTCTCAGCCCAACCCACCTCACAGGGGTTGCTGTTGTGAGGAAGGTGTGTTGGATATGCTCTCATTGCCTTCAGTTGTTTGTAAAATTAATAGAAATACATGTAGTCCTCGACTTACAACAATCCATTTAGTGACCGAAGTTACAATGGCACTGAAAAAAACATATGATCATTTTTCACACTTACGACCATTGCAGCATGATCAAAATTGAGATGTTGGGCAAACGGTTCATATTTACGACAGTTTCACTGTCCCGGGGGAGGGCACCTGATCCCCTTTCGCCCCCCAACCCCCCCGACCAGCAAAGTCAATGGAGAAGCCGCATTCACTTCACAACCAGCTTATCACCTGCAGTGATTCACTGAACAACGGTAGCAAGGAAGGTCGTAGTGCGGGGCAAAACTCACTTAACCAATGTCTCACTTAACACCAGAAATGTTTGGGTCGTAAGTCGAGGACTACCTCGTATATCCTTCGGTGTGGCTGCTAAATGGCAAAATATACAACTTTAAAACGGAAAAGGGCTTCCTTTTCTACCCTCTGGCACGAAGCTCCAGTGTTTTGTTTCACAAGCCAACCTGGCACTCTAGATAAAGACATATAAACATGCATTTATTTCAACCGAGGCTCCGGCTGAAGACCAAAGGCTGAGAAAGGGCTTCGGGGAGGAGAGAAGGCGGAGGCGCCTCACCCGCCAGGCCAGACAAGACGGCGCCGGCTCGGCTCTTCAGCGCTCCCCGGTAGAGCTCGTCCTTCTGGGCCGAGCGGACCAGGCGAGCCGGCCCGGCTTCCATGGCCAGAGACAACGCGGAAGTAAAAGCGGCAGGACGCCTTGGCGATCTTCTTCGCTTCTGTCATCGTCGCCCAGTTTAGACGTCATCGCCTGTCGACGCGGCGCGGAGTCTACGTCATCAGAACGCGAGCAGGGAAGCGTTTTTTTCCCTTTGTAGAGTTACGAATGTAAAGACACAACTTTCGGTGTTAGGAGTCAATTTTAATTTAACGTTTTTAGCGTTCTTCTAGGGCAGACTAATTGTACGCCTGCTTATACGGAAAGTAATTGAGTGATTATCTATCACCAAGTCGGTATCGACTTTTCCCGACCTCATAGATAGAGACATTCCGAAAGATGCCCGCTGAATTCGAATAATTGGGTCTCGCGTTCAACCGATTTTAAACTATTGTCCTCCAGAAGCTTTAGATTACCTATAATTTTCCTAATTTGCTGACCAGTATATTAATCCCAGCGCCAAAACTCTACTTTGGTAACCAAAAAATTTTTCTCTGAGTGACCTCGGTAATGATTATACGAACTGTTTAATTCTACAGATTTCGTAAATCTATGGTGGCCGATGACGTAATCAGAACGCGCAGCCGTCGCCTTAACGAAAAGTACTCCCTCTTCGGCGTAATGACGAAACCATGCCCTTCGTAGCTTGGCCGCCATGGCAACCACCGCGCGCCTGCGCACTCGCTTCTCTCCCGCCAACTGAAGGCCTATGCGAGGAGGCTTGACGTTTGCCAATGTGAATAAAATAAATTTTCAAAAGAAATTTAAGAGGAAACAAGGTGGCAAAGTTTCACCAATGCTGCAGAAATATGCATTGCCCTCTGCCTGCCCAACTTTTATTTATTCCAGTGTTTTATTTTAAGTGTTTATTGATTTGGGGCCTGTAAAAAAATGGCTGCCTGATTTTCCCCACTGATTTTGCTGACTAGGAAGAGGCAGGTTGAAGCAGGAGGCCCCCTCCCCAGCCCCCCCCCGCTCAAGTGAGGGGGAGCTGGGCTTGCTCCAGGATTTAAACTGGGTTACCAGCTCACCCTGGTTAGTTGGAATGCAGGTTTGTGGCTTGTGCAATGCTGCTTATCTGGGCTTCGGGGCCCTGGGAAGGCAGAAAAATAGGGTTCAGTTGGGTCAGTTTGGTGTAGGGACTAAAAATGTTGGCTTAGGGGCAGAGAGGCTTGTGTTTGAGTTGAGTCTCAGCCCTGAAAGGTCATTAAAAAGAGAGTTTGTGCAGTATTGCTCTCTGGCAGATATGCTGACCCCATGGGGACGTTGTGGGGCTAAAATCCCCATGGAAGCTACCTTGGGCTCATATATTTATTTCACTTTTATCTTGCTTTCATTGCTTTATCATTTATTGATTAAATGTTTAATCCTGCCTTTATTACTGTATACATAACTCAGGGTGGTAAACATACCTGTTACAGGAAGTCCTCGACTTACAACAGTTTGTTTAGTGACCTACGTGACCACGGCACTGAGAAGAACGACTTATGACACACACACAGCCACAAGTGAACGCCAAAGTTTCTGTTGCTAAGGTAGACGTTTGTTAAGTGAGTTTGTCCCATTTTATGATCTTTCTTGCCGCCGACGTTAAGTGAATTGCTGTAGTTGTGAAGTTAGGCACACGGTTGTTAAGTGGACCCGGCTCCCTCATTGACTCTGCTTGTCAGAAGGTCGCAAAAGGGGATCACGTGACCCCCTGGGACACTGTCTTAAATATGAGACTGTTCTACTCCAAATTTTGGGTCAGATTTGTGCTTGGTATTTTATGAAAAGTCCATGCCAGTTTGGAGATTGAAGTCCAACATTTCTGGAAGATTTGGATTACCACCTTGGGTGGGGGGTTGGACTAGATGACCTACAAGATCCCTTCCAGCTTTTATTCTACTAGGTCTGAATGCAAGAAGATAGCAACCACTAGATGGCAGCAAAGCTTTTTAGATCCGTATACTTTGTTGCAGTCTCTCCTCCACCTAATATTAATTGCAAATACAAGAGAGTAATAGGGTTGGAAGGGGCCTTGGAGGTCCTCTAGTCCAACCCCCTACTCTATTCTGGACAAATGGCTGTCCAATCTCTTCTTGAAAACCTCCAGGGATGGAGCACCCACAAATTCTGGAAGCAAGCTGTTCCACTGATGGTTCCCATTGCCAGGAAATTTCTCCTTATTTATAGTCTGAATCTTTCTTTAATGATTTTCTTTAATAATAGACAAGCAAAGTCACTGGAGCCTTCCATTTATTTTTGCATGCATGCTCTATTTTACTGTGATCACATTCACATTTTATCCCCTATTTGCTTGGGGATACCCTATCTCTCTGCACA
Organism: Vipera ursinii; assembly: GCF_947247035.1. Taxonomy (NCBI): domain Eukaryota; kingdom Metazoa; phylum Chordata; class Lepidosauria; order Squamata; family Viperidae; genus Vipera; species Vipera ursinii. The sequence continues at coordinate 2,712,767 of NC_139530.1, read as the reverse complement.
GAGTTTATGGCAGGGCTCTTCAAACTTGGCAACTTTAAGACTCGTGGACTTCAACTCCCAGAATTCCTCACCCACCCCAACTAAATACAGGGGTTACAGAAACCTGTCATAGCATAGGATTTGGGGGGTATGCAATTCAAAAAGGAGATTTCTAATAAGGCATGGATCCTGGTTTTAGACTAATGTCTAAATTGAGTGATTATACCTTTTTCCCCCCTCTTGATTTAGAGACCTGGAGATTTTCTAATGGAAGCCAGATTCTTTGAATGGTCAAAAATGGTGGTCTGCAGAATTCCTGTCCTTCTCCCTACCAGTCTCAGAAAGTTACTGTTTTTCTTTCTGAAGAAAAAACAACAACCCAACCAGGTTAGTAAATGTTGTGGAGTTTTTTCCCCATGGCTGAATTAATTATCCTTCGATGATGATGATGATGATAATGTTGGAAGGGACCTTGGAGGTCATCTAGTCCAACCCCCTGCTCAGGCAGGAAACCCTTTACCATTTCGGACAAATGGCTGTCCAGTCTCTTCTTAAAAACTTCCAGTGTTGGAGCATTCACTGTTTGCAATTATGTTCTCTTCCTTTCTTATACCTTTCTTATATTCAGCAAGCGGGGGGGGGGGGGGGGGGGAGAGCTGTTAAATGGTTTTTCTAACATACAAGATGAATAATTTGAGCTTAGGAGGCTTGAAGCCATCCAGGCAAAGTTGCAGAGGTCTGAAGGAGCCCGCTTAAGCATTTAAAAGCTGGGTATCTCAACATCCTGGCTGAAGGGCAAAATGGAATTGCACCAAGCGAAAGGCTTTCAAGGAGGATAGCTGAGGCTGGCTTACTTCAGCTCAGTAAGACCTCTGAGTTAATGTCCATAGAATTAGAATGCGGGAACACTTGACAAAGAAGAAAAAAACCCACCAGGCACAACTTGTCCCTGAAGCTAAGAAAAGAATGCACCAAATTACAGGACGGCTCTCGGTAAATAGACTTACTTAGTGCTCCCAGCCTTGGATAGGATTCCTTTTATGTTTTAGGCTGCAGTCCTCAGCATGTTTATTAGATGGAAATTAAGCCCCGGTGAATGGAGCGGTGTTTTTTCTTTCTTTCTCCTCTCCTCTTATAAACTGCCAAAGAATTTATTCAGCCTCGCATAAAAGTGAGAAATCCGAGCAGGATACAGCGCTGAGCGCTTGCATTGACAGAACTCCTTGTCGCTGGGGGGGGGGGAAGTGATTGCCAGATAATTAAGTATAAAACAAGGTTGCTTGAGGTTTTTTTTTTCCCCTTGTGACTGCAATGTGGCAGTTAGAAATTGCGCTCGGGGGAGTGCTTCTGCTACCTTCTTAGAAACTCAGAACTTTATCCAATGCAGTTCAAGCCGATGTAATAATCTCCTGGTAACTGATTCCTCCAGTTTAGAAAATATAAAGGCTTGGATTCATAAAGAATCACAGGACTGCAAGGGACCTCAGAGCCCAAGGCAGGAGATCTTATACCCCCCCCCCCAGACAAAGGGTTGTCCAGTCTACTTTTGAAAACCTCAAGTGATGGAGTAGCCACAAACCCAGATAGTTTTTATATATACAGTATTGCAATTAGACTTAGTAAAGGCCTCGGATTTTGAACCTTTTTTTCTCTTAAGACAACCCTGTCTTAAACTTGTTCTATCTATACATTTTGGCATCCATCTGGAACACGGGAGGAACAGTTTGTCACTGCCTGTGACTCACTGGTGAAAGTCACAAAGAGTAAGATGATTGTTGTGTCAGTCGCATAATCCGCAAATAGCCATGTTCCTGACAAATTGCCTTTCTCACACACACCTTAAATCCTTCCTTTACATATGCCGTGTTGAGAGCCGAATGGCAGCGTTCTGCTAGATCAAGGCCGCTAAATCAAGCTGTTGGTGATTTATTGGGTTTGAGGATTTCCCTTTTGACCTGAACAATTGCAGATAGGAAGGGACACACACTAGCCTTCCAGGAAAGCTGTTTAAAATCCTTTCCCCTCGGTCTTATGCAAGGCAAACAGGGCTAGCAATCTTATTTAAGCAATTAAGGACCAGTCTTAGCTTCGTTGTGGTCCCAGGGCTAGAGAAACTGGCGACATTTGGGACATTGAACAGGAAGCTAGAATTCACGCTGCCAGATAGGACGTATAAAGTCTCTGTTCTGCGATACAAGTGATCAAGCAGCAGCAAACCCCCCCCCCCTTTCAGATTTAGCACTTTGTAAAATGCCTTGTTTTGAAACTCCAGCATTTCTCAACATTGGCATCTTTGAAGGTGTGTGGACTTCAGCTCCCAGAATTCCTCATCCAGCACATCTTAAAAGTTGCCAAGCTTGAAAAACACTCTCTAAAGCAAGGGTCCCCAACCTCCGGTCTGTTGGACCAGTACCGGTCCATGGCATGCCAGCAACCGGTCCGCAGAAACGAGCAAAGCCCCATCCGTGGGATGCAGGCAGCACGCAAAACCACGCTCTCGCCGGTCCGCGGAAAAACCTCTCTCCAAGGAACCGGTCCCTGGTGCCCAAAAGGTTGGGGTGGGCCTCTGCTCTAAAGGACTATCCGTAACGAGAAGAGGCGGGAGGTGATTTCCACTTACTGTTTGTGAGCATCCTGGAACTTGGAAGACAAGTAGTTGGGTGTATTATTAAAAAAAATAATAAGTGGGGGAAGGCAGGTAAACATTTAATTTAATTTGAATTGAGTTTAATACAATTCGTGGCATTTTCTCTTCGTTTAAAGCCACCAAATTCACTAATATATCGGAAGCGTGGCTATCTGCGGATGTCTTCTGGAGGAGTTGCGTTCGGTGTTTGCCCCCAGGTTTCAGATCCCACTCCCCTGATTGAGTTTAGGCGCACAAATGGGGAAATAGGGAGAAGCCAGATGTTTTCAAAGGAAAAAAAAACTCACAAGAAAGTCTAGGATTGAGAATCTCCAGAGACATTTGCTTTCTGATTCCCCCCCCCAAAATAAAATAAAATAAAATAAAATAAAATAAAATATTTCACTAGGTGGCAGACCTGCATCAAATCAGGAGTTCTGAACTGCTTCCTTTTCTGAGGACGGGCAGCGTGGAGAGTTTCACTAGCAGTCGAGTGTTGTTGTTGGGGCTGGACAAGAAAGAAAAATAGTACAGATTTTTTTTATCACAAAATCTTAAGATAGATATTAACGCAGTCTTCAAGCTCTGGCCCCAGGCGCTTATGCAGCCAAAATAAGGAGCAAAGCCTGTAGCACGTTTTAAACAGCGCTCTGACTTTAATTCTCTGTGGTATACACACACACACACACACACACACACACACACACACACACACACACTATTCAAGACCCACTTTTTGAGAATCCCTGCAGTTAATTGCTGGATTACTCTTACAAAGTTTGTGCTCCATCGCATACAGCTATCCTTGAGACAGCATCATTAAAGTAAAATGTGTTTGTTAGCTTTGCATTCTGCCTTTTGTACCTGAGCTCCAGGTGATGTGCCCAGCACAGCTTCCTTCTATTTGTATTAGCAGGTTGGACTGAGAATGAGCGAGTGACTGTCCCAAAGTCACCTAGGGTGATTCCATGGCTGAGGGCAAACTAGTACCTAAATCTTTTTTTTTCTTAATCCAGTATTGACACTCTAGAAAGAGTGCAGAGCAGAGCAGCAAAGATGATCAGGGGACTGGAGGCTAAAACATACGAAAAACGGTTGCAAGAATAGAGTATGTCTAGTCTAGTGAAAAGATGGACTAGGGGCAACGTGACAGCATTGATCCAGTATTTGAGGGGCTGCCACAAAGAAGGGGGTGTGTCCATCTATTCTTCAAAGCACCTGAAGGCAGGACAGGAAGCAACGGAGGGAAACTAACCAAGGAGAGACACAACCTAGAACTAAGGAGAAATTTCCTGAAGGCTAGAACAATTAATCAGTGGAACGACCTGCCTCCAGAAGCGGTGAATGCTCCATCACCGGAGGTTTTTAAGAACAGACTGGACAGCCATTTGTCTGGAATGGTATAGTGTTTCCTGCTTGAGTAGGGGGTTGGACTAGAAGACCTCCAAGGTCCCTTCCCACTCTTGTTACTCTGTTATTCGTGTTCTCCTAAACCTCAGTTGCAAAAAAAAAAGTATCTTGGTGCAAATCTTTTGAGCAAAATAAAAAAGGAATGGCCCATTTCACTTTGACATAGACACCCCGGTGGGACTTTGCCCAGGTCTGAGCCCCAGCCTGTATGTGGATTTTGACTCGAATGTACATGCTTCTTCACGTCAACAGTATTTGCAGAACATACTTGAGCATAATTAGACTGTTTGGAATTGCCCTCTTGAACAACCGGATTCCCATCTTTTCCTGAGGTTGCTTAAAGCTGGTTCTTAGCTAATACCCAGCTGTTTTTGCTGTGTTTGCACCTTAACCTAAGCCACAACATGGCTTGTTTGTTTGACTTAGTACAACATGTGAACCTAGCCAACTGTGGGTCATTTAATAAACCATGATTAAAAAAACCCACACACGATTTTGTTCGGTGCCTGAACCAGGCAGCTGATTTACAGTTGTTTTAATCATTTTTACTCTGGTCAGACTGCTTTAAGTGTCCTTGGAGCAGGCAGAAAACTATAGTTTTGCTCTTTTTTTTCCTTTCCTTTCCTTTCCTTTTGAGGAATTTGCATCTAGCTACAGGCGGATCCCAGGCATGTTTACTTGAGATAAAGGCCATTGTCCAGTTCTCAAAGGAAAACTGCCAAGAAAGTGAAAACCAGAGACTTTTCTTCAGCCATTAAATGAGACATTAAAAATGGTTTATTTCAATAGAGGCCGTCTTTTCAGAAATGCTCAGGTGCTTTGGGTGTCGTTTTGGTGTGATAAGAGTCGGACATGTTTGCTTAATGGGCGTTCCGTTATGAATGCGTGCAGAAAATAAAATCCTAGAAAGTTTATTTCCTTCCCCAAGTTCTTCCCAAATTCAGAACCGTCGTCCAGAATGTTTCTTTTGTTGGTGTTTTGGAAAAAGTACATTTTAGGGGTAAATTCCTACCCTGGCTGTATTGTGTCTCTTTGACCCAGCGGTGCTTTTTCAAGAGGCAGTGAGGCTTGGTTTTTCCTTGGAAGACGTTTCGCTTCTCATCCCAGAAACTTCTTCAGTTCGGCGTGAACTGAAGTTCTGCTTCTTCAGCTTCTGGGATGAGAAGCGGAAGGCCTTCCAGAAGGAACAACAAAGCAGGGATCTCCACAGACACGTGTCTCCTTGAGTTGGCAAATCCAGACTATGCCAAGGGATTGGAACGGAAGCCGATTCGGGCCCTGCAGATGTTGTCTCCTTGCACCTCGTTTTCAACCAGGTGCGTGTGTTTGTGCGATCAAAAGTTGTGATTCTAAGGACACGGCTTCCAAGAGAACAGGTTTAAGGAGTGAGGGTGTTCCTTAACCGCAGGCTCCACAAAGCAAGTGAGTAATTCTTCACTGGCCCCGTTTTGCCCAGATTGAAAATGAGCCAAAGGAGCTAAACTCAAGTGCTATTTCAGAATCAGCCTGGAGCAGGAAGAGACTCTGATATCGGAGTCCCGATTCCTGAACTTCATAACGCAGTGAAGTGAAAAATTCGACAATGGTAATTAACGTGATTTGACCAGAGCTGCAAAACTTCCAGGTCGTTTCTAAACGGCAGCGGAGTTTAAGTTGTCTTTTGTCTGCCGTCTAATCATTGTCAAGATTTTTGCAGCCTGCAATTGTGGCTGCACCCCGCTTCCTACGTGGGAGTAGGCCTTAAGGGTGCTTTGGTTGATTTTGACTTAGTTTTGTGCTGTGGCTATGTGATGGGGGTAGGTCATCAAACCGGAATCAAAGATGGGGAACTCCAGGTTGACGGACGGAGGTTTTTTTCAGCGGAGCGTATGAATTTTCCAGCTTATTTTTTTTCCCCTCCTTCTCCTCGGAACCAAGATGTGAACACAAAGGGGCATTTTGAGATGTGGAACTTTTGGTAGCTCAGCATCCCAAACGAAAAAAGATGTGTACAAAAGAGCTTTTAAGTCGGAGAAAAATGTAACACCCCCATAACATGTTAGTGCACACATCGAAACCCAAGAGGGTAACATCTTCAAGAAAGTTGTTTGCAAAAAGTGGGCCTATTAAAACCGTGCTCCGAAGGCAGACACATTTTTGTGCGGCCTTAAAAATGCGCAACCAGATGTGAAAACTGGGTGAAAGGGAATGCAATTGAAGACTGGAAAAATCAGAAAGCCAGAGAAACTGAAGCTGATAGAGCGCTCTCTCTCTCTCTCTCTCTCTCTCTCTCTCTCTCTCTCGTGGATTGACAGATGCACAGTGTAAGAACCAATTTATTACGGTAGGGTTAGCCTTGCCAAACTCTTAACGAGCTGTAAGCTTTATTGAACTGGGAGTAGATTAAGATTACAAAAAAAATTGGCTGGATCCACAGTTGTGTCTGGAACTTGATCTTCCTATTTCTAGATGGTGAAATTAGCTCAGGAGGAGGAGGAGGACTTTTGATTGAATATTCCTTCCATCCATTCCACTTGCATGAGTTATTTCTTGAGAAAATAATATTGAGAAAAATACATTTTTTAATCAGTTTAGGTACGTGCTGTTGAGCTTAGGTCTACGGCTGAAAGTCCAGTCTCCTGCACAGGTTGGCCAGCCATCACAGATTTAAGGCTGTGCATCTGATTGAACAGATGGTAACTTCCAAACCTTGTGTGTACGTGTGTGTGTGTGTGTGTGTGTGTGTGTGTGTGTGCAGAGGATTGAAGTGGGCAGGCCTGAATGAGGTTTTTCATTCTCCCCCCACCCCCCCAGGTTTTCTTGGTGCTGTTAAGTCTGTTGCGTTCCACTGAAGCTTGGATGGCACGTGCTTTGCCATCCCATGAAATGCATAAATGAAATCCGATTTTAGGATGGCAGGTTTCTCAGACTTGGTACCTCATCTAGACTTTTATTATTTATTTATATGCCTTATGAACTATTTATGGCATCCAGGGGGACTCTGGGCGGCTTACACCCATTACGGGTTGAGACATTTACATTGTAGTATTATAATTGCTATTATAATTACTGCTAAGCTTGTAAGCCGCCCTGAGTCTTCGGAGAAGGGCGGGATATAAATGGAATTAAAATAAAATAAAATAAAAAATTCCCATCACGACAGCCCGTTGGCTGTGCTGGCCAGTGGTTATCACAACTGGGGTCCAGCCCGCGGCGTCTGATCAGACCTACCTAAGGTATCTTTTATATGGATCATAGATACATAGAGATTAAAGCTTGGGGTTGAATCATAGAATCCTAGGGCTGGAAGGGACCTTGGAGGTCTTCTAGTCCAACCCCCTGCCTAAGGCAGGAGATCCGATTGCATCCTCTCCTCTCTTTCCCAGGACAGGTTTGGGGGCTGTGGTCGTTACCTGCCCCAGACACGTTCAGGACGAGGCATCTGGGAAGGCAGAAGAGATCCAGCCGACTCGCTGGCTAATGATTAACCGAACCTGCCCTGCACGGCAGGCAGGTACGTTAACTGAACACACACACCTTTTCCTCTCATCGGCCTGTGCAGGAAGAGCGGGAGTGTGGAAACTCAGCAACAAACATTTTTCTTCTCTCTTTTCCAACCTGATGAACGAGTTCCCTTCCTTTTTTTAAAAAAAACAACAAAACAACCCCCGCTGACGAAGTCCATCTTAGGCCGGCGGGCTTCCCCGCCACTTTGCCTTTGGCCTCCTCCTCCTCCTCCTCCTCCTCCTCCCTTTGAACTTGTTACCTTGGAGCTGGGAGAAGGAGGCTAAAGAGTCGCCTTGTAATCTCCGGGCCGTCATTATGTAAAGCGTGCGTGGGAGGGGCGGGCCTTTTGGAGAGCCCTGCACAGGGAGAGAAACTGGGCAGGCAAGTGCGGGGGGGGGGGGGGGGAAGGCGAGACGTTGCAGCTGTCCGGAGGAAGAGTGGGGAAGCAGAGTGGGGGACTTGAGGTACGCTCCCTCCCTCCCTCCCTCCTTCTCAGACTCCTTGGTTTTGTAGTACGAAGTCTTCTTCCTGGCTTTGAAGCCAAAGCGAGTTGGGCAACTTCCAACAAGCTCTTACAAGAACAGTTCTGCAGCTTCTAAAGTTGCAACAGCATTTGCCATCTCTCTGTCTCTGTCTCTCTCTCTGTGTGTCTCTCTCTCTGTCTCTCTTTCTCCCTTCCTTTGCTCTGGCTCTGCTAGCAAAGGAGAGCAAGAAAACAGCATCCCACTGAGATCTATGTCGTCCGTTCAGTATTTCACGCATGCTGTTTCTTGCTTAGGTAAGGTGAGTTTTCAACACAGCCGCTTTGGGTGCCCCGTTCACTTAGCTCCAACGGGAGGAACTCCTCGGGCCGGGCTGGGGAACCTTTTGTTTTAAACCTGTTACCTCCTTCCTCTGCAGGGGAGAGGTCAGGCCTGCCTTCTTCCGAGAAGCCAGCCCTTTGGAAGTATTGTCGCTCTTGGGAGAGCGTGGAAACCCAAGGAAGAGCCAGCAAGATTGAGATGAGGTAAGACGGCAGGCTTTGCTTGGCCCAGCTTCCCGATGAGCTTTTAATTTTTTTAAATTTTAAGGGGTCCAGCAGGAAGAAAAATGAAAAAAAAAAGGCAGTACGCTTCTAGGTTGGGGGGAAGGCAGACTTTCTGTATAAGGTTCACAAGAACGGGGCAGTTACCTCGAGTCTGCAGGTTGAGAACTTCAATCACAGCAATTATGCTTCTGAACCTGAGAGGATCTGTATAAGGGATCCATTCAAGAAATCCCAGATTCGGGGGAGCCGCTTAAGCTCCCAAGCACCCTGTCTGGACTTGCCCCATTTATCTCTTTCGGCAGCCTACCTCGCAGGATATTTGTGAAGGTGAAAAGTGCAGGAGGAGACTTGGGCAACTCACTTCAGTCTCTTGAGGCATTTTGACTTTTCCTTGTCGGATACCTCTCTCGCTGTGGGATTCGGGGTTCGGACCAGGTGGGGGGCTCTTGTCGTGGTTTAAATCTGGAAATCTCTCCCATTGCAGGCCTGACTCGGCCCTCTTTCGAATTCAGGTCTTTTGCCCGGAAAGGCACCCTCAAGGAAACTCTCTGACTTTTCCATGAACTGAGGTTTTTCAGGAAAGGTGCCTTAGCTGAATGGTTTAAAGTGTTTGTGTTGTGTTCCGTGGTGTTTTTATTGTTCTGCTCTTTGATGTTTGCCAAGATGGTGTTTTTTCCAAAGTAATAGTTTGTTACGTTTTCACCGAGTAAGGTCATAATAGTCTTTTAAAACGCGACAGACTGTCAACCCTAGAAAGAGAGGTGATGGCAGGCTGAGCTCTTTAGCTCAGAAGGAAGCAGGCAAGGAAGATAAATAAAATCACGCATGTGATCTGTGGAGGCAGAAAGGCATAAGCCCAGACAATTCCCTAAATTACTGTCAAAATATACTGTTTACTGTGGAAGGGAGAGGGAAATTACTTTAAGTACATGGCCAGAGTAATTTCATTTTCTTAATTTTAATAACACGCCAGCGTGGGCGAATTGGAAAGAGATGTAATAATTTTGGTCCTAGCCCCCACCCATTAGTTTTTGGGGTAACAGATTCCGGCGTCCTCTTTTCTGCCCTTGCCTTGATTTATACATACATGCATAAATACACCTCCACATAAATTAATACGGTTGGCTTTATGGAATTCCCTGCTGCCTTTTATTCCCTTCAAAGTCTGTCTACTATCCCACAAACCTCCCTAGCCTCGAATGCTGCTGTTGTCAGGACATCCTTCCATGTTTATCCTCAACTTTCCCTGGTTCACTTTCCAAGCCCTTTCATCTGGGTCTTTTGATTCCTTCCGCTTTTTTCGCTTTTTTCCTTTGCACGGCTGAATAGGCAGCAGCTGCCTCTTGTCCACAAAGCTCCTTGCCAAACAGAGTCACAGGTAATACAGGTGTCCCCTTTCACGCTCCACCTGAGTGCAAAAGAGGCTGTTGGGCAGCTGATGTTCGTTCCTTGGCTTAGGTTGATTCTTGGGTTTGCGGAACTGGGCGTGGGGAACGTTGCTTGGTCAGCGAAAGCAGCCACCAACTGCCACAAGGTGCGGTGTGTGTAGCACGAGCTTTGAGAAAAGAGAAACACGAGCAGAGTTTTTATCGTCACGCGCCAGCTCTGCCGGCTCAGGAATTCTGGGAGTTGAAGTCCACGAGTCATAAAAGAGCCAAGGTTGCCTACCCCTGGCTAGCTGATTGGGGATTGTCCGAATTGGGAGTCGGAGAAGAGAAACAGGAGAAAAGCTGGCTGGGTGACTTTGGATCAGTCACTCTCTGTTAGGTGACAAGCTGATGGGTCAGTTCCTGTCGCAACCAACGCATCAACAGTTGGTTGATCTGGAAAAAGCAGATCCTGCACTTGTGGGAAGAACATTAAGAAGAAAATATGTATTTCCCTGTCTGTGTATTGTTCTAACCTCTTGACTGCAAAAAGAATCATTTCTGTGGATCAGACCAACAAATATTTAATATTGCCTTTGCAACTGCCAGAAGGCTAGTATCTAAGCAGGGAAGTAAGTCTGAAATTGTTGAAAGGCGCATATTAAACCTTACATTGCTTTGCTCTAAAGCTCCTGTTTTTCCAAACCATGCAAACCATTGCCTCCCGTTTAGTTATCCCCTGATGGATAACTAAAATTATATGGACAGATAAGTATAACTGTAACTGTGGCCTATAAAACATGTAATGGGCTGAGTTGCGAAATAGAGAAAGGAATAAAGATATTTTGCTGGCTGGCAAAAGAAAAAATAAAACAGAATAATGCTTACACAGGTAGGCAAAGCAGAAAAAATTAAGAATCAGCCAGCTTTTAAATCTATTTTATAGACCAATGTTGGTGCAGGTACGTGTTCCAATGCAATGCGGATATTATAATATTTCTTACCTGCAGTTTCCTCCCCTCTTTCTCAGCTGCTCTTTGCCCCCAGGAGTGCTGCTCCAAACAAAACAGCCACTGAAATGCTCAGAAAGCATTTTCAAAAAGAAATGGGGTCAGGTGTTCATTTCAGAACACAATTGCTTTAAAAATAACCCCACGAATAGTTAGTGGGGTACCTGGCTCCGTTTCTGAGAAGAGTGTTCAGTTTGCATCTAGATTATTTTAAAATTTTTATGTTTTTATGATTTAATTAATTTTCTAGTCAATGCTGGGTTGTGATGGCAGAAACAGAAGTGATGCCAGCTTAGCATAACATTTCTTTGAAAACATTTTTGACCTAGCATCTCCATTTTTTTTTTAACCTAGTGATTGATGCCTCTGGGAGCCTCTGCAAGTTAGGGTGGAATCCTGCCACTGCCATCGTTTGAGTTTTGATGAAGTCAAGTAAACACAATCTTCCCTCTGACTTCCTTATCCTCCAGCTTTATAATTTTAGGCCCGGGAAGAATTCTGTGTTCTTTTAAATGTCAGTTTTCTTGCTTGATTATACATTCCGATAATTTATTTTGGAACTGGCATGGGAGCGTGTTCCCCGAGGTTTGCAAAGGAGGGTTGGTTGGAAAGAACCACCACCATATCATAATTAAGGTGGAGAAGACGATCATAATTAAAAGCAGCTGCCTTGATCGGATGGCAAGAAGAAATACATGAGTCTTCATCTCAGAGATTCAGTTTTAAAAGTGAATCATTTTAAAAGTGAATTCATTGGCTCACTTTACAAGTGATTCACTCGAGTCATTAAATCAAGTAACCAGACTGAATGGTTGAGTAAGATTAGATGTGCCTCTGAATCAATTCTGATAAGCTTTTCCTTCTAAACCAGCTCGGAAGTTTGAATAACAAATCAAGTAATTACATAAGTTCACCAAATAAGCAGGCTGAAAAAAAGTTAGACCAAAAGTTCTCATGATGAAGACAGCAAAATCACGGCTTTAATCTCAATTGCTGTAGAAGCTGTCAAAATAAGTATTTTTCATGCTTTCTGCTGAATGTCATAGGACCGAAGAAGAAAGTGTGTGCTAATCTTCTGTTGTTTTTCTCCTCAGCTGTTTTACCAACTCACAAAGAAATACCCAGTGAACACCAATGCAACAGAATGACAGAAGCTTTCCTGCTTTAAAAGGTAATATAGATGTGAACTTTATTCGCCACGGGGTCTGGTACTTTTCCTGACACACGGACTGTGTGACCATGGCACTAACCGATCGGATCCCTTGGAATACCTAAGCAGTCTTTTTGCCAAAAAGAAAAGAGACGTTAAAATCCAGACGTTGAATGGAAACTGCACAAAGGCAACTTAACCCAGGGGCAGAACGTGTACTTTGGAGTCTGAATCCCATACCTTGAATTATTGAAGACTTTTTTTTTAACAGATCAGAGAAACGATTTTTCTCTTGATGACCTGGGCAGCTGTTATCAGCCCGAAGGAAAAGCACTAGATAAATATGGCGCAAACAACAGCCTTCCTTCTGACGGTGACATAAGATTGGCAGAACCGAAGATCCTTCTTCAAATGCATCCGTTTTGCAAAGAGGCAGAAAATCTTCAGCTGTGGCGTGTGGCGACTTTGGAAGTCATGTTTCCTGATTTGGGACAACCAGGTGGCCTCTCGCACGAAAAGGATGTGCATCGCCACTCCTTCCTTTCCACAAACGTCATTACGATAGGTAAATTGATTTGATATTACACACATATTACTGTTTTTTTTGTTTGTTTTTTTAAAAAATCTGCAGTGAGGAAAACATGTTGAAGCATTTCAGTTTGCTTTTTTTTTTAAAAAAAACTTCCATATGGGGGCAGCCAAGATAACAGGTTGACCCTTTTAGGTTTCTGGGAATACAGGTAGCCCTCGACTTACAACCGTTCGTTTAGGGACCATTTGAAGTTACAACATCGCTGGGGAAAAAAGGTGACTTTAGACCAGGGATGGGATTCAAATAGGTGAACAACCGGAAGAGTGAGGAAAATTCTCAGGGACGACTCACACCCTGGACGGTACCTCTTTACTCTCCTACCATCGGGTAGGAGATACAGGAGTATAGCCAGCCGTACCAACAGGCTGAAGAACAGCTTCTATCCATGGGGTGTTACGCTTTTGAAAGGGAAATAATTTTATAAACTTTATGCATGATTGACTTGCACGAGGCCGGTGCGTTGTGCAGTTAGCTCACATAGTGTAATAAGATGGAGGGTTTGTGTCACTATAAGTTGGGGGTGGGGGTACGAAGGGACGCTCAACCAATCTCGATGTATACACGGTTGTACTTTGACAATAAAGGTTCATTCATTCAACAGCTGTAATAATAATAATAATAATAATAATAATAATAATAATAATAATAATAATAATAATAATAATAATAATAATTGGAGGGGACCTTTGAGGTCATCAAAAAAGGTCATCAACTGGAGCAAAATTCACTTGGCAACTGTCTGATTTAACCACAGACCATTTTGGGCTGAATTGCGACCGTAAGTGGAGGGCTACCTGTATCTATGGATCAAGAGCCCCAAGTTCTTGCATTCCAGGGTGGGCTCTTGAGTTCCTGGGGTGTAGGACTGCATCCAAAAAAACCCCCGGTGAGTGGAACAGAATGGCTTCCTCCTGTTATTTCTCAGCAGCCCGTAATTTATCAGTGCTTCCTCAAGAGATTCTGCAAGCTTAGAGGTAGGTCAAAGAAGCTTATACTCTGTGCAGGATATAAAATTGCACAGGAGATATTTTTCATGCACGCTCAGGACTATTCATCTCTGTCACGTATAACATCCAGGTGATACGTTGCCTGGGACATTAAGCAGAACTTTCCCAGTGGTGTCACTTAGCATGAAGAAGGTCAGCTACTTCAGCTATCCCTTAGGGCTGTTTTTAATTTTTGAGCGGTATCTGTTGCTTTTTCTAAGTTTTGCTCTAATGTGACTAACATTTTTCCCTTTGGCTCTTTAATTTTCTTGTGAGGAATTCCACCTTGCTCCTGGTTTTTAGGTGTGCCGGTGTGTGCTGTGAGTTACGTATTTATAATTAGTTTCATCATCATCATCATCATCTACTTTTTTAGGGCTAAATAAGTGGTATATGAGCCAACAACCAGCCAACATTAATCATTGAAGTTAGTTGTAACCCGTTCCAGAATACTCCATCCCATTTTCCCTTCATCTGCTTTCCCGCGGTTCTTCTTGCGGTCAGAATTCATAGAGTAAAATCTGCAGTCGGTGGATTTAAATTGATTGCTGCCTTACTTTTTTTTAAGGCAACAATAACGTATAAACATCCTTTTTTATTTATTTAATCTTTCACATCCCTCCCTTCGATTCTTCTTTCTCTTCAAAATCTCAACATGATACCCCTGGGTGACTCTTAGCCTCGCACACTTTGCAGGCCTGTCTCAACGTAAGGGAAAGCTTGAGGGGGGGGGGAAATTAAGACGAAAACGCAGTAAAAAGGAAATAAATCTTCCCCTCACGTGTATACAATGCCATTTTGGTTCTATACAGCATATTTTGTCCCTGGAACATGGGAAAGGATGTATTACTAATATCCCGTTAATCTATACTGTATAGTTTTGGACGTTATATATTATGACATTAGAAAACATTAAGGTCTGCATTTTGGCTGTGCTTCCTTGTTATATTCTCTCCCATCTTGCTCCAGTTAGCTCCTTCGCCACCTTTTTTGCTAAAGTAACTTCTAGAAAATAAATCTCCGTATTGGACAGCTTTCTTTCTCTATATATCTTGTCATGCTCCACGGAAACCCTTAAAGCAATATTTTTCATGGTAGATAAAGCTATCCCTGGATACTCATCATGGTCCCTAAAAACTAGTAACTAGGAAGGTATGGTTAGACCCGTACATAACTGGAATCTGGTTGGTCTCTGGATGTAGATTTACACATTATGTAGACTTTAGGCCTAACTCAGCAAGGATATTCTGATTTTACCGGAGGGTTATTTACTGTACTTTCACAGCTGCTCACATCTGACGGTTCTTAACTTGCTTCTCCTAAACATTGCGTTTTTATTGCCTTCTGCAAGCCAAACTTCAAGCATTGGTTTTACAATGCATAACTTTATAATATAATGCTATACCCAGGTATATTTATTCAATTTATATTGGCGTTTACACTCAGGTAAATCTGTATAATCCATAGCTCTATGCGGTGATTTTAGCCAGATATTTCCCCCACTGTCTGTAATTTTTTAATATATATATATATATTTGGTAGCTCAGTGAATAGAATTCTCTGATTTGGCCACCCTGTACCAAGTCTGTTGCTTGGTTTCGGTTATGTAAAATGGAGACCCTGAGCAGGAAATAACCATGTTGCTTGGGCAGATAGCCTCATGGGTGCTGAATCTCATTTTGAAGTCTGATGGTTAACCAGACTTTGGAGACGGGATGAAATAAGAAAGTTGACGAACCGGACAGGATGATTTTAATAAAAGGCTAGGATACAAGAAAATAAAGACCTGGGAGCAGGCACTTTCTAAACTTAGAGCAGCCCAGACTTTTCCTTCGTGTAACCCGTGACATCATCCCTGAACGTTTCGAAGGAGTCAGAAAGCGCACAAAGGGACAGCATAGGCCCTCCTGGTTGAGCAGGGGGGTTGGACTAGAAGACCTCCAAGGTCCCTTCCAACTCTGTCGTCCGATTCTATTCTAAGGAGTCAGAAATGGAGCAGACATTTTAGTTTCTGCCTAAAATATTGACGGGAACTTCAAAATCCTCTTTATACAACCTTCCCAAAGGTATAGGAGTTGGACGGTCAGAAGGAGACTCTTTAAAAAAAAAAAAAGCAAAACAGAGTCTACGGTTGTGGAGAGGTCAGCTTGCTATAACCTTCAACGCAAGGGACCTGCTCTTGCGTTCCTCACAACCGACTAGGCGAGTGAGACCGAGAAGATGCTTGTGGCCTCCAGGGACAGTGAAGGTGGAATAATGGTATAATTCGACCCAGATTTGGAGACCAAGGAAAAACCCACGGAACTTGTCAGCGGTAAATAAGTTGCAATGTTGTTTTGTTTTTTTAAGTCTCACACTTCTTAATAGCTGGGAATCTCTGGTTGATAGTTCAAGGTTTGGTTTTCTTCTACGTTCTTGTTTCCCGATAGACTCGGCTGGGCTTGGCAAAGAATCCTGGCTGGCAAATAACAAAGTGAGCAATAAGAAAAAAAATTATTTGCGCAGCTGAAGGATTTATCCAATAATTTTCTCGTCTAGCGTGGCTGCCGATCCCAGTAGGCCGTAATAGCGTATTGTTCTGTCAGGTTTGGGAGACATACCTAACTTAACTTTCGGAGTTGCCCTGTTACTATGACCCCAGAAACTGGCTGGTTCTGGTTAGACATACATATCCAGGCCCGAACGGGGCGCTTGGCCACATGCGAAGGGAGGAACGCTCTTGTTACGATCCAGCAACTTTAATCTGTGCAGCATTTTTATGGCGGCTAACCTTTCTTTATTGAGGTCCTGTACACACTTAAGAAAGAAGCATTGACACAACTTATAGAAGCCGGTGGCATAAAGACTGCTTCCTAACAGACACAGCCTGAAGCTCCCAACAGACCAGAACCCACCTGGGTCTTAGTTTAAGCTGAAGTTGCTTTAGAATTTTTTTTTTTTACCCTACCCTTGGTTCAATAGGGTAGTGTCCTAATGAGGTCGCGTTCAACGCCGTCGTTGAAGTGGGGAGTTGTACGTTGAAATTAGGACTCCGAAAGGAATCTTCTGTGGGTTTTCTAGGAGAACAGATGATTGTCCACGACTGGCAAAAAAGGTTATAAAATCTTCCCGATTCGCTTCCCGATCGCCTTGCTTAAGAAATCAAAATTCTGGTCCCAGTTGTGGTTGTAAGTCATGGTTAATCAGATCTGGCAAAATTAATTTCGTCGTAAGTCAGGCAGCAATATGAAGTATGTTTAGACCCCCTCTCTCCCAAATCACAAAAAAATCTGCATAAAGAATCAGATTGTGAGAGAAGCATTCAAAAAAATAGCAATAATAATAACAACAACGTACCCTTAGGAAAAGTGAGCACCCTATGATGCGTCTACATTTTAAAAGTTGTGTTGGAAGGTGAATGCAACAAAGAGCAACCTCGGGGAAACGCACCTTAAAATGGAAGGTTTTCCTTGGGAATTTATCTTAAGTTATTTATACTGGAGGCGGTTGTGTGTACATTAGGAAAAGCTGCGATGTGAAACTGATACACGTTGTGTTGTGAAATCAAGCGAAATAGAGTCTTAGTAACTGGGAAGGATTTATATGGTTTCCATCGACTGTGTATTAGCCATAAGCCACTTATTGTTTTTTTTTCTTCCCTAAATAAAACCGCAACGTGGTATAAATTGCTAAATAGTAACAGGAATAGATTAAACTGGCTTCTTGAGCATCTAGCATGCCACCCTGTTTTAATAAGCAATGCCCTCACAGATCCAAACACTTTTTGATCCTGGGCACTTGAGTTGCTGGCGCGATACGGTTCTGCTCGAAAAACCGCAAACTATCCACCTTTGCAAAACCGAAGAAAGTTGGAAGGCGCTGGGGGTTTATGCGGTCACAAAAAGAGGCTTCCTCTGGGGCAGCTTAACACCATGAGGCCACCGGTGGAGGAGAGGCCTGGGAGCACACGTTGCCTCATCCCTTGTTTTGAAGTCCCCTTCTCTGTTCCTTTAAAACCCGACAATATTCCATTGAAGTGAAGGTTGCCATGGAAACTGACTGGGAAGGGATACAGCTGAGCATCCTCTCTGTGTGAGAAATGAAGAGGTCCTGCAAATGCAGAGGTGGACAGGAAGGCTGAGCCTTATCGGGTGAATTTTAGGGCTGACCACGTCTCTCAAACGAGGTTCTAGTAACTGGGCTCATTTGTCTCAGCCCAGAGGGAGGCAGCTCCGCAGGGATGCTCCGTGCCTCTGTACTTCCGAAGCCAAGCAGATGCTTTGGAGCAGACACGGGCAAGGAGATGACCCCTGGTGTGGTCTGCCTAAAGAAGCTGGACCTTTAGGACAAATACCCATTGAAGCCATGGGAACGTCAGACCGAACTTTTTGGAAGGGAAGTAAACATCCTGTTGGTGTCTCCGTAGCCCAAAGACGCAGCTTCTTTAAGGAGGCACCAGCAGGTTTGGCGAGCACAGCCACACCTGCTCTGGAGCGCTTCCTTACCCTGGGATCTAAATATCTCTGCCGTTTCCAATTATCTCTCGCTTTCCATCTTCTAAAATAATGTTTTCTCTCTTCCCTGTGACACATTTTAGCCCCTTAGTTATAATCTAGCATGCTTCAACAGCCGCGTGATTAACGACAAGGTCAGGTCAGGGGTGGCACCTGCTACAATCATATCCCAGCTTTGATCCAGGAGCGATTTGACACAGGTTTCCACTGAGCCATCAGCTCATCGTAATGCTTGGCTGGTGCTTCCCAATGAACTAAACCTGTTGTTGTTTTTTAATGGTTTAGCGTTCTTTTGAAAGAATACAAATAAGGTGGTGTTTTGTTTTGTTTTAAAGATTTTTTTTTTTTGCCTGCTCACAGACTGGAGTACAGCATCTCAGTGCAGCCATCTGGCTGTTCCAGTGCTATCTTCAAAAGTCATTTAGTCATCACCGAGAGAAGTTGAGCTTCAGAGATGCAACCCAAAGAAAAAAGAACGTCAGTTAAGAAAGCAAAAGGCATTGTTACCGTTTCCCTGTTTGGCTACCCGAATTTGAGCTCCCCAAAAAAATGAGCAGAACAACAAAGAGAGTTTTAATCTATCTTTATGCCATCTAGTCTGAATTTTTGCAAGCCAGACTCCTAGCCTGGCCACCGTTCAATGGCACTTTTGTAACACTGGGTGCATTTCCTATTCATATATATTTTTTTTTGGTGTCTCATTGGAAGTAATTTCTTCCTGTCCTCCACTGTGTCTCCCTTTTTTGCTCTTCCCAGACAGTGCCTTTCTGTTTCCCTCTGTTCCCACACTACCCACCCACCCACCCCCATCCCATCTACCTGGAAGTTAAACTGCACTTTCTTTGAAGAATCTGAGCACCTGTGAGCAGGTGGGCCTCTGCACTTTCCTCTCCACGGCCCCAAGGTAAAGAATGCAGGCTGCGGAGACTTTGTGCAGGCCCAAACCTCAGCTTACGATGGGATTTTACCCCGAGTAAAGAGAACTTCTCTGTAACACACGTTTTATTTCACTTTATTATGGCTCTCCATCCAATTTCTTACATCAGCCCACGCCATCGGATCTCAGAGAGAAGGCTATTATTGACTAGGGATCTACCTTTGGGGGTGGGGGTGGGGAGTTTTCCCAAGAATGCACCTTTTCTGTCATGTCCCAAAGGTGCTTCTTTACGTGTCAACTGCTCTTTATTTTCTCTCTTTGAAGATGTTTCGCTTCTCATCCAAGAAGCTTCTTCAGCTCTGAAAAAGCTTTGGGGAAAAAGCGTCTTTGGCACAGCCGTGACCTGGATGACTGAGAATCTCCCTAGGCTTCTCCGTCACGCAACATCCTTTTCCCCCAAAATCAGGACGATAGAAGTGAATGGTGCTCTGTTTGTGCCATGCAGCTGATCCTCTAATGTCATTTAAGGAAACCTCTTGTCCTTCTGTTGGGGGGCGGAGGGTGGGGGGCGGGAGGAAAAGGGTTTGCCATCCGAATCCACACTAGCGGGACAATCCCTGTGATCTCGCCTAGGAAAGATACCTTGGCCTTGCCTTTCCGGCACAGGTAACTGCATATTTCCCTCTTCCTTTTGAAATAGATTCTGTTCTTAACTAGGCTAATACCTCCACTTGGAAGGGGGATTAGAGGAGAGGAGGATTAGGGTCAGAGACGGGATCGGAATTTCAGAGCAATCCGGAAGGAAGAGGTGCGTCCGCAGATGAAAGTCACCTGGGTCCATGTTTCCCAAAACAAGTTAAATTAGGCAACTCAGGATTAAACAGAGACATTCGCTTGAGGTGCGTCATCCAATTTGTGGTCGCCCTTTGCCGAGTCTGGGAATGATAGCACTGTCTGCTATGCTGTCTTTTAAAAACCCCAGTGAAAACTCTTGATGGTTTGTTTATGAGTAGTAGTATCCTGGGGGGAGGTGAAGGAGACATCCCATATTTAGCTGTGTTGACTTGCTGCAAAATTGCACACAAAATAGGAAGAGTATCGGAGGCAGCCTGTTTCTCTGGCTCATGAGTGTTTGCCGTGGAAGTAGACAACCTGTTTGGTTGCAAGGGAGGGCCATTAAGAGGCTGGACGTTAGCAGCTGCCCTGAAAAATTATTTACTGCCAGGTTCCCCTTTGCAGCCCAAGAGTAGATAGGTGGATTCAAAATTTTGTATTAATTTAGTTTAATTTAATTTTTTTGAAAAAGGGCACACAACGGACGCTATAAGCTTTGCAGACCTTTGAGGCGTTCATGCCCATTCCGCTACCGTAGTTATTTCTTACATTTGGATACCTCCAAATCGTCAGGGACTCTTTAAGAGTTATCACAGTTGATAATTAAAAGATCTAATTAACCCCTGAAAATTGAGCCACTTAACCGCATTCGGTTTTATTGAGTTGCAAGTTCTTTGAGGTTTTTACACCTGCTGATCAAATAGCATTTTTTTTTGTTCGCATTTTTATTTCTCTTGGCATTCGTAAAATCTCACTTTGAGCCGTCTTGCCTCCTGATATAAATAAATTATAAATCGTGTAACTAATGCAATAAGCTGCCAGCCTGTGTGAGTTGCCCATCAAATGGGATGTTACTGCTGACCTAAAGTTAACCTGTCTCATCAAATGCAGTTTCCAACCTTGGTTTAGCAATCAAAGAACTCTTTCTGGAAACGGAGATGTGGCTTATACTGCATAGCCATGTATCCTAGGTAACAAGCTGTTATCATCTAGAGCTGTTGAATTGACTTTTTTTTGGGGGGGAAAGAAAGCTAGTCTAAGAATGTAGGGAACAATCTGTTGATTTCTGTCAAGGCTTTGGCATGACGTCCACCCCTCCATCCTGAAAAACAGTCTGGCAGGGTGACAAACCAAGTTACACAAACTCTCTCCCTCATCGGCTATATGTGGGATATGGTGGACCATAATGGATGAGTCGCAGCCTAGGAGATAGAAGGTTTTCTTCACCAGTTCCCAAGAAAGGGGGTCAGCCTAGTTTCCGAAGCACCAAAAGGAAGGCAAGACGAGAACAGATGGAAACTAATAGAGGAGATATTCAACCTAGAACCAAGGAGGGGAATTCTTGGCGGTAAGAAAAATTAATCAGTGGAACAGCTTGCCACCAGAAGTTGTGGGAGCTCCGTCACTGGAGGCTTTTAAGAAGAGACTGGACAACCATTTGACTGCGATGGTGTGAGGTCTGCTGCTTGAGCAGGGGGTTGGACTAGGAGACCTCCAAGGTCCCTTCCGGCTCTGCTGTTCCATTATCCACCAGCAGTTTGCTAGAAGGTTGGAAGGCAACGAAGGTCCAAACTTAGCAAGATCAGGGCTTCAGACCCCCCCCTTCCCGGTTGCAATCCTTGAACCAATTCCGAAAGGCAGGAGAAAGTCGAGAGAGATTTTTCAGGGCAGCTGCGGATGCTCAGAAGTCCTCAGATGCTCGTGGTTGGGTTGAGAAAAATTCTACCTGCCCCCACGCAGGAGACCTGTTGCAGTTAAGAGTGGAAGGTCTTACATGCCATCATTTTCTTGACCTACGGAGAGGCGTGCCTGTTCCACTTCTCCACTTCTCCAGAATTCCTGGTTCTTGCGAACTGTCTTGGCAGATTCTCAGAGGTGTGGAGGACGGGCACAGCTTTCGGATGCTGCTGCAGGGATGGATGCCCTTAAGGCGCCGCTTCCGTAACGCATCCGTAACGCATGCTTTGTGGAGGACTGCAGAGGGCAGCAGCGTCCTGGAATTTGACGAGTGCCGGGCTTACTGCATTTCCTTGGAGGAACCTCTGTCCCACTTCTGCATCGGAGCGAGTCTGTATCTAAACACAATCATCACTTGTCCAAGATGGTATAGGTTTCTCCTGCTCAAGCAGGGGGGCTGGACTAGAAGTCCTCCAAGGTCCCAGCTCTATTCTATTCAGTATATGACAACAGTGAGACAATGGAGCCTTCTCCAGCCCATGACTCAGAACCGATCTGATACTAGAAGGAGAGATACGTTCGTTCTTCTACGTACGGGTGAATCAGATAGGTTACTAAAAGGCATTGGCTGTGCTCATTGCTTACACACACACACACACACACACACACACCGACTCTCAAAAGCAACTTGAAGAGTGTCCATCTAAACTGGCCTGGAAACCAGGAACAAGCAACGTCAGTTAATCCCTTCCTTGCTCCAAGCTGCCGTACAGCTGAAAGAAATGGGGAATAAATGGATTGTAGTCTACATCTTTACTTTTATCCTCTATTCATTTGCAAAAAAAAATCATAATAATTCTTATGCAACAGATCTGCAAAGCCATCCAGCTCTCTTTCCCCTTGAGAGAACTGCTGATGGGTCCAAATCCTGGAAAACAAGGTAGGGTTTTCCCCTACAATAAATGAGAGAAAGAGCTCCCACGAAGTCACAGCGGTGCCACGAAAGCACCCGTGTTGTTCTGGGTTCAAGCAAATCACACGTGGAGCTGGTCCCAGACTGACAAAAGAATCTTCCTTGTGTGCCTAGAATATGGGGCAGTGGATCCCAGCGGTGGGTGAAGAGAAAGTCTCCCTGGCTGTGGAAAAAAAAATCAGCAAAACAGAAAGAATGCAAAGGCTTTCTGGGGGGAAAAAGCAGCCTTAATAGCTCTGGCAAAAACAAAAAACGCAAAACCTAACCCTATGCATATAAGTAGACGCTTTG
The DNA here is from genome assembly GCF_947247035.1 of Vipera ursinii. Taxonomy (NCBI): domain Eukaryota; kingdom Metazoa; phylum Chordata; class Lepidosauria; order Squamata; family Viperidae; genus Vipera; species Vipera ursinii. The sequence continues at coordinate 2,689,989 of NC_139530.1, read as the reverse complement.
CACCGTTTTTCTCAGGCCGTGCCTAAGTGTGCCATTTTCACAGCTTGAGGTAACAAATTCCATTTCTGTTATCTGTGAGGAGAGCTAGCTCTGGAAATATTCGGTCCCCACCCTTCTTACTGCTAAGAGGTTTGTGGCGCAACTTCTTGTGTCTTTTTAGATCACGCAGAATTGGACAGGGTTCTTTCCCCCTCTTAAACAGGGCCAGGTTATTCAGAAGCCACGTCCGATATTACAGCCTGTAATTAGGTTTTCCCCTCTGCTGTCGAGGTGCAACATGGCCCCGTATTCCTCAGACTTCTGCAGGCTAACCAGCTCGTACTTTATAGGATATCTCCCGTCTGCCCGTTTCCCAACTACCCCGTGGAGGTTTCACTGGAAGATTGCTCAGGTCCAAAGACCTAATAAGATCCCAGGCCAAGTAGGACGATGAGCCTAGTCTAGAATGACAGAATAACTGAGTTGGAAGGGGCCTTGGAGGTCTTCTAGTCCAACCCCCAGCTCGAGCAGAGACTTATCATATCATTTCAGACAAGTGACTGTCAAGTCTCTTCTTAAAAACCTCCATTGACGGAGCACCCACGATTTCTCGTGGCAAGCTGTTCCACTGGTTTATTGTCCTCACTGTCAGGAAATTTCTCCTTAATTCCAAGTTGCTTCTCTCCTTGGTCAGTTTCCATCTGTCGCTTCTTGCCCTGCCTGCCCTCAGGTGCTTTGGAGAAGAGGTGGAACAAACACACACACACACACACACACACACACACACACACACTCTTCTTGGTGACAGCCCCTGAGATATTAGAATGCCAGATCTCACTTGTATCTTAAAATGCTATAATTAAATCGGCATAGACAATTAGCGACAGAAATAATGTGCGACAGAAATAATGCTTCTCTTCAAAAGGCCTTTTTCTGACTTAAAAACATTTCAAAAAAGAATTCCTACCAGAGAAGCACTCCGGTTTAGTGTTCCTAATGCCACTCGGGATGGGTGGGTGGGGTGATATAAATTTTCTTCCCTCCCACATTTTTCCTTCATTTCTGTCTAGAGTCTACCTTTGCTCCCCCCCCCCGCCCCCAAGGTTTGGAAAGGTAGGACTGCATTTAGGAATTGTAAATAACTAATTAACAGCCTGCAGACTCCCAGAAATATTTTTATGGTTCTCTTGCCATAAAAATATTCAGTAGCTACGTAACTGGGGAGGGGGGGTGTTGGTTGCATCCTTTCTTCCTAGTGTGAGTGTTGAAATCTTGCTTGCGTTGTGGAAATATTTGGGACTCTGAACCGCATCCGAGGTGCACCATGGTAACCAGAAATTCTTGGAAGGGACTGAGAAATGAACGTAAAAACTTCCAGTGCTAAATTTCTGAAAGAAAAATTGGGGTGGGGGTGAGGGTGGTAAAAAAAGAAGGTCATTTTTCTGCAAAGAATCCCAAGTTGGATTTGCTAAAACAGAACAAGTTTTTTTTTTTAAAATGACCGGCAAAATGTTTGGATACAGATAAGCGCCTTGTTAACCCTTAAGAAAACCCAGAGTTCTTAAGCAGAGAGTTTAATGGGCTTTCCACCTTAGAAAATCTGTAGTCAATTGCACTTTTTATGTTTAGGCTACTGCAGAGGAGAACGAATACAAAGATTCAAATCAAAATTTAAACTCAGGAAATCACCCGCTGGGTTTGTTTTGGTCTGAGTAAGAGGAAGCAAGTCTTCAAAATATGATTTCCCATTTTTCTATCAGAAGGGCGATAGTTTATTTTCTCTTTTCAACTTCCTGGGGCTTAATCCTTTTCCCCTCCTCTTTTTTTTTCTTTTTTCCAAACAATCCCAAAGTGGCTGACAGCGTCTGATCAATAAATCATCAAACCTTAAGTGCCAGATGGAACAAATTAAAGCAGCGGAGATAATCAGTCACATAAAAATTGGCACTGGATGAAAGTATTTGTCTTCTCCTTTTGACAGACTCCAGGAATGAGTTAATAAGAGTATGAGAAGAAAAGGTAGAATGTTAAGGGAGATCTAACATTTGGTAAATTGGGGAAAGAAAAGCTAATAAAAGATGCTTTTCGTTTGGCAAAAACGACAACAAAAATCAGGAAAAAAATCAGCAACCTAACCAGGGATGCAGGATTCCATAGCATCGCCTAAAATGCAAATTCTGCCACTACCCACAACAGTTCTCAGGTTAGCGTAACGTGGGAAGGAAGTATTTTAACACTTTTTAAGGAAAGGAGAGTGAATTTTAAAGGGGGAAACCTTAATATGGTAAGCCCAGCTTCATTCCTGTCTTCAAAAAGACCTGTCATATGGCTTAGAAGAAGAATAAAGTGTGAAGTGGTGTAGCTTTAAAGGAGAATATTTGTAGCTCAGGGTTAAAATAACGGCTCCTCGATGCTCTCTGAGCTTGGTTGCTTTCTTGCAGACCTTTCATTACCCAACTAGGTAATAGCATCAGTGCTATTTTGAGTAGTTTGGGCAACAAAACAACCAAAGTGAGAGAGGAACAAGGGCTTCTCATTTATGTAACTGTCCTCCGAGACTCAGTATTGGTTAAAGTCCCCGACTAGACAGTGGTAGCTGTTAGCCCCACTCTAGGCCTGAAGTCAGATGGGTGGCTTTGGGCCAGCCCCTTTATCAGCCCTGAGAAGTAGGTAATGGCAAACCACTTCGGCCGCTCAAATCCTCAAGGACCGGATGCAAATGCAAAGAGTTTAAAACACGAACGCCTGCTCAAATCAAGCAGCAAAAGGATGGTGGTTTTACAGCTTTTCTCAAGGATGAGAGAGGGGAAGGCAGCTAGGCTGGCCCTTGAAAGAGAGGGCATTTTTATATTTCTTTTGCAGTCAGTAAATCTGGAGAGGCCTGTAATGGAAGAGGCTGGCCCTCAAATCGTCCAGCTCTCCCAAGACCTTTCGGGCCTTCAAGGTCAACCCAGAGATATTAAATTGTGGCCGGCAAGCACTTGGCACCCGGTGAGTAATCTAGCTGTTGCCCCAGTTGCAATTTCTGGATGTCGTTCAAAGGTGGACTCACACGCGGCTATATGTACTTCAGGCTGTGTGGAGGCAGGGGGGATGAGGAGGAGGAAGAGGTTAGGGCAGGGAGAAGTGCAAAAAAGAGCACCACGGTCGTTTCTGCCTCTTAGTCTGGGCGAGTGAGCGACCCCCAGCTGGAGAATAACTCTGCCTTCTAAATTTGAGAGGGAAACTCTTTCAGGTCCTCCCCATAACCTCCGAACCGGATCGAGAGATTTTCGACATTCCTGAGCACACAAGAGTCGAGAACAAGAGTCACGTTGTATGTTTGTGGCAAGCGAAGGGTCGGATTGGTGCTTGGAGATGACCTCAGATGGAGTTGAGTTGAGTCAACAGCTGCTCGGGGCCCCACTCTTCTTCAGCTTGACCTCGTTGGGCTGAGAAAGGCCCACTGATTCGACTTTTCTCAGCCACTGTTTTTTCTTCCATTTCAATCTGCAGCCGAGCTCTTTGTCTCGAAAAATTCACCTTCCAATGAGGGACCAGATACCGTATGTTTAATCTGGAGACGACCCAAAGAAATTTGATAGCCCATTCTGAATAGACCATTATCTATCTGGCAGATAACACAGACACTCCTTTGCACAAAGTCTAAACTTTCAGGAGGGTAAACTTTGATTGGATACAAACAACCTCTGGATGATAACAGCAATAGGACAATTAGGTGGGTCAACTCCAGTGTTTGTGTTAGAGGTCTTGAAATAAATATAAGGCAGCCATCAGATGGGTGTGATTATGGATAGTTGCCTGTGATATTTTACTGCTCCGTCTCTTATTCACACGACTTCTGTGTGTTTCAATCTTGGTTAATAAGGCAGCAAAGTAGGGATGGCTTTTGGTTGAAGATCTTCTCTCTGGGTTTGCTATCCGTTCATTTAATCAAGCAATATATTAGCGTGTCTGTGCTTAAGCTGCAATTTATCTGGTGCACTCTGAAGTTTAGCAAAGTATATTTAGGAATCCTCTGTATTATTCATCACTTCTCTGAAATGAACTTGGGGGGGGGGCAGAGAGAGAAGAGGAAGGAAGGCCGAGGGTAGAATTTAACTCACCAAGTGGGGAAAAAAAAGTTTTAAAATGGGGTGACCGTTTGCCTTTGATCTGAATAAAAGTAGGGGGAAATAGCAAAACCGCTTAGACTTATATAACGCTCCATTGTGCTTTCGCAGCACTCTCTGAGCGGTTAAAGAACAATTTACTAGTTGTGCAAACGCAGTGGTTTTCTGGGGGGGGGGGAGGGAAAAACCATCCTTTGTCAAAAGCTCTACAAAATATAGAACTGTTCAGTTTTATCCTTACCATACCACTCTATTTCAAAGTTAGAACAGAGGAAGCATATTAAAAATAGGTGCAATTATAAAATGACACTTATTTTATCTCTTTGATGCTGAAGTCACCGAGGAGCATCAGCAAAGCAAACACCTGGTTGCTATAAAAAGAGCGATCCTGTTAGAAAACGAGAGACATAGATTTTGGGGGCCGATTGAATCCTCACTTAAAATTATCTTGTTGGCTCATCTTCGGTTAATCACTTTGTAATTATCTTTTTGCGTTCTCTAAAAAAACCACAATAGACAAGCACCATCCTGCTAGGGAGCACCCGGTCGCTGGTGCTTTATATGAGAATGCGTAAGATAATTGCAAAGTAATTACCCGAAGTGGAGCCAATAAATGAAAACTTAAAGCCACAGAAGAAAACATTTAATGTAGTTACCCGACCTGTGTTTACCAGATAAAGCATACTGATTACAGACGCCACCTTATGTAACCGCCCTCCGGTTAAAACAGAAGGAGGAAAATTGATCTTAGTGTGCGTCAGTTTTTTTTATTATTATTATTACTATTGTTTCATTTCAGTTCCGTGATGTTTAAGGCTTCTTCTAAATCTAAAACTGGGTTTTAGATTTACTCTTGGGGCTTGAATTTAATTATTTGTTTTATTTGTTTTTAACTTTTTGTATCCGTGGTTTTAACTGCCCTGTAAGCCGCCCTGAGTCCTACGGGAATAGGGCGGTATACAAATCCAATAAAATAAATAAATAAAGGCTTCTTCTCCCTTCTCTGCCTAGAGAATTTGGAAATGCGTAGGGGGTGGCTGGAATGTGCAGAGTTTGCTTTTGCGAGACTTTCGACAGAATCCTGGTCAAACGTACCGTCCCATCAAGACTCCGGTGTGTCAACCTTTTTTTTTTTTTTGGCAGGGATGTGTCTGATGCGCTTATCTTCTCCTTTCGCCGGTGTTATGCTTGGCCTGCCCTCTCAGCTGCATTTAGACATCAAGCATTTCTGGCTGGGTGCAATGCTCTGAACCATCAGTCAATCAAGGCTAAAAACCTCTTGAGAGGTAGCACGCTTAAGTGTCTGCCTGGTGGGCGCATCCTTCTTCTGTCTGTGCTGAATTTTCACACCTAGCCAAGAGTCCTGAGAACAGATGTGGCTGATGAAATAAAGAAAGCCTAATTCAACCCCTTCGTAATCTTTTTTAGAGGTCTGGGGGTGTAGTATAGGCGCTTAAAAAGAGCTTAAGCCTACGAGCTATAAATGGATTGTTAAGATTGGCAAAAACGGGAACGTGGGAACTACGGTAAAAGCTTTCCTCGCCGCCAGCCTGCTTCTGCCCCAGGTTCCGATAAAGCTGGCTGAGGCATTCTGGGAGTTGAAGTCCACAAGTCTTAAAAGTTGCCAAGGTTGAGGACCCCCCCCCATCTAGAAGGAGAGCAAGGTCAGAGAGAAAGGGGACAGCTCTCATCTCTCAATGCTAAAAAAACAAACAAACAAGGCGGTGGGTGGGGCTTTGACGGAATGGGAGGAGCCTGAAGTCCCCCAGCCCAATCCATTCCTGGAAGGATCTTGGAGCTGCAGGGCATGTTTGAGTGGAGAGAATGAATATCATCGCAATTAGGCAAGCCACTCCCTGGTCCTGGTCAGAAGCAGGTATCCCATCTCCCAAGCTGCTCTTTAGAGACTGCATCTATGCCTGAAGCTCACCCTCTCTTTAAATAAACATATTAGACAATAGTAATTGCTGGAATGCAATCAGTCTGTTTAAACCAAATCAACACATGGCATCCAAAGTAATTTTAGAAGAGCCACCTTTTTTTTTTTTTACTCTTGAGCATCTGTGGCTTAAAATATCTTGCTCTTCCTAATAAAATGAAGAAGAGGTGGAAGAGAAATTGCCGCTGTATCTAAACTGACCCCGTTGTTGTTGTTGTTGTTGTTAAAATTGGAAGGCTGATAACCTGGAGTTTGGGGCCGTCTAAGGCGTTTGGTGGTCTAAGGCTGAGAAGCTGTCCTGCCTGCCTCCCAAGTCCTAACCACTTCTTCAGCGCATTTCTTTGAAGGCGTTTGGCTTCCCATCCAGGAGGCTTCTTCAGCTCTGACTGGAGGGTGGGGGAATGGAAGGAGGTTGAACAGTGGAGGGACACAGGGCGGAAAAGCACAGTCCTTTCAGCGGTGCCAAGGAGGCTCCACACCCGAGGGGACAGGCAAGCCTCCAAGCGGCCTCCTCGGCTCTCTAAAAGGATGCAAATGACCAGCTTGTCTGCAAGGTAGATAAATCCTTCCATTCCCCCACCAGCTGAAGGACCTCCTGGGATGAGAAGCAAAAGGTTTTCAAAAGAAAAACGAGAGAGTCCAGCTGCCTCTCTCCAAAAAAAGCACCTTTGGATTTTCTGGCTTTGATTCCTCCTACCTGTCTTGGGATAGGTGTTAAATGACATTTTCAGAGTCCTGCTAAGCCTCCAGTTCTGGTCTTTCCGGAGTCTGCAAGCGGTGACCACAGTTGGCTACACCTCTTCACAGTGTCCTGGGCTCCGCTGCTTCCTCCTGCGTCCGTCTCCTGCCGGGGACCTATAAACTCACCTGCCTGGATGGTCGCATCCTCGTTCCACCCCCCCCCCCCCGCTGATTGCCTGCATCCCTTTTAACACCTGTCATTTAGAAGGCTTAGGGACTTTGCGGGTCTCCATCAGGCTGTGAGCCCTGGGGGGGTCTCAAGCTTCCAGGGAGGGGCGTCACATCCCCAACTGGGGAAAGGGGGGGGGAAGAATCTCTCCACTTGGCAAGCATTCATCAGCACCAGAGGAGGAAGAAAGAAAGAAAGAAAGAAAGAAAGAAAGAAAGAAAGAAAGAAAGAAAGAAAGAAAGAAAGAAAGAAAGAAAGAAAGAAAAAGAAAGAAAATAGTGTCCGACTGATTTTGCCAAGTCACCCCTTCCTTCCTTCTCTCTGCTTGGTAACCCCTCAGTGGCGGAGCTGAATAAATGGGATGAAATTTAAACTACCTTCTCAGGCGGTGCCAGCTCTGACTCGCGAGCTCCAGCACAGGGGAATGAGAGAGAGAGAGAGTGAGAGAGAGAGAGAGACAGACAGAGAGAGAGGAGCATGCAAGAGTATTTATATTCCAACCTAAGCAACTGAGCAAGAGCACCAAAAAAAAAAAAAGTCCGGATCTTGGAGAAGACATGGAGTTAGGAGTCCTTCCTCAAAAGCACAGTAGGTGGATTTAATCTTTCTTGTGTTGGATTGCTGACATCTATGTTTATTTACTTATGGGTTTACTCAGAAGGCTGCCAGTAGACCCGGCAGGTTTTTATGTTTGTTTATTTCCCTCCCTCCCCCGACCCCCCCCCCCAAGCTTGATATCAGTGAAAGGCCAGTCTGTCTGTCTTTCCATCCATCCATCCATCCATCCATCCATCCATCCATCCATCCATCCATCCATCCGCCTCTACATATGTATTCGAGCACATCTTTAAAAGTACAGGCATGCATTTGGTTTCTCTGCTGATTTATTCATGGTATCAACATGTGAGCTGGCTCTCCCCCCCCCACTCCCAATAGATACTGGTAAGGTTTTCTTTCAGCCAGAGATGGGTAATTGGTTCTGAATATGGGCTGCCTTACACTCTGTTGTGCTGACCACCCATCGGCAAAGTTTTGAGTGTGTGTGTGTGTGTGTGAGGGGTTTACTAAATAACATTGGCCACCAAGAGAAGAACAGAGCAGTGCTAAAACAAACAGACAAACAAAAAGATTGGGAGGGGGAGGCACTGAGAGAGCTGCAACTTCTCCCCATGTTTGGGGCAGGGCTGGGCTACACTTTCCAAGTGTGCCGGATGAAAAAACGTGCCTTCCAAACTTTATCCGCGGGGTGGGGGGGGGGAGAGGAGAAGGGGGGGAAGAACGCTTTAGCGTTGTGACTGTGAGGCGTTGGGGAAAGGAGGGGTAGACGTGTGCCGTTGGATCGCATCCTCCACAAATTTACTGCGGCAGTCGGTGCTGTTTTGAGTTGGGGTGGGGACAGTTTGCTCAGCCAGGGTGACAAGGAGGCTTTGTGCACAGCGTATCGTTGGCTGTGCGTGTGGGTTTTTGGGGGGTCATTTCCTCGCCTTGTCTAATGCCCGAACGATCACGGAGTTTTCTTTTTCCTGCATTTCTGTACGTGGGGTCTGCGTGCAAGTGAGACAATGGCAGGAAAGTGCTGCATCTCCAGGGCTGGCTCGGGAACGTCTGCCTCCTCGCCGCTTGGCAATTTCACCCAGCCTTTTGGCCGGCGAGGGCTTATACGGTGCATCAGGTGAATGAGCATCCAAAGCACCTGGCGGCTGAGTTGCAGCTGCCCCCGCCTGACCGCCTTCCCCATCAAGAGGGGAAGGGGGGGGGAAATTACTGCAGGGAGAGAAAATTCAGGACGACTTACTGCTCAAAGGATTGGAGATGTTGACCACCCAGATCACTTTTCCTCCCCCTCCCTCCACCCCCAATATGTCTGCAGAGAGATTTTATTTTATTTATTATTTTTTTTAAAAAAGCCTTGGAAACAGATCTGGATTTATAACGTACCGTTGGCTGTGACATTCCCCCTTGCTCTCCTTCACAATGACTCTCTTATCTGGAGATGTTGTCAAAGTCTGGGCAACTCAGAGAGGAATCTGCCAGTCCCGGACAGTGTGATGGGTCTTTGTGGGTGAAGGAGGAAGGAAGACACACCCCCACCCCAATGTTTTGAGAAGACAAACATCCCCGTTAAAATAACCCCCTCTGAAAAGCAGACCAGTGCTGACTCTCAGAGATGAACCCCCTCCCCCTTGTTTTGGCTCTGCCTCCCTCCACCCTGCAGGATTTGGCCCTTTGAAGATCTAGTGCAAAGCGGGCACCAAAAAAAAAAAAAAAAACCAGAAGGAAAAACAGATCCTGATCTTTTTTTTTTTTGTACAGATGTAAAAACCGCATTTTAAAACAGCCTCTTGAGCTCGCCTCCCTCAAGTTCAGCGCCAGCCTTCGCCTCCTTGATTTTGCTTTCGGTGGGATTTGTTTCGCCTTCAAATCAAAAGAGGGGCGTCCCAGAGAAATCGACAAAAATGTAACTAAGATCCAATCCGAAGCAGATCTTGGGTCAGGGCGTTTCGGGAGGAGAAAGCAACAGGGTCAAAAAAGCTGCCAAGCACATCAGTTCGCATTGACAGATCTCACAACTTGTTATTTTCATTTGTTTGTCTGTTTGTTTGTTTATTACCTGCCCATCTCCAGTGGGCTCTGGGCAGCCAAGACATTGTTCCTTTGGTTACTTAACCAGCTTCCCCAACCAGGGATTGTTCTCCAAGTGCGTAGGCCTTGATTCCTAGAGCGTCCCAGCCAGCTAGGGGCATTGCAAGGAACTCTGGGAACTGTAGTCTGGAGAGGGCCCATCTCTGAGAAGTTTGCCCAGCCGTAGGTTATTTGGGAACCCCGCCCTCCCTTTTTGCACATTATGACTGCAGGTTTGTTCTTTTGTCACCAACTGTTATTTCTCTAGCTTGAGATAATACACTTTGAGATACCGACCACCCTTTTTTGTGTCCTTGTTGTGCTGCTTGCGGTGTATCTAATTTCTGTTCTGCCGTAAAGAAGAGCTGGGCTTTCCCCCCCCCCACTTCGGTGATGCGTACTTGTCTTTTTGCGTTTTGTTTAAATCCAACGCTCAGGTTGGCTACCCCACAGCCTTCTCTTATTTTACTTTTTTATTATTTTTTAAGCAAAGAGGTTTAAACCAGAATGGAGGGAACGGATGCCTCCGAGCGCTCTTTCTTCTTAGATTTTTTTTTTATATACACTGCTGAAAAAAATAAAGGGAACGCAAGATAAGACATCCTACTATTAAATACAGTACATTGTGTTGTTTAAGTGTTCCCTTTATTTTTTTTTGAGCAGTATA
>NC_139530.1:2652260-2674760 GCF_947247035.1 Vipera ursinii | reverse complement strand
TCAATCGGCCACGAGTCCCTTTTTTTCAGTGCCGTTGCAACGCCGGTCACTAAACGAATTGTCGTGAATCGAGAACTGCCTGTATTATGAAGCCGGCAATAGGTCACACCGTATCGTGAGTTAATAAGTGGGAAATCAAGTGATGGGGACGACGTTGCTAGAGGAAGAGGGAAGGATCTGATTTGGGGAGGGGGAATAACGGGTGCGGTTTGTGTGCCAGCCTGTGTGTTTGTGTAACGGATGCTAAAACAATTAGCCAGGATTCCTGTGTTGTCTGGAATTAATCCCTTGGCACCATCTGTGCCTTTGGACATGTTCCCTGTTAGGAGCTGGCACTTAATCAAATTCTCCCCAGGTGTGGTTGGGCTTGCTCCTTCAAGCTGCCAGAACACCTTAGCTTTCTCATATCACCGAATATCTCCGATGCAGAAACGCAAGATTCATAATTGGAGATTATTAGGGAGGTGATGAAAACCTGGGGTGGGGGGTGGGGGTGGGGGTGGCGCTAAGCCAGGCTCTCTGCCATCTGCAATACCGAATGCATTTTCTCAAGCAGAATTTCTCTGTGAATAGCAAATGCATTTTTCTCAAGCAGAATTTCCCAGTGCTCTCAAGCAGATGATAAAAACAACAGAGCTGCAGCACTCCACACAAAATTGTTGGTTACTCTTCAGTTGCACAATCTATTCTAGGCCAAGCGTGGCTCGGTCAGCTTTCTTTTAACCAGAGAATGTTGAAAAGTTACCCATAAGCTGGGTTATGATGTCGGTGGGGGGGGACATCTTCAAAAGAGGTTTCGATATAATTGCAAAGAAAAAGGATTTGGAACTTTCCAAGCAATCCCCATGAATTGAGCTTGACTCAATGCCTCCAGATGTTCTGGACTGCGATTCCCAGAATTCTCGGTGGCCAGAGCCAAATTCGCCCTGAATTTTGAACTGAAAGACCTTTATAGAGTTGGGGAAGAAGAGGTGTGAAACCATGTGGCTTGGCGCTAACCCCGGTTCCCTGGGGGAATCCGCAGATCCACAAGAAAACATGTGAGTGTTATTATCCCCATATTCCAAGCCAGAGGAAGGGAGTTGCTTTGGCTGAGCGAACGTCCACTGCTTCGGGTTGTCAAACGAGGAGTTGCAATCAGCAAGTAATGAAATCCATCGTCGGGTTGATTTCGCTATTTTGTATGCTTATTTATGACGCATTTTGCAAACTAATACTTTGTCAAGGGAAAGGTGAAAGTGTAACAAACAGACTGAGCAACTTGCAGGAAAACGGGTGGGCTGTATAAATAAAACAGAGGGCAAATAATAGCAAATGTAGAAAACCCACAGAACAGCTATTTTCCCTCTGTTGCATGAGATTTATCGAAACACCCAAAGTTCTAGAAGCGGTAGCAGGATGAGATCTTCTCTCTGCATTGAAGACACGGGGACGGTCGTATTAAAAGGTATCGTTTGGATAGCAGTTTCCCCCTTTTTTCACTAGCCAGGTCTTCATTGCTGGCTGCCGGGCGAAGGGATGATGATCAAAAGTCTACCGAGAGTTGCCTTGTCCACATCCTCATTATAACAGGGTGTTTTGTGTTTTTTTTCCAAATGTACATACAGTACAGGGACAATTTACGGTATCTTTAAGCAGCCCAAATGAGATCTGCCGCTTCTGCTTCCAACTGTCTGCTCATTAAATGCCTCGTGGGGGAGGAAAAAAAAAATCAATAACCATCTATGCTTCACAAATGAGCATCTTTGGGATGAAGAGAAGTACTGGTTTATTACACACACACACCCTAAAATACAACACAGGCAGGCGGTGTAGTGCGCTATTGTCCCCAGTTGAATTTTGCACCATAGAAAGCGAGCCCAGATTGCAAGCTTAGGTTTGGCTTCCCACTAGCCATCTTGGTTTTCTTGGCATCCTGGTCCTTCAGGACCTGGGGATCGACTGGGGATCAAATGCTCTCAAATGTGGCTCTTTCAGTGTCCAGGAATTTCCGCTGTTCCCTCCAGATCTGAACACCTCCCTCCCTCCCTCCCAGATGGAGGAGATGACCAGGTGGGGCCTGAGCTTGGACTCAAGTGCATCACACATCTGTGGTCCCTACATCCCCAAAAGATGCCCCCCCATTTTTGAAGTCCATTGACTCTTTATCTGGCAGCAATTTGACTTGACTGTTAATATAGTTCAGATTCTTGTATATAGGTAGCATGGAACAAATTTGCACTACTTTTGGACTCTATCCTGGCTCCCAGTTTCTTGCACCTGACACTCTTTCCCTTCCTTCCTTCCTTCCTTCCTTCCTTCCTTCCTTCCTTCCTTCCTTCCTTCCTTCCTTCCTTCCATCCATCCATGCTGTTTTCCTTCTTCTCCCACTGCATGAAATAATGACCTCCAACGTAATTCACCTTTCCTGAGTAAATTGTTTGTTCATCTGACTTTCACTTTGTCCTTTTAATCTTTGAATTAATTATGTAAATTTATATATGTATTTGTATCTGTGTGTGAGAGAGAGGGAGGGGAGAAGAGAGAGATGCAGACATTTAAGGTCTTCTTGTTCCTGATGCCCCTTAGAGGTGGGTCAGGTTGGTTTTTTTTAGCGCTGTCAGTCCCGCAAAGCCCCACGATCTGACAGGCCCCCTTGGGGTTTTGCTTTCCTGGTATTTTGATAGAGCTACTCCCTGGCTGTGTAAATAATTTCTCATCTGTGACAATAAACAACTCAGCCACAGGCTTCTACATTAGCTCAGCCACGGTAGGAGGGGGGCTGTAACGGTGGGGGATCAGCTCTTAACGCTTTTACAAGAGACGGGGATCATGACATTGTCTCAGTAATTGATCGAGGGAGATTTTGGAGGGCCAGGATAGGCTGAGGCGGGGTGGGGATGGGGGTGTCCTTCTTCCCTTTGGCACCGCTTGAGTTGTAACTATTGATAAAGAGTTAAATGTTATCTCCCATGCTCAAGTGGGCATTACGTTTATGGGCTGGTGCGCCTTCTGTCAAAGGCTTGGCGTTAAAGCCCCCAGGTTTAGGCTGAAAGTGTGGGATTGGAATATAACTTTATTCGTTTCTCTTTGGAAGGATGATGGCGTTGGTCAAAGTCATTCCCAAGACATTTGCAAAACCTATCCTCAACTCTCCTATCAATTGCTCCAGGCTTGAAAACCTTGGGATTGCACCTTTACCACCATTCTTTTAAAAAAAACAAGAACAACAACAACAAAAACCAGTCTTCCCCCCGCCCGCCCCCCCCCCCATATCAGTTGTCTCATCTCTACCTGTGCAAATACAGATATTCCTCAACTTACACTGTTTGCAAGTCACTTTTGCCCAGTGCTGCTGTAATGTCTAATGGCTCCTAAATGAATGGTTGCAAGTGGGGAATCCTGTTTGGGCACGACCGGGCTTGATCGTGGGTGGATCCCTTTTGCGGATCACTCCATTGATCACTTCCATTGTAGGTTTCCTTCCCTGTGCCTTCGCTTTTCCTGAGGCGCACTCAAACGCCTTCACGGACCACCCCCCCTTTCCTTGATCTCTTTCCTCTAACACAGAATATTTCTTCCCCCCCCCCCCTTACCGAACTACGATAGCTCCCATCACCAGGAACTTTTGTTCTTTTGTGCCAAGGATCTTCCGTATGTTCCTGGAAACTTTTGAGAGACCAGGAACAACTGATCGATCCGCTCCCCAACAACTTCGCCACACTGCAATTTCTAAAGATTTTTTTTTTCTTTTCTTTTCTTCCTGGGTCGGCATAAAAGCGTCGCTCCGCTTAGCTGTGATATATTTATAGAAGAATTCCCTTGGACAATTCCATCTGAAATTTCCTTCCTTGGTGTATTGGAATGAGGTTTTGGTGGGGTTTATTATTATTATTATTAATTTTATTATTATTATTATTAATTTTATTTGTATACCACCTTTCTACCCCCCCCCCTTTTTTTTTGCCTTTTTCTAGTATTTCACCCCATTCAAGTTTATTTTTCAGAAAAAAAGAAAGAAAGAAAGAAAACGAATCTGCCAGGACTGTAATAACTGACATTATTTGGGCTAGATTGAATCTCACTTTAGGGAGGGTTGTCTCCTTTGCGCGGCGGCCTGTGTGTTTGGGAGCCGAAGTGTACGAGTAGAAACGATATTGAGTAAAGAAACGCTCCTGCCTCTTTTCGTTGCCTGCTGAACCGTAATAATTGGAAGCCCACTGCAATCTATATATTTAACGCACAGAGTATCTAAAGAGAATTTTTGGTGCGTCTCGCCTTCTCACTTCCAGCGAAGTCCTGTCTTTGTTGTGAGGCTGCGGGAATGTAACCTTGAGTTTAGGACAGTTGTTTTCCTTTTGTATTTTTGCTGTTCGTAGCCGCTTTGAAGAAAGATGCAAGCTTTATTATTATTATTATTATTCTTGTTTTCCCCTCCCAGGAGAATTTGCTTATCCGTTATGGAGTCTTCCTGTTGTTGTTTCCTTGAGAATTAACCAGGAGCCGGCAACACAATGCTACAGGTGTTGCGCAGACTTCTTGTCTTTTAGCACAGGGAAATAAATGAAAAGGCCCCACAGACATCCATTAAAATTGAGACGGTGATGGCCTAGACACAGAATTTATAACGGAATTTTGATGACTTTAGATGGGGGGGGAAGGCAAATCAGGGAAAAATTAGGAGGTTGCAAGGCTGTAGCAAACTCATTGTCTTTGTCTTCTGGTAAACCATGTACAGGGGTTTTTTGATAAGCCAGGCCTGCCATTTTGTGAGAAGACTCCTGGGACCGTAGCATTTTGAAAGTGCCTTTTGTCTCCAAAGGTAGCCAATCTCTGTTTTCCATAGAAAAGAATATA
The DNA here is from genome assembly GCF_947247035.1 of Vipera ursinii. Classification (NCBI taxonomy): domain Eukaryota; kingdom Metazoa; phylum Chordata; class Lepidosauria; order Squamata; family Viperidae; genus Vipera; species Vipera ursinii. The sequence goes on along the minus strand of NC_139530.1, from coordinate 2,669,924 downwards.
GGTAGCTCAGATTTGAGCTGTGGGGCCCTTGGTGCCCTCAGAGCTGGGTGGTTTTCTTGCAGAAGTTTCATGACCCAACTAGGTAACATCATCAATGCTAGAAGAGATTAGGGTGTGTGGAGAGGAGGAGGAGGAGGAGGAGGAGGAGGAGGAGGAGGAGGCGGAGGAGGAGGAGAACGACAACTGTAGGGCCCTGGGTACTCTCTGAGCTGGGTGGTTTTCTTGCAGATGTTTCCTGACCCAACTAGGTAACCTCATCAGTGATCATGTCACCTAGTTGGGTCATGAAACATCTGCAAGAAAAGCACCCAGCTCTGAGAGCAGCGACCACCTACCTACATCTCTGTTTTACACAACTGGGCTATTTTTGTCAGTGTTCCACTCTAATTGGTTTTGTGTGTTGTGCCTTCCAATAGCTTGGTATCATGCGGGCATTTGAAACGTCTGACTGAGCCCATTCCCTTCCCCACACGGCCCATTCCCTCCGATGCAGTGAACATCAGAGACTGAGGTCCCTCCAAACTATTAAAACCAACGTGATATTATTAAATAACTTAGTTCAACAGCATATTTCATCTGGCCCGTTTAGTATTCTCCAGCGACTTCAAGTTGTTTGGACTTCAACTCCCAGAATCCTCAACAACTGTGGTCATGCTGGCTGGGGCATTCTGGGAACTGGAGTCCACACGTCTAGAAGTGGCCTGGATGAAGGAACGCTGACCTAGCAGATGAAGTCACACAGTACCTTATTATTATTATTATTTTTTGTGGCTTAATACGTTGTGTGACGGTCTTCCCCGCCTCTATCAGATGGAGCTCATTCATATTTCCAAGGGTAACTCCCCAAAATGGTCAATTCAGCCACCAGGCGCCAGCAAACATGAGGTTCAGCTGCAAGTCCTTCGTTTCACCTTTCCCTATTTAACTTTCACGCCAGTTGCTACTTCTTGAAATTACGCTTAGGTGTTGTTTTTTTCTTGGTGTTTTTTTTTTTTGGCGTTAATTTTAAAAGTGGCCCAGAACAAGAAAAGATCTACCTGACGCCCACCCACCACCCACCCCGGGCGCTTTGCCAATAAGACACCCCTGGGGGGAGGCAGCCTGAGCATGAGGTTCCTTTGGCCTTCTTGTTTTGCTGGATGGAAGCATAAAGTAATGATTTTCTTAATTAAGAAGCGGCATGCCGTTGCTCAGCATCACCCACAAGTTTGCTTGCACAGCTGCTGTGGCTCCCTTAGGACTTTGCAAAGAGGGCAACATCCCTGTGCTTTTTTTTTCCATTTCTACTCTCTATACCGCTCTTCTGGCCGTTTATAAAAATGGTAAGAATTTGTCTTTTGGGGGGGCTTTGCGGCAGCTTCTTGTTCGGACCCTTGCTAAGCCTGTGCTCAGATTCAACCGCCAAGCTCTCCAAACCAAGCTGGGAGAAGCCCTTCCTAAAGATTTTGGGCCAGAAACTGCTACTCGAGATCGAGTACCTAACCTGCCATAGGCCAGGGGGCTCCAGGAAGCATCTTTCCGTGCTCCTTAAACATCAGCGTTCGCCAGAGACGAAGGCCAGAGAGACCTAGTTCCCGTTTCCTCCCTCGTGGTGTTCCTACTCATGCCTGGATGGTGCTGATTGGAAGCGGCTTCCGATTCAGATGAGTGGAAGCCTGCGTGAAGAGTAACCTAAATACTCCGGAAAACGTACTTCTTGCCTTGCATAATTCAGGGAAGAGGCTGTTCCGTCAGCCCGACAGGGCAAGCACGAGCCATCTCACATTCTTTCTTTTTATATATACATAATAAATACGTGAATAGGTAACAGCACTGCTGGGACCGTGTCATTTCCCCAAACAGAGCTGCATTGCCTTAATTTGTCCTAATGTGTTCTCTCCCCACCCCCCACCCCTCTTTTCCTGCACCGTGTCTTCCCTGCAAACTATCACTTGTGTTCTTTGTCGTCGTCATTCCGTTGGGCTTATCCTCCTTCTTTGGGATCTTTTCCAGAGAACCTTGGAAAGGAATGCATATTAAATTGCAGCAAACCTTAAGGGAAGAAGGCTTTGAATTGGGAAGAATCTGTGACAGACAGTAGGGATGAGACCAAACCACTTACATAAAGCATCAGAAGCTGGGGAAAATAATAATAATAATAATAATAATAATAATAATAATAATAATAATAATAATAATAATAATAATAATAATAATAATAATAATAATAATACCCTAATTCTAATTTGTGCTGAGAAATGGCTTCCGGCCCTCTGGCAAAGCTGATCTAAATGAGCTCCTAGCTTCTTGCATTTCTTGGGCGTGGAGGGGAACTTGAGATTTCCAGCAGCCTTTTAGGAGGAGCAGCTCCTCACCAGATCCACACTGGGTGGCCAGAACGTGATTGGCTGGCTAACTATGGGATCATGAGGATTGCTGGACCACTATTTCGACAGGGTCCTACTTTAAGGAAAGATGGTAGTAATAGTAATAAAGTTGGAAGGGACCTCGGAGGTCATCTAGCCCAACTCCCCACCTAACCCTAACCCTAAGTGGGTTTTTCCCGCCAATGGGATTTTCCCATGTATTTCACGAGGAAACGTAGATAAAAAAAAACTCAGCCTCAGACAGGAAAAGGGGGAAATGGCTTAAAAACCAAACACTTTTAATGCTTTATCCACTGCTGGTTGCTCATACTTGACTGTCTGGACTGGGGTAAAATGGGTGGCGAACTTATTGCCAGGGGTCAGTCTGCTCATTTGTTTGTTTCCCCCGCACACGCGTGCTAGTCGTTTCCGACTCTAGGGGCCGGTGCTCATCTCTGTTTCAAAGCCGAAGAGCCAGCGCTTGTCCGAGGACGTCTCCGTGGTCATGTGGCCGGCATGACTAGACGCCAAAGGCACACGGAACGCTGTTCCCTTCCCACCGGAGTGGTCCCTATTTTTCTACTTGCATTTTTACGTGCTTTCGAACCGCTAGGTTGGCAGAAGCTGGGACGAGTAACAGGCGCTCACTCTGTTACGCGGCACTCGGGATTCGACCCGCCAAACTGCCGACCTTCTGATCGACAAGCTCAGCATCCTCCTAACACACTGAGCCACCGTGTCCCTCTGCTCATTTGTACTACTCTTCAAAACAAGCCCCCAGGGGCAACGGTCAGGGCATTGCTTTTTTTTTTTTTTTACCAGGAATCTTTGAAGGATGCTTAGGCAGCTGCTACAATCCCTTGGCGTCTCTCCTTTCCTGGACACAGGTTTTGCAGAATTCCAAATTTGGGATTTGACTCTGCCCGAGTCCCCCAGGACCCGTGAAATAAAAAGGGACGCCTGTTCATTCTCACCGTTTTAATTGGAAGCTGCAAACTTTAATTTTGATGTGACGTGATGGATGATAACGATAAGCAGGAACCAGGAAAGGTCGGTGATGGAGCTGTTTACTTAACCAGAGTTTCAGATAAATCATGTCTGGATTAAGGCAGGACACAGTAGATGAATCTTAGCTGGCTGTGGTGCTCTCCGGTTTTAATTTTAAAACCGCAGTGAGAGGTGTGTGTGTGTGTGTGTGTGTGTGTGTGTGAAAGAGAGAGAGGACTTGTCTTGTCTTTTTTGTCCTAATATACCTCCTCCTCAGAGTGGGAAAGAGTTTTGTGCACGGGTGCCACTGATGAGACATGATTTTCCCCAAAGCCGGGAAATCTGCCCCCTTATTGCTTTCGACATGGCTGACCTTCTAAGTTATGAAAATCCATGCAGAAAGAGGAGACATCATCCATTATGTTTTCCAGAGCAGCCTCTCAGAAGACAAGTAGAGAGAATGCCTTATTTTGTATTTTCCCCCTTAGACACAAAAAAAAATAATAATGCAAACACAGACTCTTCCTGGCACTTGCAAATAGGGATCTATGCATTCTGCTCTCTCTGCGCCCCCCCCCCTATTGTTTTATGCTGAGGGAGGGTAGAACTGGCCTCTCCATTTTTACAATCATTTCCCCACTGGTACTTTTGCAGTTCTCCAAAGCTCTGCCGTTGAGTTACATTGCCTGGTAATAACAGAGTAACGGAGTTGGAAGGGGCCTCGGAGGTCTTCTAGTCCAACCCCCCCTGCTCAAGCAGGATTCATGTTTGTTTTGACGACCGTCAGTCATTGTGATAACCTGACAGATTATCTGTGGTTTTGGCAAAAGCCCTTTCCCCTCCTTGCTCCTGTGTGTGGATTTCTTTTTTTGGCTAACTCAGATTAGTCTTTTCTTTCTTTCTTTTTCTTTTTTTTAAACTGGAAGCCTATTTCTGGGATCACCTTTAGAGGATTTTCCCAGAACTTTCCCTACGCAAAGAGTGGCTTTGTCTGCTCAGCAGACCCACTTTTCTCCCGGTCTCAGTACCAGAAAAAGCTGGGTGGTAAATCTGCAGCTGCAGTCTGTTACCCGGAGGTTTTGAGCTCAAAAAAAAAAAAAAAACCCACGAAAAAACCTTCACACTCAAAAGTGTAAAGTTCCGCAATACTGCGCATTGTTTCCTTATGTAACTCTGGGAAGCCCTCGTCTCTCCTGAAGATACAGATAATTGTCTGCCTCTTTTGGTCTATCTTTGTATCCCCTCTGCACAGATCAAAGCTGAATTCGCCTCTTGGGTGTGTGTGTGTGTGTTTGTCCCTTAGAAATTGCGGGCCTGTGTGTTTGTCTGCCTGTCAGCCTGTGGATTTACCCCTCCCTTCCCCAGTCATAATCTAAAATAGATATTCTGTCCTCCATTCTTGCAGAATAATCTGAAGCCCTCCCCAGCACTTTAAAAGGCTGGTGCACCATGCCATCTATAGACCCGAGAATTGTTTTCGGGATTATATTGTGGTGGAGTTGGGTTGTTGTTGTTTTTTTTTTTTAATAAGAGCCACATCACAGTCTGCATTAATGCAAACTCTCCAGCCAACGATGGCGTGTAATAACTATCTGGGTTTTCACAGTCACAGCAGATTAGTATAATTTCTAAGCATTTCAGACGAGCTGTTTTTTTTACTTAATCCCTCAAGACCTTCTCCCGATCTTTAATTGAAATAGTGGTGTGTGTGTGTTTTTTCCCCCTCCTCCCAACTGCGGGGTTTTGTACGGAAAGGTAACGATGTCACTTTGCTTTCAAACCCGTGGGCGCTGGGGCGTGGTGCCGAGTTATTGGAATACTACTTAGCAGAAAGCAGAGATTGGATTAGAGTAAGACCGTCAAATTGCAAGTTTTGGGGCATAGTCTTAAAACTGCGCCCTCCGCGGCATGACGCTCCGGAGAATGGCTTCAGACTTGGAGGCGTGCCCAGTAAAGCAACAGTAAGGAAACAAAGCCAGGAAAAGCCTTGACTGCTTGGTAGATGTTTCTGTAAATCTAGAGAAACACAGAGATAACTTTGGGGAAAGTATGCAACAGCCTTAGCGAAACATGAGCTGGGGAAAGAAGGTTAGGGTTAGAAAGAAACTCAAGCTTGCCTCACGTTGACTGCCTTTGGTATACGAGGAAAGGAAGGGAAAACACTGTCAACATTTTTGTTATTATAAACCATAGCAGTAACTTTTGTGTGTGTGTGTGTGTGTGTGTGTGTGTGTGTGTGTGCGCGCCTTCAAGTTAGCTTTGCCTAATGGTGACTGCCTGGGTAAGTCCCCGCAGTCTTCTTGGCAAGGTTTTTCTGAAAGAGTTTGCCATTGCCTCCTCACAGTGAAGAGCCTGCCTCTAGACCAGCCTATGTATTCCTTTTCTGCAGAGATTCTGCCTTATACTCCGTGGGAAAGTAATAGGAAAGTATTTTGAATGATCTCAGAGGCACTCTATGCGAAGTCCGGCCTTCTCATTTTGGAAATGGGATTCCACAGTTAGTCTGATCCTTGATCCTCCCTGTCTCACATTTCCTTTGAATTTTTTTCTGTATCATAGCTCTCATCCAATATTACTTTTCTAATTTGCCCAATAACAAGCTGGCGAAGTTCGTGCATTTTTCCCCCCCTCAAACAAATAACGTATTTTATGGACAAGCTCTCCTGATGTTTATATCCCAGAATATTTCTTTATGTCTTGATTAATTTGAGGTAGGGCTTCTTTGCTGTTTATTTACAAAGAACTACAAAGTAAACAGCAATTCTCAAAGGAAATGGAAGTGTCTGTTTATTTAAGGCATCTGTGAAAGAACCATTTCTGTGGTTTTGCTCTTCTTCTCTCCCCCCCCCACCGCTCCTCTAGCATTTTCATTAAATGATTTAGATTGTTTTAATCTATCACTTTTATGGTTGCATCCAACATACGCTCTTTATTGTAAATTACATAAAATGTGAGTGTATGGCAATAATAATAATAGGATGCAATTGTCCCACTTAACATATCCTCCATGCAGTTAATTAGAGGAAGGGAGTGTGTCAAAGACACACATCAAAGGTTCTCTTCTTGGACGGGGGGGGGGGAATTGGTTTACAGCCTACTCATTCTTTTTTTTCCACACATACTATATTGATATAAAGTTAGAGCAGTCTCCAAAGTGGGCTGAATTCCTGCTGTGTCAGCACTGGGTCATCTGAACATCCAGCAATGAAGATGCTTGCTGACTCTTAACTGCTACCTACCTGTGTAGGTCACTCAACAATGAGTCAAGGAAAACTTGCTGATGGGGATGGCCAGTGAAGTTTGATCTGACCTCATTGTCACCCTCGCCCCTTTAGGAGACTGGAGGCTAAAACATAGGAAGAATGGTTGCAGGAATCGAATATTAGTTTAATGAAAGGAGGGATTAGAGGTGACAGGATAGTAGTCTTCCAGTATTTGAGGGGCTGCCCCAAAGAAGAGGGAGTCAAGCTATTCTCCAAAGCATCAGAAGGCAGGACAAGAAGCAAGGGATGGAAACTCATCAAGGAGAGAAGCAACCAGGAAATGAGGAGAAACTTCCTGACATTGAGAACAATGAACCTGTGGAACAACTTGCCTCCAGACATCGTGGGTGCTTCAACACTGGAGGTTTTCAAGAAGAGATTGGACAACCTTTAGTCTGAAATGGTCTAGGTTTGCAGACGTAGGCTGGCTAACCAGTTCTCCCCTTTCTTTCGCTGGCTGAGTGCTTGCAGAGATGGCTATTTCAGGAGACGGTTTAACAGCCTGTCTCACCCAAGACAGCCGAGGTTCCTCAGAAATCAAGGTAGCCACTGGAGGGGAGTTTGCTTGAAGGCTCGGCATTTGTGCAAAAGGCACATTTTGCCCGCATGACTCAAGAAGGAGCCTGCCGCGTAGACCTTGTTACATCTGTCTATCATATGGGGACGCTATTAGCATCCAGGGCGAGCTTTTTCCTGCCAGCTCCCATGGATCAGCTGTCACCTCACAGTTTATTGCCATCCTTAATTGACTTCTGGTCAAAGAGCCGCATTTTGTGTGCCAGAAGGACGGGAGAACTTGGGGATCCGTCCTTCTTTTTAGAGGCAGCTCATTGCCACCTGTTTATAAAGGTTGACGTGTCACTTTTTCCGGCCAGAGGACTGGCTGTGATGTCCCCACCGCCCAGAAACGGGTAATTCGCCTGCCACAGGCTGAAGAAGCTGCAGTCAACTGTTTTTTATCATGGGTAAGATTTCCATCTCGTTCCGTTTCTCTCCCCAAATTGTTCAGGGTGGCATTTATAATTATCTCCGCAGCCTCGGAACGGAGCTTACCCTGATAGGCAGGCTGAAATCCATCAGCCAGCTTCCCTGGGAATTACAGAGTTCTCAATCTAATTTAGTCTTTTAGCTACCGCTCTACATCTCATTTTGTGTCCCGCAGTCCCAAACTTGCAGTTTTGTTAACCCCCACAACATTTTCTGTTTTGAATCCTCGGCCGGAAAAACAAAGCAAAATCTGGATGCCTTTTTCCCCAACAGACACCAAAGAGAAAAGGAAGCGTCTTCATTTCTTTCAAGAGTGCTCCCTTAAGTCCTCTTTCTAAAAATTATTGCAATTTGGCAAAGCTGACAAGGCTAAGGATAGAATCATAGAGTCATAGAACTGGAATGGACATCTGGAGGTCTTCTAGTCCAACCCCATCTCCAAAGCAGGAATCCTTATTCCATCCTGGACAAATCCGATTATTTCTTGAAAACCTCCAGCAATGGAGCTGATGCATTTAGTGCAGCGATGATCAGCATCTCCTTTGCCTAAGGGCTGATATCCAAGGCTTAGGAACAGGACATTCCCTGAGACTCAAATCTTCTTTTTCTAGTCTAGCTCCCCAATTTTGCTTGGCATCAAAAGTGGTTACTTGTTTGTAACCCATCCAAGAAAATGGAGTGTCAGCCGTGAAAATCCATTAAATACAAGCAGTCCTCGACGTACGGCTGTTTAGTGACTGTTAATAGAACAGAACAGAATAGAATAGAATTACAGAATAGAATGCAGAATGGAATGGAATGCAATGGAATAGAATAGAATAGAGCTGGAAGGGACTTTGGAGGTCTTCTAGTCCATCCCTCTGCTCAAGCAAGAGAACCTATACCATCTCAGACAGGTGATTATCCAGTCTCTTCTTGAAAATTTCCAGTGATGGAGTGCCCACATTTTTTGAAGTGACATCACTAAAAAAAAAAAGGATGGCTTTTTTCACACTCACAGCTGTTAACGGCCTTCCTCTTGTCACGTGATCAAAATTCGGACCCTGGACAACCAGCTCATAGTTATGACATGTCCCAGGGGTTGGGGGCGGGTCACGCGATCCCCTTTTGCGACCGTCTGACGAGCGAAGTCAGTAGGGGAAGCCAGAGTCAACTGATCCACCTAAGAACTGTGGCAAGAAAGGTCGTAAAACAGGGCAAAACTCACCTAACACACATCTCGCTTAACAACGGAAATTTTGGGCTCCATTGCGGTCGTAAGTCAAGGACAACCTGGAAGGAAAGAGAAGCCTGCGGGGAACCCTGTTGAGAGGGGTTGAAATGACGTGTCCCTCAGCAACTTCTTATCCACTTTAGTTTTCTGCCTCTCATAATTGGATTGTAATATTTGAGCCTATCTGGGAGATAATTACACTTTGCATCTTTAATGCAACCTTTAATAAGCCTTTGTAATCTGCTGTGTGCGTTCATTAAGCCATCTTTGAAAAGGCCGAGTTTTAAGCCTAGAACTGGGCTTTTATCTCCATCCAGAGCATCATTTGTAACAACAACACACCCTCGGTATGTCTTTTGTGTGTTTATATTTCAGTGGGAGTAGCAGAGGTCTAAATTTAAACCACAGTTACGGTTTCTGCCGTCAAACGCCAGGTGTTGCAGGTGGAAGACAAATACTTTGTCCTAAAAGATGTTCCCACACGAAAAACTTCCAATTTTGCTTTATTTATCTATTTATTTTTCTCTGAGTAAGCTTGAAAATCCTTTTAGCCTCAGTTCTACCTGCAACACGCTCCTGGTCTCGTTTCTTCCCTCCCCACTTTGGTTTTCGGCAGAATTGAGGATCGGGCGTGTCCCAGTTCCCAAAGAAACTCCAGCGGCTGCCACCTCGTCCATCGTGTTCGATATTTGAAGAAAACTTGTTATTACCTGGTGCAGTTTCAGATTTAAATTGAAGCAGTAGGATGCCAGATGCTAATAAGTGTCAGACACAGTTCCTTTATTGAAACGTTCAAAATTATGCCCAAAGCGAAGCTCTCGTTACAGCCAAACCTTATCAAGATGAATTTCACACACACCTTGTAATGGCTTTCGGAGGGCTTAATTGGCGTGCAAAATGAAGACCCGGGAAAAATTAATGGCTCACCTTTACACATAAGTTAGTTTCGAAACCCAGGGCGGTGATGGCCTCCTGCGGAAAAGTCAGCAATGAGTGGGAGAACAAAGACCCACAACTAGAAATTGGGCAGGGGGCTGGTGGCTTGGAGGCTGCGTTTGAAATGGTGTAAGAGTTCAGTTTGTAGCTCAGGATCTTTAATGGCTGATTATTGGCGCTGTTCCTACTTGTCCATTTTTCAGGTTCATTTCAGGTACTAAATATACTCTAGGAAAAAGTGGTATCTCCTCCCTCCCATCACCTCCCTCCCTTCCTTCCTTCCTTCCTTCCTTCCTTCCTTCCTTCCTTCCTTCCTTCCTTCCTTCCTCCCTCCCTCCCTCCCTCCCTCCCTCCCTCCCTCCCATTACATCATTGATTTCTTCCTTGCTCTGTACGTCCATGCTTGTAAGACATTCTGTTCAACCCATTCCAGCCTCTTGGTCTCCTCATCTTTTACTTAGCCAGTTTCTCCTTAATTCCAGGCTGCTTCTCTCCTTGATCAGTTTCCAACCGTTGTTGTTTCTCGTCCTTCCCTCTGGTGCTTTGGCCCCCTCTGCCTTGTGGCAGCCCCTCAGACACTGGAACGCTGCTATCCCGTCTGCCCTGTTTCTTCTTTTCCTTAGACTAGCCAAACCCAAGTCCGTTCTTGGTATGTTTCAGCCTCCAGGCCTTGGATCATCCTAGCTGCTCCTCTCTGAATTTCCCCCCCCCAAACTCTCAACATCTTTTGTGTCATGCGGTGACCAAAATTGGAGAATCAACACGCCCCACCATCACCCGTTCAGCCGGCCTCGGACCAGCTTCAAGAGCAGCCCAGCGGCTCAGCTGCCGTGCAGGGGAAGTTGGCTTCCCCTGTCAAATCACTTTAATATGGCTAAGTAACGATTGCATTAGCTTCCATGCTCTCTATCACCGAAGCATTCTCGCTTCTGTTTTGGCAGAGTTTCTGAAACGGGAAAAATAAGCCAGCATCTTTCTGTTGTTTAAATCTCCAGGGTTCCGGATGCAATTAGCTCCCAATATGGCGTGGAAGAAGGGGGGGGGGGGGGGAAGAAGAAGAAAGGAATAAATTATTAACATTTTTTAAATAACTTGGCAGGCTTATGTAATAGATATAATTTTCCCACTGCCTTTTCAGTAAGCTGCCTCCTGCCGCTGCAGCCTTCCGGGTTATCTCGGCAAAGCTCCTGCTTGCTTTTCTGCCATCCTCTGATTCTGGATGCAAAGCCTTCGCCCAGCCTCCCTCTCTCAAAGACTCCTAAGGCTGCAAGGGACCTTGGAGGTCTCCTAGTCTAACCTCCCGCCGAAGGCAAGAGTCCTGTCATATCATCCCGGACAGATGGGTGTCCAATCTTTTCTTCAAAACCTCCAGCGTGGCCACAAACCCGGAGAGGGCGGTCTGTTCACAGAAACCACGTCTTTCCCCCTTTTTTTGTAACGTTTGCGTGCTTAGAAAATGCAAGCAAACAACTGCAGTGGCGATGAAGAGGAGCTGGAAGTGTGTGTGTGGGGGGAAATTAGGAATTCATGCTGGGAAGTGGTCTCAGGACATGCCTAAATCTGACTGGCTTGCTTCTGTTTCTCATTGTCCCCCCTGCAAAAAAGCCTATAATCACCCACACACCCTGTTCCTGGCCAGCTTGCAGTTGTACAATTTCTCCTGGAGATGTTTTGCTAAAAGCCAAGCGGTTGCTTCTTTCCTTTGTTCCGTGCGGTGGAGTTCGCCGCAGATCCGGCCTCTCCTTTTGTTCTTCTCCACCACTCCCCAATAATTATTCACCAGCCCTTTTGCTTGGTTCAGAAACGTTTATTTGCAGCTCTAGATACGTGGCTTTCACCACTACCCCCACCTTCTTCTTCTTTTCGCTTTGCTGTGGGAATTGAAAACCACAAGTCTGTGAGGACACCTTGGCTCTGATGTCTTTGAAGAGAAGGCTGGCGGAAAAGGTAGCTTCCCTTTTTCCCCCCCAAACAGCAGGGAATAATAAAAATAACAACAGTAATAATAACAACAGTCTAATCTAGCTTCGTCAGATGGCTGCAGCTTTGAAGAGACCATTTCTTCTGAACTTCCCCTAACGCAAGAAACATAAACATATCCCAGAAAAACATTTCTAGCTTTGCTGTGAGATTTGCTTTTCCAAAAGAGCCGCTGCTGCTGCTGCTTCTCCAGAGCTTCTGGAATGGGCTCTGAAATGCAAACGTCGGCAAGGAACAACTGTATTAATTTCCCCTTCTTGCAGTCAAAGAAATAAAAAGCATGGGACGCTTCCGTCCATTACGCATTGAACGTACAATCCCAGGCAAATCAGCTCATTGACGGAAGTTCCCTCCAGAGTCAAGGTAGGCCTGGAGGTTCAGCACCACGGAGAGTTCCACATGGTCTCCTGGATCACTCTCTTAGACAGACAGAATAGAACAGAGCTGGAGATCTTCATCTCATCTTAATCCACAGGAACTTTAGGTTTATTCATTCATGTCGACCCTCATTTGTTGGTATTCGCACCCTAGATCTTTAGATAATAAGGCATCATTCTTGAATGAACTGACCTTCCAACACTCATCTGAATTTAGGCTGCCAAGGGTACCTGCGAGAAAAAAAAAGTGCCCAAGCTGGCAAAATCTCAGGCAGGATAGCATTTGTGATGTACATTTGGCTCCCAAAGAAAGCCCTTAATGCCAGTCCGTTTTTAAATGTGCCGTATCATATCAATCCCTCCCGGACTGATTTTTCACAGGGAGAAACATTATATTTTTAGCAAATGTTGTCAGCTGGTGTGATTTTTGCACTTCTGCCTGAGTTTGGGCAGATCGTTCACTGGGGCTTGTCAACGCTTCTCAAACATCCTTTAGCCTTCGCAGGGAGAAAGAGCTGGGTGCCCACCAATGGATGGAGATTTTTATGGGTCATGTATCCACTTTCCTCCCCTCGTGTTGTGGCTTCTTTTTTTCTGTTACACAATCAACTTTAAATCTCAGTCACTTCTTTCCCCAATCCAAAGAGACCTTGCTTGGGGTTGGTTTGTGTCTACCTTTGTCCCGAAATTAGCACATTTTTCTGGCCTTAGTTGTATGCGTTATAAAGCAGCAGGCAAAGCAAAGGGAATAAACACAGTCATTAACCGCAACAGGGGCCCCTATAAACATTTTCTGCTTAATTAGAGTCTTTCTTCCTTTCTCACAGACCAAAAGGACAAGTCTGCCGTGCTTTCTGGGCAGCCACAGACGTTGTCTGACCTCTTGAGCCCACTTACCACAAGGAAGCCCGTTTTTCTGACTTCGTATCATTTTGGCTAATGAAAGTCCAGCTGGCTATTATCATGGAGAGTCATCTGGTTTCTTGGATGAGGGTACAGACCTACCTACCTCAACCCTGACTACAAGGCAACTCTCCGATCCCAGAAGGGTGATGTGGCTTTCAATTTTTACCCCTTTGAAGGCACAAGATCCAAGGCCTGGAGACCAAAACATAGGAAGAACGGCTGCGGGACTTAGGCTTGGCTAGTCTAAAGAAAGGAAGAAACAGTGGGAGACATGATAGCAGTTATTCCAGTATCTGAGGGGCTGCCACAGGGCAGAGGGGGTCAGGTTGTTCACAAAAGCACCAGAGGGCAGGACGAGAAACAATGGTGGTAAACTGACCAAAGAGAGAAGCAACCTGGAATTAAGGAGAAACTTCATGACAGTGAGGACGATTACCAGTGGAACAGCTTGCCACCAGAAATCGTGGGCGCTCCATCACTGGTGGTTTTTAAGAAGAGACTAGACAATCACCTGTCTGAGATGGTGTAGGTTCTCCTGCTTGAGCAGGGGGCTGGACTAGAAGACCTCCAAGGTCCCTTCCAACTCCTATTCTATTCTATTCTATTCTATTCTATTCTATTCTATTCTATTCTATTCTATTCTATTCTATTCTATTCTATTCTATTCTATTCTATTCTATTCTATTCTATTCTATTCTATTCTATTCTATTCTATTCTATTCTGGAGTTTCGTAAGCGATGCGGTTCACATTCGCTCCACACAAAAGAGTCTCCCTTAAGGAGGCAGGTGTCGATGTCCCATTTCTGTGGTTTAGCTCTCCAGTTACATTTGGACACCAGAGGCTTTGCTGCCTTTCCACACCTCCGTTCCTCTGCCGGTGATCTTTTCAACAAAAGGGTTTCCTTCCCCTCCCTTTATCCCCATCCAAGTGACAGCTCTAATCAACAAACAGCGAATTACTTCTGGGTGCCTTTGGCAGGGCCCTCCGAGGTCGCCTTTCTGTTTGGGGATAAATTGCAAAATGGCAAAAAAAAAGTAAGCTTTCATTTCGGGCTCACTCGTGAGCGCGGCAACCTATTTCGGCCCGGTGGAGGCAAATCGGATCCTTTGGGTTGGTTCTATTAGCACGGTCATCTGGATGGCAGGCAGCCAGAGACGCAGAAACGATGGTGAAACAGCTTTTTATTTTATTTTGGGGGGGGGGGTGTCTTACGTTGATAATGAAGAGAGCACGCCTCTTATTTTTGTTTTGCCGTGCTAATTTTTTAAATTTTTTTTAAAAGCTTGTTAAGGTTGTTTCTTTACAAGCCTGGGGATTTTATGTATTTATTTATTTTTATTTTTGTACTGTGCTGTAATTGTACGGGTGTAATTCTAGTAACATGTAGTTCTCGGCTTACGACCACGACCCAGCCCCAAATTGCTGCGGCTAAACGAGGCATTCTTAAAGTGAGTTTTGCCCCGTGTTCACGGCCTTTCCCGTCCCCGTCGTTAAGTGTGCCACTGCTGCAGCAGTGAAGTTAGTCACACGGTTGTTAAGGGAATCTGGGCTCCCCCACGGAAGATTGCGAAAGGGAGTCGCGTGATCTTGGGACACAGCAACGGTCATAAGTCCGAGTCAGTTGCCAAGCATCTGAATTTTCATCACGGGACCACGGGGATGCCGCAACGATCGTAGGCGTGAATAAATAATAATAATAATAATAATAATAATAATAATAATAATAATTATTATTATTATTATTATTATTATTGCTGCTGCACTGGTCTCATCAAGGAGGCCGCCCACCATCTAGGAAAGAGACCTGTTTCTCTCGCCCGCAGTGAGGCCGAACCCTGCAAGGAGGCTTTTCGTGGACCAGGCTGACTCTGAGCCCAGCATCCTCAAGCCCGTGGCAGTTAATAGGATGCTGAGACACTGGAGGTGGCTGGTCTCCAAACGCACAAATGCACAGACACAGCACTGCGGGGAAAAGGCTCCAGGGAAGGCTTTCAAAACACGAGATGTTTTTTCCCAGGTAGATAATGTCTGCGGCGGAGGCCCAATTTGGTCCTCTGGCTGTTTTGCTTCCATTAAATTTAACAAAGGGGAGGAAAGGGGGAAACGCGTTGGAAATGGGGCTACTTTCATCTTTGCAATCGTGAATTTATTATTGTCCCCCCCCCCATGCATACATTTTTCAAAGGGAGAACATGGCATGTTGCCCTTACACTGTCCTCACCTGGTTTTCCCCTGGTGTTACTGGAAGCCCTTCCTTGAAAATAATTCGCCCCAGGACACGAATATTTCAAAAGAATTTGGGGGGAGTGGAAGCTCACAAGACAGTCGTTAGCATATATATCTGTGGTGAGAAGGAGATTGTGGATGATATATTATTTGGAAGGCGATAGGTGGCCCGTGTTGAATGTAAAGAACGTTCTGGAATTTGCATACCAAAATACCTGCTGGCGAAAATGTAGGAAGCTGCATAGAACAAATTGAAATTAAAGTCCACGGCATAAATTTCCTCCTTAGTTCCAGGTTGCTTCTCTCCTTGATTCGTTTCCATCCGTGGCTTCTCGTCCTGCCCTCAGGGGCTTTGGAGAACAGGTGGACCCCCTCCCTGTTTGTGGGTGTCACAGGGCAGGGTGTACCCAGACGGCTAAGATTGGTTATGTTGTATTGCCGGATCAAAGCCCAAGTCCCTAAAAGCAAAGTCTTTAATAAACGTTGCGTTGAGTTCACTTCAGCTGCAATTAGCAAGCAAGCCTAAAGCTAGAATGGGGAGCTCCATCCTTCTGTTGGGTTATTTAGCCAAGGCATTCTCCACCACTTTTGAACCCCGCTGATCCAATAAATATGTATTTTTATTTCCGAAATGTCGGCGCTGGCGAAAGAAGGCAAATCCATTTCTTGCGGTCCATCAAGCAATTAGACGCCTACTCAGAGGAAATTGTAGGCTCGGCCTAGCCCCACCACACACCGGAAAGAGAAATAATAACGGACAATGGCAACCAGCATCCATTTGTGTGCATAGATATAAAAGCATCAGCCTCTGATATCTCCCAGGCTGTCAGAATTGGTAACCTAGAGCAGTATTAGCTACACGTTGAATCTCCATCGTTGTTTGTTTGTGTAGTGAAGCCAAACAATATTTTTTGTGTTGGGATGTAGAATGACAGCTCGGATGGTTTTGTTTCTCTCCCCCCCCCAAAATGATTTTTTTTGTTGTTGATGGCAGCAACGATCATTCTTGCCTTGCTAAATAAAGGAACTGTCAAGCTAATTGTTGATTTTGACAGAACGTTTTCTTTTCTTTTCTTTTTTTTCCAAACACCAAATAAAAGTCCCCAGTCCAAATGAATAAGTCATTGCTGGTGAAAATTAGCCATTCTGCTCCTGGAATCAGCCCCAGTTTTTATTTATTTAGGGTCATTTATTCAGTCGATTTCTGTTCCATACAAAACATAGCAAGGAGGTTACAAAGCGAAGGTTTTGTTTGCACAGCTCACTAAACCATAACTTGGCAAGCCTATTTTAGCCAGCATATTGGATAATCCCAAACTGTGTAACTAATTTATGATTCAGGCTGTTGTGTGAATTTGCTAACCGGGTGAATACTACCAACCAACACTGCCTTGTTCGTTGATTCCAGTTTTGTGACTCAGTGAGCCGTTTCTCAGGACCACCTTTCCACCATCGCCTCTTTGAATTTTTACACGCTCGTGTGCTGGGGTCAGGAGGAGAGTCTCTAGCCACCTTCTCTTCTCTTGGCTTTCTATTTTATTTTTGTACAGTCTTCAAACTTTTTCTGACCTCAAACTGATTCTTGCTTCCATTCGTAGCAGCAAGTATCTTGCCTTTTAATTTCATTAATTGCCCTTCCGGTGATCAATCTAGTTTGTTTCATGGAGTATTCAATTATTGCTACATCTTGCAACCAGTAAGTAAACTACTGTGATCTCTACAGTACCCTCCCTCCCTCCCTCCCTCCCTCCCTCCCTCCCTTCCTCCTTCCTTCCTTCCTTCCTTCCTTCCTTCCTTCCTTCCTTCCCTCCCTCCCTCCCTCCCTCCCTCCTTCTTTCTCTCTCTCTCTGTCTCTGTCTCTCTCTCTCTCTCTCTCTCTCTCCCTCTCTCCCTCCCTCTCTCCCTCTCTCCCTCTCTCTCTCTCTCTCTCTCTCTCTCTCTCTCTCATCTCTCTCTCTCTCTCCCTCTCTCCCTCCCTCTCTCCCTCTCCCTCTCTCTCTCTCTCTCTCTCTCTCTCTCTCTCTCTCTCTCTCTCTCTCTCTGCATGGTAAAAGGGAGTCTGGGTCAGTGTAATATGTAGAAGGCCAAAGCAGCAGCCTACATGAAAAGACCATAAAAATTGTGGTTTTTTTTTATGTTGTGCACATTCAGTGGCTCTTGGAAAATGATTCAGTGGCTGTTGGAATCCTCACCAGAAAGCTTTCAAGATCCTAGAAACAGGCATGGGCCCCGTTAAATTTCCCATTGCTTCCATCACCGCCTAACCACAGTACTCAGCCCAGATTGTGCTAGGAAATTTTGGTTCCCCTAACCCTACCGCCATAGCCTGGCATTTTCTCCGTAGCCATCAGAATATTCAACCTTTTCCAAACTCGCCTCCTCTTTTAGGCCGGTGGCTAGAATATTCTCTGGAGCGCTTCGGCCTCTTGCCAGCGGATGCGG
>NC_139530.1:2321761-2652060 GCF_947247035.1 Vipera ursinii | reverse complement strand
ATTCTGGGAGTTGAAGAGTACTCTAGAAAGAGTCCAGAGAAGAGCAGCAAAGATGATCAGGGGGCTGGAGGCTAAAGCCTATGAAGAACACTTGCAGGAACTGGGCATGGCTAGTTTAGTGAAGAGAAGGACCAGGGAGACATGATAGCAGTCTTCCAGTATCTGAGGGGCTGGCAGTATCTGGCCAGCCTGTTTTCCAAAGCCCTCAAAGGCCTGAGGTGGAACAACAGATGGAAACCGATCAAGGAGGGATTCAACCTGGAAAGAAGGGAGAAATTTTCTGACAGTGAGAACAGTCAACCAGTGGAACAGGAGTTGCCTTCAGACGTTGTGGCAGCTTCATCACTGGAAGCTTTC
Source organism: Vipera ursinii (assembly GCF_947247035.1). Classification (NCBI taxonomy): domain Eukaryota; kingdom Metazoa; phylum Chordata; class Lepidosauria; order Squamata; family Viperidae; genus Vipera; species Vipera ursinii. Next base: position 2,651,703 of record NC_139530.1, on the reverse strand, counting down.
AAGATGAGACTGGACTGCCATCTGTCAGAAACGGTGTAGGGTCTCCTGCTTGTGGCGGGGCGGGTGTGTGTGTGTGTGCAGGGTTGGACTAAGATGGCCTGCACAGTCCCTTCCAACTCTGTTCTAACTGGAGGATGCCCAGGTGAAGGAAAGTCGATCTAGAGCAGTACGTCCAGGAAGGTTCTCAGTCACCCAGGTCGAATTGCCTGGAAGTTGAGTCATGGCAACTCTCCTGATTTTCTTGCTGGTTTGAGAGTTTCCGCTGCCCATCCAAGCAGCATCTTCACCCTGAGAGTCCAAAGACTTATCCGCCTGCTCGGATTCCCCTCACTAACTTGAAGGTGGGTGGGCAGCAAAAGCATCTCAAACCAACTAGAGAATAGGCCCAGTTTGTCTTGACTCAACTTTCCGTCCGTTTAGAGCAGCTGTTCTCATCCGTTAAGGAGACAAGGAGTGGATAGCAGAGCCCCCAATTGAGTGGGCCAACCATCCCCTCTTCTTTTTCTGGAACAGAAATGACACACGCACGCACACACACACACACACACACACACACACACACAAGCACAGGAAGGGGTGGAGTTTCTTCTTGTGACAGCTTGGAAAGGAGGAAGACAGCGGTGGGAAACAATTCCTTGCTTTAGTGGCTGGTTGAGTACACCTTAACCCTTTTTAGATCAAAGATTGGATTTGAATGGCAACGGAAGCCAGCTGTAAATATTGATAACTCTGCAAACAATTGTCCCTAGAGATTCTCAGTCATCCAGGTCGTTTGGCTTTTCCAAAGGTGCTTTTTTAAAAAACAAAAACAAAAATCAACTGGATTTTCTTGGGTGTTCCCCTTCCCCCCCCCCCCCCCGCCTTGAAAAACTTTCGCTTCTCATCCAGGAAGCTTCTCGAAGAACCAAAGAATATTTTCAAGGAAAAAACAACAACAGGAGAGTCCAGTTGCCCTTTGGTAAAAAAAAAAAAAAGCACCTTTGGGTCTGCAGAGTTTTTTAAAATTGTCCTGTTAGGTGTTCACATGAGGACTTGGCGCTAATTTGGGGGCGTCTGGGTTTTTAAACTGCAACGTCTAACCAGCGCATCAGTCGTCTGATGTCTGTGTTTTGTGTGTGTGCTGAGGATATATTTATTATGGGAAAGGGTTACGGGACGCAAGCCTTCCCATTTTACAGCTTAAAAGACTGAGGCAGAGACACAGGACTGAAGGTGGGACCTGGGGGTGGGGGTGGGCGATCAGCACATGTGGAGGAGGTGTGAAAGAGTGGCTTCTAAGGGTTGTGCCTGTGATATGTGTTGCCTCTTCCGCGAACTCCCCCCCCCCCCCGCTTGAGTGTCAGGAGATCGAATTGCCACCTTTGCAGGGAGATCAGCTAGCATCAACCCAAGTGGCCGAACATCAAAGAAGCAGGGGAGGGAGAAGTCATCCCCTTCTGTTTCTTTCTTTCTCTCTCTCTCTCTCTGCTGGTCTCTTGTCCTTCTTTTCTCTCCGGGCCCGTCCTTCTCTCCTTACCTGCCCAGCTGCCATTCTGGCCGTGGACCAGGATGAGGCCGGAGCGAAGCCGCTGCTTCTCCCAGGAAGTTTGGGCTTTTGCGCCGCTGAGATGCTTCCTTTGGCGTGGCTGAGAACGCCTCCCAGATGCTGCCGGCAGCGGCGTTTGAGTGATGCTTCTCCCTCCTGGCTCCCGTGGCACTTTGGCTGCCTCCTCCTCCTCCTCTTCATCCTCCTTGACCCCCCTTTTGGAATATGGACGATTTGAAAACCGCCCCGTGCCTCAGCCCCGATCAAGGTAAGGCAGGATCGCTGGGCAAGCTCCCGTCTCCCACTCACCCACCCACAGAAACCCCCCCCCCCTCCAGCCTTTCCTTAAGGGATGGAGCTGTCAGGATCAGGTCAGCCCTGGCTGGGAAAGAAGAAGCTAGTCGGGGTCCCAAAGAGACACATCTTTGTTATGCAAGGAGCTTGGAGCGGGCTTCTTACGGCGGGTTGGTTTCGGGTTTGGGGGGGGCAGCTCTTTCCCCGGCTGCGAGCCTTTTGGAGAAAAGTTGGGTTTTTTTAAAATTGTTTGTTCTGGGTGGTTGCTCATTGTTTGTAATAGTATCGAAGCCCAACTCCCTCCCCCCCCCCTGAAACTTCCCCGTGGAGGCAAAATCAGGCGATGGTAACAAGGCAGAAGTCCCTTTGTACAAGGACACCCCGTTCCTTGTCCGTGTAGCTCTGGGGCAAGAAGCAGTTTCTATTTTGTGAAAATGGGGATGGTAGGTCACCCTTTAGCTACAAGGAGTGTGTAAAAAACCTGAAAGCCCTCTGTGGGAGGGGGAGAGAAAGAGAGCCCTCCCTCCCTCCCTCCCTCCCTCCCACCCTTCCTTCCTTCCTTCCTTCCTTCCTTCCTTCCTTCCTTCCTTCCTTCCTTCCTTCCTTCCTTCCTTCCTTCCTTCCTTCCTTCCTTCCTCGCGCCCCAGATAGTCAACAGTTGAGGATGCCATGTGACTAGAAATTTACCTGATTTTGTTTTGAGTCAATCTCTCCCCCCCAAATGGTTTGGTCTGTGTGCCAAACAACTCTAACTCAGATGAGTGATCACCCGTTCTAGAGACCTCTTTGAGAACAGTGAGCATCTTTAAAGAAGCGTGAACAGCTCAGAGAACCCAACCGCAGCCGAAGCCTCTCTCGTTATTCGATGCTTTGGCCCCGGCTGAGGACCCCTGGCCTTTGAAGCGCTGACATCCCAGCTGCAAAGAGATATAAATAATAACCCAGGCTGCGTTTTCTTCCCTTCCCCCCCCTCCCCCATGGGGTATTATGCAAGCTTTACAGCAAGAGGTGCGACTTGAAAGTCTGTTTCTCTGACGGTTATTTTTTTCCTCCCTCCTTCCTAAGTTGGTATTTTTATTCTCTGTCATTTTCCACCTTTCCAGCAGAACAGGTGCATTCTGTGTCGAACATAGCTATCTACCTGTATATCTACCTGTAATTCTGGACTAACCATGCAGAGTCTTTGAGGGCCTTTTCTGTGCTTGGGAAATCTAAAGCAAATATCTTATTATTTCTAAACTGCCCAGAGTCATGCATCGGATGGATGGATGGATGGATGGAGAGAGAGAGAGAGAGAGAGAGAGAGAGATGGGCGGACAGACAGACAGACAGACAAAAGTATAGAATATATGGCTTTTTGCCCTGTTTTTCTGAGTCCACACAATATATCGAGGTGGAAACTCCTGCCACATGCTGGCTCAGGAATTCTGGGAGTTGAAGTCCACGAGTCATAAAAGAGCCCAGGTTGCCTCCTACCCCTGCCCTAGGTGATGCTTGTGGACTGCCCACCTGTGGGTGAAATGTCAGCATCTGCAGGAATGGCGCTGCCTTCAGGGGGGGAAAAAACAACCAACAGTGGGAGAAAAACAGCCCAGGATACGAGAGTCGCCAGGCTTATATTTCTGTTTTGGACGAGACTCCCGTAGACTCATCTCCCTGCTGGCTGACTTGGATCTGTCCTCCAATTTCTCACCTGCAGCCGGCATCAGGTTGCTGCCCTGCGTAGCGAAACCCTAACCCCCCCTCCTCCTCCTCCCCACTTTTATGGGTCCCAGGCCAGGTTCATCGACCGCAAATCCTTTAATCCCTAACCCACTTCGTCTGGTCCAGAAAGGACCCAAACTCTTGGCAAGTCGGGATGCGGGCCTTCCCGAGCAGGGAGCGACGTCCAGATTGCTGATTTTTTTTTATTTTTTTGGGGGGTGGGGGGTGCGATTTGCCTGACTTTCTACATCATAGAAATTTTGGGGTGAGTTGCTGTGGGATTCAACCCAGCTCTGCTAGCCAGCTTGATTGGCAGTGTGTCAGATCTGTCGGGCAGTTGCCAGCGTTGCTGGTGGCTGATTCTCAGGTTGCGCTGAGGCCTGTGCTGGCTTTTTCGCGCCTCTTGAACCCGTGTCATGTGCTTGCCGAACCCACGAACTCTGCAGTCCCGTTTAAAGTTTGTTTAAGGGGGTTAAGTGGGGTCAGCCTTTCCATTCTTGCTGCTCCTTGCAGTAACTCATAGGTTTGTGCGTGCGTGTGTGTGTGTGTGTGTGTGAGAGAGAGAGAGAGAGAGTTATAAAGTCTTAATTAACTGTCAAAATATTACAGTTAAAATTCCTCAAAAGGCACTACAGATGAAGAACAGTAACAAAATAAGTCACACGGAGTAGAAAACGATTGTTTAGCAAACAATGAGCTTAAAAATCTCTGGGTGCATCCTGTGAAGGTTGAGTAGCTCTCCATCTCCTATTTCCCAACCAACTTCACACAGTTGACAAAACGGTTTTGAATCTGAAGCTGTCGCAGTGAATTAAAAGAGGAAAAAAAAAACAACAAAACCCCAAATTCATGCATCTGCTGCTGCTCTTAAATTAATTGCGGAATTAACCACTGTTTAGATTGTCTTCTTTCTGCAACTTGCAGTTCAGTAACCATTCTGAATTATTTATAATAAATGTGCTATAAATAGAAGCAAGCGGTGACGATGATAATTACAAGCTGCCCATTAGAAGCTGTTGAACCCTTTAAGCCCTTGCAAATAACCACCCGACAGGCATTCTTTAAATTGTTAGGGCAGGATTGTAGCCGAGTGGCCTTGGACGTGCCTTGCAAAAGTTTAGCGGTTCAGTCATCATCACGTCTAAATGGACCTGGGAAAAATGTCGGTCCAGAGCCCTGCACATCCTCGTTCTCTATGCCACACCTGAGATGAATGCTACACACCACACACACACGCACGCACACACGCACACAGAGAGAATTTAAAAAAACACCAGCCTACCTTGCAAAATTATTTTGTGCAGCCAAGGTTTTGAGATCAGCGTGTAGATGAGAGTTCAAGTTGGCTGTGGGACAAACAGTAGATCTCCAAGGTCCCTCTTCCAGCCCTATGATCCTCTGCTCTTAAAGAAAAGACAGAGCAATACAGAAGGGAAAGAAATGTATTTATATTATTCTAATTGATGATTTTGTATCTCCCCCCCACTTTTTTTCTCCCCTCAAGAACCGATTGCAGTAACACAATAACAGAGTGGGAAGGGACCTCGGAGGTCATCTAGTCCAACCCCCAGTGCTCAAGCAGGAGACCCTAGAACGTTTCAGACAAATGGTTGTCCAATCTCTTCTTTAAAACCTCCAGTGATGGAGCACCCACAAGTTCTGGTGGCAAGCCGTTCCACTGGTTAATTATCCTCAGGAAATCCCTCCTTAGTTCTAGGCTGCTTCTCTCTTTGATTAGTTTCCATCCGCTGCTTCTTGTTCTGCCTTCGGGTGCTTTGGAGAACAGGTGGACCCCCCTCTTCTTTGGGACAGCCTCTTAGATATTCCAAGGCTGCTCTCCTGTCCCCCCTCGTCCTTCTCTTCGTTAAACTAGACATCCCCGATTCTGGCAACCGTTCTCAATACGTTTTAGCCTCCAGCCCTCTGGTCATCTTTGTTGCTCTTTGCGCACCTTCTAGAGTCTCAACCTCTTTTTTTTTATATCGTGGCAATCAAAACTGGGCGCCATCTTCCAATGGTGGTCTCACCAGGGCATTGTAAAGTGGCATTAACTCTTCCTGTTCTTCAGTAGAAGAAGCTGGTCGGAAAAATCAGGCGGGCAACAGGTTCTGAGTTCAAAACCGTAGCTTTCCGGGAACCTCTGGCTTTCCAGATGGGTTTGAACCACAGCTCCCCCAGTGCCTCTGTTCTATGAATGCTGGCCCTGGGGCTACTGGGAATTGTCATTCAGGAGCAACCCAGCAGCTGTGGGCGGGCGGGCGGGCAACCGTGTCAGGAAGCAAAGAGACCTCAAGAAGGGAGAATTTTTGGACGGGCAGGCCGGGAAACTAGAGAACTGGAAGGGAAGGACCGCATTCCACCGGCCTCTTCAATCGGTTTTTCGCTGAGCAGTAATTAGAATTGGCAGCAAATTAAAGAATTCCAGTTTTGTCCTTTCTGGGGGAATTTCAGCAGAAAATTGGCTGAGAGCCCTTCTTTGACAGGTACCCCCACCCCCACCCCCATTCTCCTTCGCCTGAGCAAGCAATTGGCTGGAGATCCAGCAGATTGCTTTGATCGTTGTTGTTTTGTTGTTGCTGTTGTTGTTTTTTAAGAAAGGTCAGCCAGCTCTGGCAGGATGACTTCAAAGTCCCGGGGTTCAAGGTTAGAAGGAAACTCTTGAGAGGGCAGAATTAATGGAAAGACAAGATTGGGGGTCTTTAAACCTCTGACAGGCAATGAATAGAGCGGGTCTATTCTCCGCTGCCCCCAGGCCAGGGTTAAAACTTGTGGGGTGGGAATTACACAAAGGCCCATGTTGGCTAGACGTGAATAGAATAGAATAGAATAGAATAGAATAGAATAGAATAGAATAGAATAGAATAGAATAGAATAGAATAGAATAGAATAGAATAGAATAGAAAATATGGAATGGAATGGAAATAATAGAATAGAATAGAATAGAATAGAATAGAATAGAATAGAATAGAATAGAATAGAATAGAATAGAGGAATGAAGAATAGAATAGAATAAATAGAATAGAATAGAATAGAATAGAACAGAATAGAAGGAATGAAGAATAGAATAGAGTAGAGTAGAATAGAATAGAATCTTTATAACCAGGCCAGGGTTAAAACTTGTGGGGTGGGAATTACACAAAGGCCCATGTTGGCTAGACGTGAATAGAATAGAATAGAATAGAATAGAATAGAATAGAATAGAATAGAATAGAATAGAATAGAATAGAATAGAATAGAATAGAATAGAATAGAAAATATGGAATGGAATGGAAATAATAGAATAGAATAGAATAGAATAGAATAGAATAGAATAGAATAGAATAGAATAGAATAGAACAGAATAGAAGGAATGAAGAATAGAATAGAGTAGAGTAGAATAGAATAGAATCTTTATAGAGAATAGAATAGAATAGAATAGAATAGAATAGAATAGAATAGAATAGAATAGAATAGAGGAATGAAGAATAGAATAGAATAAATAGAATAGAATAGAATAGAATAGAACAGAATAGAACAGAATAGAAGGAATGAAGAATAGAATAGAGTAGAGTAGAATAGAATAGAATCTTTATAGAGAATAGAATAGAATAGAATAGAATAGAATAGAATAGAGGAATGAAGAATAGAATAGAATAAATAGAATAGAATAGAATAGAATAGAATAGAATAGAATAGAATAGAATAGAACAGAATAGAAGGAATGAAGAATAGAATAGAGTAGAGTAGAATAGAATAGAATCTTTATAGAGAATAGAATAGAATAGAATAGAATAGAATAGAATAGAATAGAATAGAATAGAATAGAATAGAATAGAATAATAGAATAGAATAGAATAGAATAGAATAGAGGAATGAAGAATAGAATAGAATAAATAGAATAGAATAGAATAGAATAGAATAGAATAGAATAGAATAGAATAATAGAATAGAATAGAATAGAATAGAGGAATGAAGAATAGAATAGAATAAATAGAATAGAATAGAATTGAATAGAATAGAATAGAATAGAATAGAATAGAACAGAACAGAATAGAAGGAATGAAGAATAGAATAGAGTAGAGTAGAGTAGAATAGAATAGAATAGAATCTTTATAGAGAATAGAATAGAATAGAATAGAATAGAATAGAATAGAATAGAATAGAATAGAATAGAGGAATGAAGAATAGAATAGAATAAATAGAATAGAATAGAATAGAATAGAATAGAACAGAACAGAATAGAAGGAATGAAGAATAGAATAGAGTAGAGTAGAGTAGAATAGAATAGAATAGAATCTTTATAGAGAATAGAATAGAATAGAATAGAATAGAATAGAATAGAATAGAATAGAATAGAATAGAATAGAATAGAGGAATGAAGAATAGAATAGAATAAATAGAATAGAATAGAATAGAATAGAACAGAACAGAACAGAATAGAAGGAATGAAGAATAGAATAGAGTAGAGTAGAGTAGAATAGAATAGAATCTTTATAGAGAATAGAATAGAATAGAATAGAATAGAATAGAATAGAATAGAATAGAAAATATGGAATGGAATGGAAATAATAGAATAGAATAGAATAGAATAGAATAGAATAGAATAGAATAGAATAGAATAGAATAGAATAGAATAGAATAGAGGAATGAAGAATAGAATAGAATAAATAGAATAGAATAGAATAGAATAGAACAGAATAGAAGGAATGAAGAATAGAATAGAGTAGAGTAGAATAGAATAGAATCTTTATAACCAGGCCAGGGTTAAAACTTGTGGGGTGGGAATTACACAAAGGCCCATGTTGGCTAGACGTGAATAGAATAGAATAGAATAGAATAGAATAGAATAGAATAGAATAGAATAGAATAGAATAGAATAGAATAGAATAGAAAATATGGAATGGAATGGAAATAATAGAATAGAATAGAATAGAATAGAATAGAATAGAATAGAATAGAATAGAATAGAATAGAATAGAACAGAATAGAAGGAATGAAGAATAGAATAGAGTAGAGTAGAATAGAATAGAATCTTTATAGAGAATAGAATAGAATAGAATAGAATAGAATAGAATAGAATAGAATAGAATAGAATAGAGGAATGAAGAATAGAATAGAATAAATAGAATAGAATAGAATAGAATAGAACAGAATAGAACAGAATAGAAGGAATGAAGAATAGAATAGAGTAGAGTAGAATAGAATAGAATCTTTATAGAGAATAGAATAGAATAGAATAGAATAGAATAGAATAGAGGAATGAAGAATAGAATAGAATAAATAGAATAGAATAGAATAGAATAGAATAGAATAGAATAGAATAGAATAGAACAGAATAGAAGGAATGAAGAATAGAATAGAGTAGAGTAGAATAGAATAGAATCTTTATAGAGAATAGAATAGAATAGAATAGAATAGAATAGAATAGAATAGAATAGAATAGAATAGAATAATAGAATAGAATAGAATAGAATAGAATAGAGGAATGAAGAATAGAATAGAATAAATAGAATAGAATAGAATAGAATAGAATAGAATAGAATAGAATAGAATAGAATAATAGAATAGAATAGAATAGAATAGAGGAATGAAGAATAGAATAGAATAAATAGAATAGAATAGAATTGAATAGAATAGAATAGAATAGAATAGAATAGAACAGAACAGAATAGAAGGAATGAAGAATAGAATAGAGTAGAGTAGAGTAGAATAGAATAGAATAGAATCTTTATAGAGAATAGAATAGAATAGAATAGAATAGAATAGAATAGAATAGAATAGAGGAATGAAGAATAGAATAGAATAAATAGAATAGAATAGAATAGAATAGAACAGAACAGAACAGAATAGAAGGAATGAAGAATAGAATAGAGTAGAGTAGAATAGAATAGAATCTTTATAGAGAATAGAATAGAATAGAATAGAATAGAATAGAATAGAATAGAATAGAATAGAATAGAATAGAAGCTGGAAGGGACCTTGGAGGTCTTCTAGTCCAGCCCCCCGCTCGACCAGGAGACCTTATACCATCTCAGACAGGTGATTGTCTGAGTTTTCAGCTGCCCCATGCTTTGGGCAACGTTGCCATGGGGTAATATTTCCCTAATCCAGTTTTCCCTTCTCCCCCCCATCCCCGGGGGTCTTTAAAGGGTCGGTTCCTAGGGAATTTGGGAGAAGGGATAACAGTTCCTATATTACATAGGCAGTACGCCAAGCTTCTTCAGAACTTCCACCTTCCTCATTTGATCCCAGAACTCTAACCAGATTGCCATAGAAAAATGCAGCACTGCCCCCCCCCCCACCCCACACCAAACAATTGGACATTGCAACTTGAAATGAAGGCTAGCATCAAGCGATAATGAATGGGGTTGTTTTTCCCCTGTTTAATTAGCAAACCTTTAGCCCTTAGCAAGGAGAAGGGGTGGGTGGAAAGGGGTAAGTAGAACATTTAGATCGAGATGGTTTGCTGGGGACCTTTTGTCTAGTCTTGAATGGCGTAAACCGGGCTTCCTGAACTGGACAAGCGCTCGGCGTAAATCAAGAGAGCCCTCATTACCGCTAGGAAAGGCTGGGAAAGCTCTTTGTAAAAGCAGCAAGTGCTCTACTCTCGGCAAAGTGGAAACAACTCTCCGGCGAGTCCCTTCAAAGTCGTCACTTCGTTAATTGGATGAACGCAACGGAGCGGCTCTTGGCCATTTAAAAGGCCTGGAGCCGAGTCCCGTGGGATTTCAGACCCTATTAGATACCCATTGCCCCCTTCTCATTTTCTTGACGTTGGCTTAGCGTTTGCCCAGTTGTGCAGCCCCAGTTGACCAGGAGCATAAAAATGATCTGCATCTTTGCTACGTGTTGGCTTTGCGTTCCCTGGGCCTTGTGCTCCACCTGTCCCTTTTATTTAAATCTTGCTCTGTCGAGCGTTCCCCTCTCTCTCTCTCAGTGTGTGTGTGTCTCTGTCTCTGTCTCTCACTCACTCAGTCGTTTAATTTTGAAGTAGATATTCCTAACTTTGAATCCATAGCTCACTTTTTTTTTAACTTCTGCCAAAATAAACCCCCCCAAAGTGTTTTTTTAAAAGAAACAGGACAGTTTCTCTTGCATCCCAATTCCTCTGTGTTATTGGACAGAATCTTAGCTGACTTTCCCCCCCCACCACCACCACTGCATCCTAAATTTGTCCTATTCACCGATTAACTATTTGCGGGTCTGTATGTATGATTGCAGAAAGTGTGTTTTTCTGGGAAATGGGGAACACCTCCGTCATTCGTCCAACAGCATTAGTGACTCTTGTCCCCAGAATTGACTCCACATTTTTGCACACAGTGCAAGGACATTTAGAACCCCGTTGGGAAATTTAGCAAAACCTAAATTCTATCTCAGAATTTGGCTAGTAAGAACTTCCTTCTTTGCCTCTCGTTTTTAAGAAAACTTCGGTCAAAATAAAATAAAACCAAACCAAACCCTCTGTTTGGTCTGAGTTTCCTACAGCTGCAGCACCTCTAACGCACACAGAACCACAAACACACACACACACACACACACACACACACACAACCTTTAAATCTCTCGACCGGATAAAACAGAAGCAAGCAATGGCTTTGGGATTAACCAGATTTAAGCTGCAGGCGAACATAAATTGCGGGCACTGAGCTTGGGATAGCTTTTTTCTCTCTCTCCCGTCGTCCTCCGGACTGGACGAGTGTCCTGGAAATTTTCTAGGTAAGCACTTCTACAACAGCCCCTTTTGAAAAAGGAAAAGCAGGAAGAAGGAGGCTTGGGGTGGTTCTGAACACGTGAATCGGGCTCTCCAGCCTCCCCAAAACAAGATCTGGATCAAAGACGGGATTAAGCAATAACCCAGATGGATCCCAAGCAGTGCCCATCACCATCCGTGGCCACTGCCGTGCCAAGGCCGGAGGGCTTCCTTCTGCACTGCCCATCCAGACGTCTTCGCAAGCTGGCATCGGAAGCTCGTCAGGGTTTCAAGCGCTTCCCTTTCCCAGATGTGGCGGGGATGGGCGCTCCCCAGCACTAGCCAGCACTGTGGAGGAGAGACAGCTGTCGCTCACAAGGAACGCATCTAATACCCTCCAGATAAGGCAGGAGAAGAAATGGGAGGACGAGAGCCACGGAGCTACCAAAACTCACCTGTCTCCAACTGTGGCTAGTTCTTGGGGAGAACGGATGATGAGACACTGCAAGCAAAAAAGAAGAAGAAGAAAAAGAAGATAGATAGATAGATATTTAATTTTGCGGCCGGTTGCTGTTTTAATTTCTCAAAGCCCTAGGCTCGGGATTAATCAAGGTTTGCCTCGTAGCCTCAGAGAAGGACAGGAATGAGCTCCCAAGCGAAATTAGCCGGAATGGTGTCCGTTTTTTCTTTTTTATTAAAAAAGGAAGGAAAAAATGACAAAGGTCTAGTCTGAGAAGGCTCAGGTCTGTTTTGCTACTGAAGATTCCTGGAGCTTGTGGAGCTTTGGACCAAAAGCAGGAATCTTCTGGCATGGATCCGTCCCTGTCTTCTCTGCTCCAAAGCAGGTTTTCGGTTGCCCGCCTGGCAGAAGCGTTTTTCTGGGTTGGTGGCAGCGTTGTGACGGCGCCCAAACGGAAGATGGGCCGAATTGGTAAGATGGGACCCCTGAGTCCCTTTCCTCTAGAACAGGGGGTCTCCAAGCTTGGCAAATTTACAACCTGTGGACCTCAACTCCCAGCTGAGGTTTTGACTTTTCTGTGGTACTTGCTTAGCATTTTAAAGAAACGGCTTCTTTTAAAAATTAGGGTGATGCTTATATTTTAAATGTTACAGTTATTTTAAATGTCGTGGCCGCTATAAAACGGTCTTTCTGCCTCATTCCTTCAATGTAGAGGTGGAGGCTTGCCCTGAAATACTTTCATAAGGTAACATTTTGCCACTTCTTTGGAAAAGTGGCTTATGGGTCTTTTAAATAAAGACACAAGACAAGGCGAGCAGACCCAGTAAGTAGGTCACTTTGTGGCTTTGAAGGTTTTACTTGCGTTAGGTAATCCTCTGAGTCTCCAATTAGGACGTCATCATCATCAGAGTTGGAAGGGACCTTGGAGGTCTTCTAGTCCAGCCCCCTGCTCTAGCAGGAGACCCTATTCCATTTTCAAACAAAAGGTTGTCCAGTTTCTTCTTAAAAACCTCCCGTGATGGAGCACCCACAAATTCTGGTGGCAAGCCGTTCCACTGGTTCAGACTATCAGGAAGTTTCTCCTTAGTTCTAGTTTGCTTCTCTCCTTGACGAGTTTCCATCCGTTGCTTCTTGTCCTGCCTTTTGGGGCTTTGAAGAAGAGTTGGACACCCCCCCCCTCTTCTTTGTGGCAGCCCCTCAAATATTGGAAAACTCCTATCCTGTCATCCCCTATTCCTTCTTTTCACTAAATTAATCATACCCAATTCCTGTAACCCTCCGCAGGGTTAGCACACAAACTGCTGGCTTGGATCGCTTTCGAGATCTATTTGTGATTGGGGCAGATTTGCGATTTGTAGAACCTCCCCCCTCAGTAGTAGTCTATCCCTGAATGCCAGTTTTCTGGGAATGGCTCTCTTTGACCCAATCCAGCACTAATACTCTGAAATCCTTACGCTTCCTCAACCTGAGTCTTTAAACTGAAAAGCACTTGCAAATGGTCCTGGGTCACAAATAAAATCCAGATGGCTGAGGAAGATCTGAAGCCTTCTACCCATCAGGAGCTGGTCATGTTTCCTTGTACATGGAGTCCTGAGGCTGAACAGACACAGCGGCTTTGTTTTCCTGCTTGACTTAAGAGGCTTTCTGGCAGATATGCCCCGGTGCCACCAGGCACTCTTTTCAGCCACAAAAGGCATTAGTCACTCGCGTTTCATCTTTCAGCCCCCCAAATATTAAAGCTGTCGAGGCAGCTATTCAGTTGTCTATCTGGAGATGAACACCTGCAAATCCTATTAATATCCCAGTCAGAATTTGGGGGGTGGGTGTCTATTTGAATGCCCCCTCTCTCAAGGAATTATGCACCGAATGTCAGCTCTGAAGCTGAAAAATTCACTTAGGGTTGACTTGGAGAAGTTGACTTGAAAAATGATGGATAATTTTAATCTCTTTGGGGGCAACCGACAAGAGTTTGGGTTTCCAGGTATTCAAACCATAGAGGTGGATCTGTAATTTTGGGAAGGTGTTAAGCGCGTTTATTTAATACCTTCCCAAATGAAATGGGATTATTTAAAAGACCCAGCCGTTGAAATAGGGCGGCCAAACCCTCACATCTCTTGCTTTGCTGCAGTTTCATATCGTGCGAGCTGACCTGCGGACTTTCCCTGTCAGATCAGAATAAAAAAAACCAAATCAGAGGACGGTGCTGTCACTTTTTTTTTTTGCCACGGTGCATGTCAATGTTTTATTTTTACTCCCATTTTAAAAGGGTGCTTTGGCCTTCCACCCGAAAACGACAGAAAGATCAATTTGACTCGTCTAGAGCTTCGGAGCGGCTGTCAGATTTCCAGCGAAAAGCACAAAAGGAGTCTTTTGCAAGGACCCTTTTTCCTGAGGGTTTAGCAGCCTTGGAATCAAAGAATTATTAAAGTTTTTTTAATTAAAACCTTAAATTAAATTAAAGGTTGCCATTTGTCCTGGATGGTATACGGTCCTACCGCCTTGGGTAAAGGGGTTGGACTAGAAGACCTCCAAGGTCCCATCTAGCCCAGCGTGTCTGTGATTCCATATGAAGAATCCATACAAAAGTTCTGTGGAGATCTATTCTCTCTATAGATCTCGCCAGCTATGACACAGAATTAGGTGCCTTTTTAAGAGAACACATCGCTCAGATCAGCTAGGCAGTAACTAAGAAACGGCGTCAATGCAACCAGAAACTTAAGCTAATAAAGAGTAATCAGATTGAATTGCAATTTGGGGTTAAGATTGACAAAAGAGGCGTTCTAACGCTATCACTGTGAGGTAGTGAAGGATAAATAGCAGTAAATCCATCAGACAAGCAGATTTACCCAATTTGCAAATCCGGCATCTTTTCCCTCCCTGGAATGCAGTTATGTATTGATTTTTCACACCAGTCTGTGTTTTGAGAAGCAGCTCGCAGCTAAAACAAATGCCTGCAAAACTCCACGCTGGGATTTGCAGCTGCAAATGCATTTTTTCTAAACCCACACCGTGATTTGCCCATAAAAACTTCATTGTCTTGACCTCTGAAAATCAAGCATGCAGCACGATGCGCGCACCCTTGAGCATAACAATTCTTTCTTTCTTTCTTTCTTTCTTTCTTTCTTTCTTTCTTTCTTTCTTTCTTTCTTTCTTCTTTCTTTCTTTCTTTCTTTCTTTCTTTCTTTCTTTCTTTCTTTCTTTCTTTCTTTCTTTCTTTTTTTCTTTCAATAGTGGAAAAATGTATGGGCTCCATGCAAGCCGGCACTCAGATGATCAAGCTTAGAGGCAGCTCCAAAGGTCTCGTCCGATTCTATTACCTGGATGAACACAAGTCGTGCATTCGCTGGAGACCCTCGCGAAAAAACGAAAAAGCTAAAAGTAAGTTAAGTGCTTTGGTCGAGCGGTCCACGATTGAGGTAAGACGTCTAGTCCGGTGTTTTGTGTTACGCAGTAGCCAACCCGGTGCTTCTAGTAGTAGAGGCTCTTCCTTCCGTGTTGTTACTCAGTGGCTACCATTGATTTTTAAATCCCTGCAGAAGCAGTCCTTGACGTACAATCACAAGTGACCCAAGACGGTTGTTAAGTTGAATTTTGCGCCATTTTACAACCTTCCTGGCTACATTTGTTAAATGAATCACAGCAGTGTCAGCCACAAGGTTGTGAAGGGAACCTGCCTTTGCTCAGAGGAATAAAATGCAGAACAGAGCTGGGAGGGACCTTGGAGGTCTTCTACTCCAGCCCTCCCCCTGCTCAGACAGGAGAGACCGTACCATTTCAGACCAACGGCCGTCCAGTCTCTTCTTTAAGAGAGGCGAAGAAGCATTGCATTCTAATTCTGCCATTTTTCTCTCCCCCCCCCCCCCCCCCGTCCCCGCAGTCTCCATAGATTCCATCCAGGAAGTGTGCGAAGGGAAGCAGTCAGAGATCTTCCAGCGCTACGCTGACGGCAGCTTCAATCCCAACTGCTGCTTCACCATCTACTATGGGGACCACATGGAGTCCCTGGACTTGGTGTCCTCCAACGGAGAGGAAGCGCGGATGTGGATCACCGGCCTCAAGTATCTAATCGCCGGGATAAGCGATGAAGACAGTCTCTCCAAAAGACAGAGGACGAGAGACCAGTATCCTTTGGGGCTGAGGGGATCCAGGACTTGTAGGACTAGATGACCTCCAAGGTCCCTTCCAACATCATCATCATCATCATCATCATCATCATCATTATTATTATTATCATTATTATTATTATTATTATTATTATTATTATTATTATTATTATTATTATTATTGCCATTGGTGTGTGTGTGTTTGTCATGCTACAGATAGTCATTTAGCGACCATCTGCAGCTACAGTGGCACTGAGAAAACCATCCCGTGGCCCTTTTTTGCGCTTACGACCCTAGCAGCATTCCTCAAAATCTGATCAAAATTTGGACGCTTGGCAACGGACCCCTGTATTTGACCGTTGCGGTCTCCCGGGGTTCACGGCGATCTCCTTTTGCCACCTTCTGACCGGCTAAGTCACACGGGGCAGACGTGGCAGCTGCAGGGATTCCCTTGAGCGGCCGTGCCAAGGAAGGTCGCAAGATGGGGGCAAAAAGTTGTAGTCGTAAGTCGAGAACTGCCCTTTTGGGCTAAGCAGCACGAAATGCAGCAAAGCGGTGAGAAACGGGAGACAAAATGAAGGAAAAGCACGAGATGAAAAGAGAAAAAAGAAACTGACTAAATTGGATTTGCACCCACAGCCTGTAGCGTTCCTGCCCATCTTTTCTGCTTCCATCCCACTCACGAACCACTTCGATAAACTGGCTTTTATTCTTGGAAGCTGCTGCTTCTCCCCTCTTTTCCCAAGATCTCATCCTTTCCACCCCGCCACGGTTTCCTCGGCCTTCTCCCGTCTCTTTCATTCTCCCTTCGTGCATTTGCTTCGTGGCATCGAATCTCTATAAAGCTACAAGTTGAACAAGCAGATCGATCCATAGATTCTTTTCCCCCAAGGGTAAAAATAGCATTTAAATGCGGATTTAGACGGAGGGATAAGCCCATCAAGATCCAGCTGAGGGCTAAGTGGGACCCTACTAAAAACCTCTTTGTGAGCGTTTGGGTGGGTCTGAGGGTTGGGACTTTGCTCCCAGAGATGAGGGATTAGCTCTCTGCCCTCTTTGTGCCCTCCTTTCCCACAAAACTCCATCCTTGCAAAGCTTCCTTTCCACTCAGGAGAAATTGCGACTTCTCTCACGCAGCGGCTGTTGACGCTTCCTCCTCCTCCTCCTCCTCTTCCTCCTCCTCTACAACCCCCACTTCCTTCTAGAACTGATGATGTTACCTAATTCGGTAATGAAACATCTGCAAGAAAACCACCAGGCTCAGAGAGCACCAAGGAACCCACAGTCCCCCTCCTCCTCCTCTCCTTCCTTCCTCCCTTCCTCCCTTCCTTTCTCCCTCCCTCCCTCCCTTCTTCCTGAGCCATCCTTTCCTTAACTCCTGCTAAATGTGGTTGAAGCAAACCTTTGACGAAGCGGACAAAAACGGCGATGGCAGCCTGAGCATTAATGAAGTCCTCCAGCTAATGCACAAGCTGAACGTCAACCTCCCCCGTCAGAAAGTGAAACAGATGTTCAAGGTAAGAGGCTCCATCGTGCACCAGGGCGTCTAATGAAGGCAGCTGGAGGCGCTTGGAGGGACGGCCGACCTCGGGGGCTGCAGCTCTGGCCGTCTCCCGCCTCGGGCTTACCGCCAGATGTTGGGGTTTGCAGCTTGGCAGGTTTGCAGCTTGGCAGGCTTGCAAATGGACCCTGCCACAGCTCTTCACCCATCATCATCATCATAATTGGAAGGGACCTTGGAGGTCATCTAGTCCAACCCCCTGCTCAGGCAGGAAACCCTACACCATTTCAGACAAACGGCTGTCCAGTCTCTTCTTAAAAACCTCCAGTGTTGGAGCATTCACCGCTTTTGGAGGCAGGTTGTTCTACTGGTTAATTGTTCTAACTGTCAGGAAATTCCTCCTTAGTTCCAGGTTGCTTCTCTCCTTGATGAGTTTCTATCCGTTGCTTCTTGTCCTGCCTTCAGTCGCTTTGGAGAATAGCTTGACTCCCTCTTCTTTGGAGCAGCCCCTGAGATATCGGAAGACGGCTATCATGTCAGCCCTGGTCCTTCTCTTCATTGGTTGTTTTCTTGCAGACGTTCCATGACCCAAACTAAGTAACATCACCAGTGTTACCTAGCTGATGGTGTTACCTCATTTGGGTAATGAAACATTTCCAAGCAAACAAACTCAGAGAGCAGCCAGGACCCCCTCATGTCAAACCTGAGCTACAAATATTCTCCTTCGTTAGTTTTCTTGCATTTCATTAACACTGATGGTGTTACCTAGGTTGGTAATGAGACCTCTGCAAGAGAGCCACCAAGCTCAGAGAGCACCAAGGACCCCATGAAGGATTGAGCTCACCAGGCTGTTGAGAATCTCTTAAACTGAGATCTAACTAATCTCGGGACAAGTGGTGTGGTTGGGCTCTACTTACATTCTCAGACTGAACAGCCCCTATGCTGGTCTGTCAATCAGCCGCCTCTTTCCTTACTTAAATCTATTATTTAAAATTGCCAGGGCTAAAATCTCTCTTCGTTTTTACAGATCTCGCCCAGCTCATTGACGCAATACTGGGGAAAAAAATCCTTCTAAAATCTCTTAGAATTGCTCCTAATCAATCTGGCCCATACTTAGCTAGAGGCAGTAATGTCAAAAAAAATAAAAATGAAGCAATTTCTGTGAAACTCGGCAAGAGAGAACTTGTATCTATTGTTAGCCCCTTTTTTTTAATAAGCTCTCTCCCTTTTTTTGTTATTAAATTCCTCCTTTTTTCCCTCTGCTTCAATTAGCTGCCCCTTGCAAATGCTCGCAATAAGGAGATAGCAGCAGCGTGGAAAGTTAGAAATGACGCTCTTTAATGTTGGAAGATTAAGAAAAGAAATACTTCCATTTGTAGAGAAAAGTGGTGTGCATTTGCACTAGTGGAGAGAGAGAATTAAATGGGAAATAGATACACCGATTATTACTAAAGATGTACCAGACTATTTCAAAAGAAGACTGTTAATTTGTTAAAGCGAGTTTTTAAATGTCTGGCAAGGAAATTTCAACCTTCCCCCCCCCCTGTAAAATTTAATTTGCCATCTATCTTGAGTTCTGACATAAAATTGGCGCAGTGCAGCAGGGATCTCTTGATTTCCCCGTGGTTCATTAAATTGTTGTGTCATTCCTGGGTTTTGAAAGAAAAATAAATTGTTTTGCATGTTTAATCCATGCAGTTATATCCTCACACATCAAAGCCAGCTCCGGGGTGATTGGCAGGCAGAATGCCAGCTTCGGCAATCGATTGACACCTTCCCCTGTGAGCAGCTGGGGAATATTTATTGAAATTTCCCATTTCCCCCCACAAGTTGAAATGTTCCCCCCCAAAGTCCTAAGAAGCTACATGTGAATTGGTTGGAGAATGCATTAACAGGGAGAGCAAATAGATGGCACGATCAAATGAGATTTTCAGCAGGATCTGCCGCTTCAAGTCATTGAACACCATATTGGATGCAAGCGGAATATAGTAGAAACGGGACTATACAGGGTAAAAAAAATAAAATTAAAAATCCAGGGTTGTTTTGTGTGTGTGACCTTCCTCCCTCCCTCCCTCCTTTCCTTCCTATTGCAGAACTGGTGTAGGATTTCCTCCAAGGTCCCGTCCGACTCGGTTATTCTGCTACGAATATTCTGCTTTTCGCTTCCCTTTTTTCCACAGGAGGCTGATACGGATGACAACCAGGGCACCCTGGACTTCGAAGAATTCTGCGCTTTCTACAAGATGATGTCCACCCGGCGTGACTTGTACCTCCTCATGCTCTCCTACAGCAACCACAAGGACTTCCTAGATGCCCAGGACCTCAAGCGCTTTCTGGACAGCGAGCAAAAGGTAGGCGTGAAGCTATCGGCCCTCCCAGCGTTGTGCAGCCCTCCGATTTCCTGGGTTTTAGCAGCCGGCACAACCGCAAAAACGAACGCGGGCCTTGAACCTTCGTTAAATGAGTTTTGCCCCACTTTTACGACCTTCCTTGCTGCGGTCGTTAAGCGAGTCAGCCAGTCACACGGTTGTTAAGTGGAATCTGGCTCCCCCATTGACTTTGCTTGACAGACGGTCGCCAAAGGGGATCGCAGGATCCCGGGGACCCTGTGACCCTCATCGGTAGGAACCAGCCTCTGAATTTTGATCCCGTGAAGACAGGGATGCTGCAACGGTCGTAAGTGTGAAAACCCGGTCATAAGTCACCTTTTTCAGGGCCGCTGCAGTTTTGAACTGTGCCAAGAAAGGGAGCAAAATTCACCTAACCAATGTGTCACTTAGCGACAGAAACCTCTGGCTCAGTTTTAGCCGTACGTTGAGGACTACCTGTACTTTTTCTTCTCCTTGCTGCCTTTTTTCTTTTGCTTGGTTTGTAACCTTGCCTGCTAAGCCATTTCAAGACGGCCTGCGACGTTGTGAATTGAAGCAAATCCTGATAAAATTGTTGCCCTCAATTAAATGTCGGGGTTCTGAATGACCTCATAAGATCCAGATACGTTTTTCCGCTTCTCTCCTCCCCCCACTTTGTGTTAAATGATTCATCCTTTCTACTTCAGCTTGCTGGATTCTGCCACTAGGCACACCTGGCTGAAGGGTATTTATGCCCTGTCAGTTAACGGTCCGTGCACCGTTCTCACAACTCTCCAATACAATGTCTTTTCTGTGTTTCCACATTGATTTACTGTCTCCTTTCCAGTGGGCTGAGCGCCCAGCCTTACCCTGATCCATTTATCCTGGCCCAGCGCTCGGTGTCAGCTAAAGATTCCAGGGCTTGCATTTCAATATGCTTGCGAAGCGATGGCTGCATCAGTTTATCTGGGTTGCATATTGCTATTTGGAAATTTTTTTTTTTGTGTAAAGCTGTTTGCTATGAGCCATCCCAAATTGATTGGAGTCAGAAAGTGTCCAAGAGGGAGGGAGGGAGGGAGGGAGGGAAGAAGGAAGGAGAAATGAAAGAGGAAGGAAGGAAGGAAAAATGAACAACAAGGGAAGGAAGGAAGGAAAAAAATGAAAGTAGAGGAAGAGAGGGAGGGGGAGGAAGGAAGGAAGGAGGAAGGAAGGACAAATGAAAGAGAAGGGAAGGTTGCATGGCTCAGGAATTGTGGGAGCTGAGGTCCACAGGTCTTAAAGTCGCCAAGGTTGGGAAACCCTGCTATGGAATTTGAGAAACTGGCCATCGCAATATGGATGCCCCCTGGGATGGCATGGGTGGGGTTATCCCGCCCCACCATTGGCATTTTACGAAAAATGACCTGCCCGTGGCTGGCAGCTTGTAGGGAAGGTCCGCCCCTCTGCATCAAAGGATCGCTGATTGTCAGGGAGGACCGTCTCTTTGCACGACGGGAGGAAACGAACCCTGGACATGGTTGGAAAAAGGGGGGAAAAATCCACATTGCAAGACCCCTGGACAAAATGTCCCTTGAATGCCCCAATTTGTCTGCGTCACCTTTCTTTTCTTTGTTCAGATGAGCGACGTCACCAAGGAACACTGCTTGGAAATTATCCATCAGTTTGAACCTTGTCTGGAAAACAGAGAGCAAGGAGCGCTGGGGATTGACGGTAAGCCCCCTCTTGCTTTTACCAACAAACTCGATCACCTTGAGCAGGTGGGATGTTTTCATCCACACGACCCAAATCTGGGACAGTTCTGTGTGCTCGCAAATTCTGGAGCTGCGTCCATCCCACGGGGACCTGACGTGTGTTCAAACCGAATATGGTGTCTGATCCTCGTTTGTGAAAAACGGGCTTGTTTCTCTCCCTCATCCCCTTAATTTCTCCCTCCCCCTTTTCCCCCCTGGGTTTGCTTTCCAAAAGTTGCTTTTTATGGGCCTCCAAATTGTCCCAGTTTAATTGATGTACAGTGGTTTGATTTCAATTGAAACATCGGTCAAACGTTGCCCATTCGGTAGGTCCGTGGCATTTGTAAATGTTTTGAACTCAGACTCCAGATCCGCAAAACAACAGTCATAACTACACAAACAAAATGAATGTTTGAGTAGGACCTTGAGACGGCCATGTTGGCTTCCCTTTGGTCCCCACGTTCCACCCCACCCCCCAACTCTAACAGACCTTCCCCCCCCCCCAACACACACAAACACACACAAAATTGTCTGAAGCTTTTGCTTTACGGAGATGCTGCCTTCCTAAAGTATCGATTCTGTGCCGCTGGATTAAGTTAGGGTCGGGTTTGAAAAATGAGTCTGCCTTGTTGATTCTGATAAGAAATCAGGGAAGGAGAACGAATGATAAATGGAGATGGATGGAGAAGCAAGAGCCTTCTGATTTGGGAGGGAAAAAAAATCCTACGTAAAATTCTTTGTATTTAAAAAAAAAGGGTGCGTGGGGGAAATCCATGGCTATTAATTCCATCCTCCTTCGAATCAGCTTTCTGATCTCCATCGCCTCTGCTTTAATCAGCCTTCGGCTAGACTGCTGCAACGTGTGTTGCCTAGGGCCGCCCCTGAACTAAGTTTGGGAGCCTCAGCTAGTTCAAATGTGTCCACCGCCTCTTCCTGGTCTTGAAGAATAAAACTCATCTCCTAGAGACCGTGTATTTTGGGGGAGGGGGAAAAAGCATCGCTTTGCGGGGAAGACGTAGATATTAGGAGTCACAGCCCCGAGTGCGCTTCCCATCAATGGGACCACTTTGGCCTTAATCTTCCACTTTGTCTCTAGTTCCTCCTTCAGGGCTCGACATTTCTCCAGCTTCTCACCCTCTTTCTTCCTGAAGCTGCTGTCACCCTCCAAGAGGAAGGCACCTAATGGGGTGGCTGTAGACCCAAGTGCTATGAAAGTTGTGTGTGCCGAGATTCAAATTAAGTCCCTATTTTTTTTTTAAAAAAAAAGTTGTTGATGAACTTGCAGGCACAATGCTCTCTCTCTCTCTCTCTCTCTCTCTCTCTCTCTCTCTCTCTCTCACACACACACACACACACAAACACACACACACACACACAAACACACACAGAGAGCAGAGAGACATACATTTGCCAAGCACCCAAGGTGAGATCATTGTAACAGGCTTCCAATCCTTAGTTGCTAGGTAGTCTGTAGCAACAAAAAAATTGACATAGCTGTGGCCACCACCCAAGAGTGCAGACAAAAATCAAACTGGAGACACACACACACACACACACAAACACACAAACACAAGCTGTGGTTGGGAAGGATTAGGAAACAGCCAGAACCAGACTGAAACCCAGGGGGGATAAAATCAGTTCAGCCAGTTGGAGACGATCAAAGAAGGCAACCAAAATCGAACCATTAGGCCTGGGTGAAGAAGGAAAATTTAAAGTTTTCAGCCTGGCTCTTGGAGGGGGGGGGCGGGGTGTCTGTCTGGGGAACCCAGAGGGAAAGCATTTGAAAGGACTCGTTCCAACTCTGCTCCCACCCACCCCCACCCCCAAGCGGGCCGCGTTCGAAAGGCTGTTGAACAAGCTTTTGGGGAAAGCTTCAAGAGCTTAAAGCCAAAACACTCCACTCTCAGAAGCAGCTTTATCTATCTCAGCCTTTTTCTCCTGCCTAATTAGTTCTCCGTGGACCCAGCTGGCTCAAATGCCATGGATGATGGTTTGGGGGGTGGGGGGTGGGGGGTGGGTTTAGATGCATTTACTGGCCTGGATAATAGAGCACAGCCTTGTTTTAATCTGACTTTCCACTGGCTTGGTTTCTTTGCTGAGTTTCCAGCTAGACGTGTGCTAGAAGAAAGTGAGAGGGATGATGCTCAGAGTATGTACATGTATTTCATCCGGCAGTGTCCGGGATGGGTTTTCTGCATTACTGTGGATTTTCTCTCAGTGTCGATGTAATTAAACCTGCATGTAATTACTTGAGCATATTTAAGACTTTGTCTCGATAATTATCCCTCTTTCTCTGAGAAGTTAAGCATTCAGGGGTGGGGGTGTCTGGTAATTCATACTCCCCCTCTGTCAGTCATTCTGACAGGGAAATTATGCTATGACTTCAGAACTAGAGGACTCCGTCCCTTGAAGACGCATCTCTCTAACTTGAGTTCTTTGGCTCCTCCATTCTTTATCTTCCAGAGGTGCCTGGAATCCCAGAAACATCAGCCAGGATTGACAAGGCTCTGGGCATTCCTAATAATTCCAACGTGGGGTTAAGGAGGGTCTTCCCCCCACCCCCCACCCCAAGGCCCTTCTAGAATAACCAGACCCCTGGATTTTCCTTTCTTTACAGGGTTCACCTCTTACATGCGCAGCCCTGCTGGGGACATCTTCAACCCTGAACACTACCAGGTCAACCAAGACATGACTCGCCCTCTGAGTCACTACTTCATCACCTCGTCTCATAACACCTACCTCATGGGAGACCAGCTGATGTCCCAGTCCAGAGTGGACATGTACGCCTGGGTCCTGCAGTCCGGATGCCGATGCGTGGAAGGTGAGATTGCCCCATTTGGAAATCCAGCTGTGTTATGGCAAAATGCCACAATTTCCTGTTAGAGAGACCCACAAAGCTGTGGATCTCTCTTCCTCCCTCCTCTCTCTCTCTCTCTCTCTCTCTCTCTCTCTCCCCCTTTCTCTCCCTCTCTCCCTCTTTCCCTCTCTCTCCCTCCCTCTCCCTCTCTCTCTCCCTCTCCCTCCCCCCCTTCTCTCTCTCTCTCTGTCTCTCTCTCTCTCATTTTTCCAAACCTTTTGTGAAGAAACTTGCACGATTGGGGAAGCTATAAGGAAAGAGAGTTGGGGCAAACTCCTGGTGGTGGCTTGGCCAAATGTAGGGCTTTGTGTCCTAGCAGGGGTCTCTGTACCTAGAGCGAAGTAGTCAGGGGGATAAGACCAGCGGCTGTAAGCACATTGTAGTTGAATGCGATTCTCTCCAGGAGAGAGTTTGGGAGGGTCTTTTGAAGGCATCTAGTTCACCTTCACTCAGTTTTAACTTTTCCCCTTTCTTCCCCATTCACCTTTTTGTTTTAAACAAATGGCTTTTGGCTTTTTTTTTGGTCCCGTTCTTTTCCAACCAGCTTGGCCCCACTCCCAACTAAGAAGAGAGACTCAACTATCTATCCTGAGAAACTAGCCTGTCTTTCCGGTTGTGCCTGGAACCCTTCAGATCGTTCTCAGCTCATATGCCAAGCATGTTCTCCAGTTAGTCCTCCAGCCTCTGGGAGTCTTTTCCCATCAGCAGCTTTGAAAGTTGGCCTCTCAAAGCCCCACAGGTGTACTTTTTGGCGTGATTTTTGGGCTCCAGACAGCAACTACGTAAACCAAACACAAGATGCCCAGGTCTAACCTGCCAGTGTCTCTTTCCCCGTTACGCAGTTGACTGCTGGGATGGCCCAGAGGGCGAGCCTATTGTCCACCACGGCTACACCTTGACCTCCAAGATCCTTTTCAAAGACGTGATTGAGACCATCAACAAATACGCCTTCCTCAAAAGCGAGTATGTGTTTTCCCTCTTCCAACCAGAAGACTGTTGTAGACTGCGTGTAAACGTTGACGGCAGCGAGGGTAGTATTTGTCTCTTAGTGTTTCTTGTGGGCTTCCCTGATCTCCCCCCACAGGTACCCCGTCATTTTGTCCATCGAAAACCACTGCAGTGTCACCCAGCAGAAAAAAATGGCCCAGTACCTGGTGGAAATTTTGGGGGACAAACTGGACTTGTCTACAGTCGACAATGAGGACCCCAATGAGCTGCCTTCCCCGGAGAGCCTCAAGGGGAAAATCTTGGTTAAGGTAATCCAAGATAAAATTAGGCACAGGTCAGATTTGGTCGGCGTCCCCGGTAGCCAGGATGTGGCCCACATCTTCCTCTTGATCTCTCCCAAGGATGTGGTCGCTATATTTAAGCCGAACGTGTCCTGCCTAACGGCCAATTAAAATCAAAAGTCAAAGTCAATGGACTTTATTTAATAATTGACCAGCCTTAGGTAATACAGGAGATAAAATAAGATCAAAGGTGAGATACAAACAATAAAAGAAGGGAAGGGAAGATCGAACGTAGCCAGCACTGGTGAGGCCTACTTAGTTTAGGTAAATCACCTTGAACCCAGACCATTAACACTAAGGCAGCAGGGCAAAGCCATCATAAATGAAGCTAGAAAAAGATAAATAGTCCTCGTTTATTACTAAACTTGGAGCAAGTTTAATCAAATCATTTTCACAAAACGTGGCAACGCCATAAAAGAACGCGTCAACCCTGGGGGTTTTTAAGAAGAGATTGGACAGCCATTAGTTTGAAACGGTATGGGGGGGTCTTCCGCTTGAGTAGAAGACCTTCCAACTCGGTTATTCTGATGCGTGTGCAGAGCTGATTCCTGCAGGTTTTCAGGCTGGCATTTCAACTGCCTGTGAAGAACAGGAAAAAGGAACCAAGGTTATTCTACAGTAAGTTTGGGTAGCAGTTTCCTAACCGGAAAAGCTCTTTAACCCATCCAGAAGGTCCATTTAAATATCCAAAATATCAGCTGGCTCGTGGGGGGAAAAAAAAAGCACCTTTGGGACAACAACTTGGATGACTGAGAATCTCCATAGACGTTTAAATATCAAAAGTTGCTTTTTGCTTTTTTTGTGTCACCCTGGGCCACGCATCACAGAGCAGACGCTGGGGGGGGGAAATTAGCAGGAGACAGATCTGAACTGTGCATCAACCTCTGACAGGCATTCATAGGTAAAAAGCCGCCACCAGGGAGCTCAAAGTGAACCACGCAAAAGACAGTTGTCTTCCAGGGCTGTGATTCTGTCAGGTCTAATTCAATTTCCCTTTTTCCCCCCAACCGGGAGCTGCCAAAGAAGACCAATTGGGGGCAATCTTCTCCGGATCTTCTGATCCAGCCGCTGGGCTGTGGGCGCTTTGACTCTGCTCGGCCAGCCAGCGTCCCGCTGCCTTAATAGAACATTGGAAAGCCTCCAGAGGTGGAACACAGATAGCCCTCGGTTTACGGTAGCTCGTTTAGTGGCTGTTCAAAGTTACAACGGCACCGAAAGACATGACATGCGACCGCGTTTCACACTTAACGGCCTTTGCGGCATTCCCACGATCATGTGGACAGAATTCGGACGCTTGGCAAGTGGCCCGTAATTACGATGGTCGCCGCGTCCCTGTGTGTGTGTGTGTGTGTCACGCGATCCCCTTTTGCAACTTTCTGACAAGCCAAGCCAAGGGGCAAGCTGGATTCACTTAACAATCAGATTACTAACATGGGGCTGTCTTGCTTAACAACAGAAATTCGGGGGCACCATTGCGGTCGTACGTTGAGGATAGATCCAATCTACTCATTGGCCATCCTCATCGGACATTTCAATTCGCCGTTTGCATTGCTGAATCAGACATGCTCCAGGAGGTTGAAGTATTAACTAAAAGGAGTTGTAATTAACCTTAATTCATTTGCCTCTTGGTTCCTTCCAAACTTCTGATTATATACAGTATATAAAATCAGTTCTGTTGCTTTTTACGCTGCCGGAGTTTAATTTCTTTTCCCCAAAGAGTTTTAGACGATCTGTGGCAGCTGCCCAGTTCTCAGTGATTAGATTTTGGGAGTGGAGTGGTGAGGATCAGGGCTAGCTTTTCCCAGCGACTTTGGCCTCTCGAAAGCAATCCATTTCCACTCAGCTTTGATGAAGGCTTCGGACTCTGCATTCCTCACAGAGAGCCCGGCTTTTCTGCGCCCACCGATCAATCTTAATACCCTTCTGGGATTTTGTGGCGAGAATTATCGATCAATAAAATAATAATTCTCACAGCCCTGGTTGAAGCTCTCCGTTTCTTCGAGCCGAGGTTTAGCTTGGCCACGATTAGAAGCCACGTTAATGCAGACCTCAAGAGCAGAGGGAGGAAAAACTCTCTTAGTGACTTCCTGGCCGCTTCTCGGTCGTTTTCCTTGGCAATCCTAGGACAGCAGTTTTCCCGATGCTACTTTGGGATCATTTTCCACGTGCCACTGGGTTGCTAAGTGAGGAAGTCGTTACGTGGGTTTTGCCCCCTTTCACGGCTTTTCTCGCCACAGTTGTTAAGTGAATCACTGCAGTAAGACGGCTGTTAAGTGGATCTGGCTTCCCCCTTGTGACTTTGCTTGTCAGAAGGTCGCAAAAGGGGATCGCGTGACTCACCCCCCCCCCACCGGGACACGGCAACTGTCACAAATATGAGTCAATTGCTAAGTATCCGAACGTAAATCACGTGACCCTGGGGATGAAAGTGGTCATAAGTCCCTTTTCCCAGTGCTGTTGTAACTTGGAACCGTCACTTAAATGGACTGTTATACGTTAAGGACCATCTGATAGATGCAAGAATATCCCACGGTGATAATTTCACAGAAAGCTTCTTTTAAAAGAATAAGAAAGTAAATGAGAAGCAATGGGAAACTTTGGAAATTAATAAATATGAGGGATTTTTTTTGGGGGGGGAACCAATGTCCCCCTGCTCAGCCCTCTCCTTCTGTTACATTTCCTGGCTTACTTAGCCCGGCACTCTTGGGCCCATGTTATTCAGCCCAGTCACTCTTGAGCCCATGCTTCCCCCCCTCCCCCAACCTCTCCTTAATGGGCTTGCTTCAATAAGCACGCAGGGGGAAACACAACTTGGGAAGGATGGATTATATGCAAGAGATCAATAAACGATATTCTTCCTTTGATCTTGTCACAGCCAACGGGAGCGCCAGTTGGCCCTTGGTGTTTATTCCTTTCCTAACGACGCGCTTTGGCATTCTAGGGGAAAAAGCTTCCGGCCAACATTAGCGAGGATGCTGAAGAGGGCGAAGTATCCGATGAGGACAGCGCAGATGAGATGGACGATGACTGTAAGCTAATGAACGGGGATGTAAGTATTGAAAGGCAGGAATGCAGAGTTCTTTCTGGTTGACCAAACCCAACGACATTAATGTTGATCTGGGGAAGAAGAAGGAAGGAAAATACTTTTTGCCAAGATTTTTATTTTAGAAGCATATGAATACCCTGAAGAGAATAGAAGGGATCTTGGAGGTCTTCTAGTCCAGCCCCCCGCTCAAGCAGGAGAATCTGTACCGTCTCAGACAGGTGAATGTCCAGTCTCTTCTTTAAAATCTCCAGTGATGGAGCGCCCACGATTTCTGGAGGCAACTTCTGTTCCACTGGTTGATTGTCCTCCCTGTCAGGAAGTTTCTCCTCAATTCCAGGTCGCTTCTCTCTTTGATCAGTTTCCGACCATTGTTTCTCGTCCCTCCCGCTGGTGCTTTGGTGAACAACCTGGCCCCCTCTGCCTTGTGGCAGCCCCTCAAATATCGGAACACTGCGATCATGTCACCCCTATTTCTTCTTTTCTTTAGACTAGCCAAACCCAAGTCCCGTAGCCGTTCTTCTTATGTTTTAGTCTCCAGGTCTCTGATCATCTTAGTTGCTCTACTCTGGATTTTTCCCCCCCCCCAAACTCTCAACACCTTTTTTGTGATACGGTGACCAGAATTGGCTGCAGTATTCCATGTGTGGTCTCACTAGGCCTTTATAAAGTGGTAATATTACTTTGTGTCATCTTCGTGAAGTTCGTATGTTCTCGTTTGTGTCGAGGTGCTTGTTTCAAACTTCCGTTCAGAGACCCATCAGATCAGATTTGACAACTTCTTGAGAATTCTGAACCCAGGTTTGATCTTGGAGGCACAGAGCCTACCCAAACTCTTGCCTTTAACCATTTTCATGGAGGAGAACCAGTCAACTGAATTAAGATTTTCCACCAGGGAGATAACGGAGTAGCAGCTTCTCTAGATTTCCTTGTTAGTATATTTATTTTCTGAACCGCACTTTTCTTCTTTCAGCACCTTGGACAGTGCCCACCCCTGTCAAAAGCCAGAACACACCCCCAAAAAAAAAAAGAAAAAAGAAAAAAGAAATCTCATCCCAATTGCTGTCCCACCCCAAAATTGGTGCTTATCTACTGGATACACACTGCTTATTTCTAGGTGTTGCCAAACGTAATAAATCTAATTGAAACCTTGGAAGTTTCCCCCGCTGGGGGTATTTTATATCCCTCCAGCTGAGTTTGAACGGTAACTTTTAGCAGCGACCTGGGAGAGAAATTGTCTTCTCTCCTTCGGTCCAAATCCTAATGCAAACAATGTTAATTCCTGTGTTTTGTGGTGTTTCTTTATTAAAAAAAAAGATGGCCCTATTTTTTTCCCCTCCAACTCCATCTTCATTAGCTTGTAATTTGTTCTGCTTCTGTTTTTCTTATTAAAAAAAAAACAAACCTTTGCAAGCAAACATCTGGATGGCCAGCTGTGAATGGCTAGTTATGCTCACCAAGGGTACATCCAAAGCCAAGAAAACGGCAGCTTGTTTTATTTTTGAGAGCATTAATTGCCATGTGCTTTGGCCAATTAAGGAAGCCAGGGTTAGTGCTCTTCGGAAAGTACAGCTTGCTCAACGGAGGACGCAAAACCGAGCGAGAAGTACGACGCAGGCTGCGAGCCGTGTAACATGCAAGTTTTAGCGTGCCCTACTTTTTAAAAAAACAAAAACGCAGAGGCAAATCTAATTTTGCTATCTTACTCTTTGAGTCTGCTGGCACTGACTGTGCAATTCTTGAGATGTTTGGCAAAACCCATCAGACTTCATTTGTTTTGACATTTACCTTGTGCTCAATCCAAAAACAATTGAAGAAAAAACATCTGGGAACCACTAATCAAATATTCATAGGCTTGTCACTCAAAGAACGCTATGATTGTGATTGATTTTTAGCGGCTTGGTTAAACCAAAGTCATGTTTGAAGGCCATATAGGTCACAAAAATACCTATGTAATGTAAGCAGGAGACTGTATATTAGCCTGCTGAGAACAAAAATGTGATTAATTTAACTTTGGGGTTCACTTGCTTCTTGCTTTCCTTCCTTAGTTCACTTTTACCAGTTACAGGTAGCCTTCACCTGCGACCACAGTGGAGCCCAAAATTTCTGTTGCTAAGCAAAACAGTTGTTAAGTGAATTTTTACCCCGTTTTTACAACCTTTCTGGCCCAGTTGTTTTAGACAACCACTTGCAGTCCTTAAAGTTATTAACACGGTGGTTAAGTGAATCTGGTTTGTCAGAACGTTGCAAAAAAAAAAAAAAGAGGATCACATGACCGCAACCGTCGTAAATATGAGTCAGTTGCCAAGTGTCTGAATTTGGATCACGTGATCAGGGCGATGCTGCAACGGACTTGAGCGTGAAAAACGGTCCCAAGTCGCCTTTCTCAGTTACTTTGTAACGTCGATCGGTCACTAAACGAATCTTGAACACCAGCTGGAAAAGAAACCAAGGAAGGCTGCGTTTTTGTCGCTTATAATGTCCGCTTTCTTGGCTTGCAGGCTTCTTCTAATCGGAAGCGTGTGGAAAACCTGGCCAAGAAGAAACTGGACTGTCTGATCAAGGAGTCTAAGATCCGGGACTGCGAAGACCAAAATAATTTTGCCGTCACCACCTTACCGTCCTCGGGGAAATTGGGGAACAAGCACGATCTTAAGAAGGTGATTTTTTTTTGGGGGGGGGGGAAAGAGAGGTAGCCCATCTGAAAAGCTTAATGCTAAAATATGAATGAATAATACGATAAAGTTTCGCCAAAAAACCCCCGAACCCCAATATGATACCAGTTTGGTAAAATAGATAAATAATGTGTCACTTCAGAGGTTTAGCTTAAATATTGAAATTGCTATAGGATTCTCTAGCCCAGGGGTGCCCAATCCCCTGGTCTGTGGCCGTGGCACTCCAGCAACCGGTCCGCACGAACAAGCAAAGCAGGCATCACACAAAACCACGCACCCTCCGGTCGGCCGAAAAGTCCCTCCTTCAAATGAATCCTTGTCAAATTCGCCTTTTGATAGCTATATTTCTCGACAACCCCCCCCACACACACACACGCACACAGTTTTCAGCCTTCCTCATAAACCTCTTTGGAGCATTGAAGCCGCGTATGTAATCACAGTTAATCCTGACTGATCACCACTGTGTTTTTTTTTCCCCTCTGCGAGGAGACTCGAGCGATGAACGATAATGAGTTTTTCTGGGTTTTCCCTGTAATCAGGATAGATATTTACTGGCCACTTAGATTTCTCCTTTGTCCTGCACGCACGCCATCCGACACGGGAAGACAACGGTGTGTGGAGAAACAGCCTCGCCCCTCCTCGGCCGACCCATTAATATCACTTTCCAACCGGCTCTCCTGCAGACACACGGCAGCCTCTGGCCGGCGGAGTGAGGACTGCGGAGCCAGGGCAGGAGGTTCGGGAACGAGGCACAATCAGCACAGCGAAACCTAGCAAAATTTGAGAGGAAGCAACTAAATTTCATTTTTAATGTGTGCCGTTAATAAAGACGGGACCTTGGAGGTCTTCTAGTCCAACCCCCTGCTTTGAGCATCTGGATGGAATTCTTCGTTATCGGTATTATTACTATTTTTTACGTACGGGTCATCCTTGACTTAACAACCACACTTAAATCCGACATTTCTGTGGCTAAGCAAGGCATTTATTAAGTGAAAAGGAGAATCGCGTGACCCCCAGGGGGACGCTGCAACCCTCCTAAATATGAGTCAGCTGCCAAGCCTCTGAATTTAATGTAACAAACCGAAGTGCTTTGAACTCGGCTCCCGTTCCTGGTTACTCGTGCGGCGCCCGACGCTAAGCCTGCCTCGATGCACACACCACTTCCTCCTTCCATTTTTGACCACGACCCTGCGCAGCAGGCCTGGCTAGGAATAGGACTGGGCCAACCTACTAGGTCTGTGAACTAAACCGTCCAGAACGAAGAGAAGTGGACTGCCATCTCTCAGAAACGGTGTAGGGTCTCCTGCTCGGCTTTGGGGGTTGGACTAGATGACCTACAAGGTCCCTTCCAACTCTGTGGTTCTAATTCTAACAATTAGGAACCAGGCTAGCGTCTCTTTCCTGTCCTTCCAGCTTTTTGCACTGCTGGCGACAATCCGCCTCCCTTCCCCTCAACAGCAGCTTTAAGCTCCGTTCTGCCTTTCCTGTAATGAGGTTTTGATTTGGTCTCTGCGCCCCCCTTCCTCTGCCCCCCCCTTGCTCTATTAATCGCGTCTGTACCAGTAGGAGGGTTGATCTATCAAGAAATTAACACAGGTATTGCCAGGCATTAGAAATTGAAGCCTAAGAGCTGGGCTGGCCTTTTCGTGGGCCTGCTTTGCTAGAGCTTCATTAGCTTTTTCCTTGATAAATGGCTTATTAACGATTTTTTTTGCTGCGCATAGCTGAGTGCACACAGTTAATGAGGAAAGCAGGTGAGTGAGATTTTGGAAGGGCACCGTGCTCTCGTCAGGGGCCACCAGGGTGAGGTTGGGAAGGCGAGGAACGCACCACCGGTGGTGTGCCCTCCTCTTTGGCCATCTCCTCTGCCCCAGACTTTGAATAAGTCCGAGGTTTTGTAAGGAAGCTCCCCTCCCTTAATGTTAATTTTTCCAATAATTGTCAGATTTCTTACACACTCATTAGTTCTGAAGCTTGGACATCGTAATCACCGGTACTGCTTTTTCTCTCTCTCATCCTATAATCACTTCAAAAGATTGCTTCAAACAAACTTATTAAATATCATCCAGTTGTGGTTCCGTTTTGTCAGGTACTGAAATTTCCTCACCCAAACTCTTGACGTTTGAGCCTTGCGGTCCCTTGATCTCCTCGCTGATCGTTGTTTCTTTTTTTTTTTTTGGGGTCACCATAGAACAAGCACGGGGAGATCCTGGAACCTGGTGAAGACGGGATCCTCAACAAACGTCACAACCGATCTCTGATGGGAAGCTTGACCAAACGCAAGGTTATTCATCTTCTTTTCGGGGCGAAAGGGTCTGGAACATTTTGTTCTGGGTTGGGGGTGTTTTTTGTTTTTTTTGGGGGGGGTTTTGGCCGTGGGAAGATCGGTGAGGGAGCTTGACCCTGACGCTGGTCAGTTGTTAGTTCCAGATTTATCACAACCTTTTGCCAGGATAATTTTTCAAAACTGCAAGTCGGAAAAAATGAGGGCGGAACAAAAGCAGCTGGTCAGGAAGCCCACCAACGCCTGGCTTTATAGCCTTGTACAGACCCTCTGATTTGATTCTACGCGGATGTCCCTGCGGGAGATGTAAAATGCAAGATCAGAACAGATCCAATTTTTGCAAAACCCGAGGCAGATGGAGATGGGGTGGGGTGCTCTAAAGAGGAGGTTATGCATCCCAGCCAATGCGTATGCACGTCCAGTCCAAAACATATTGCTTTATGTCTATATTTTGGTGTGTGTGTGTGTGGGGCGGGTGTTGTGTGTTTCTTTTTTGCAAATGCTTTTATATTTGTAACAGTTTCATCAAGCTGAGAAGAAAGGAGAGCTAGCGGGGCATAATAGAATGGAATAGGAATAGGAGATTCTCAATCATTCAGAGGAGAGGAGAAGGATCCAGAATAGATTCCAGAACAGGATAGAATCCAGAATAGCCTTGAATCCAGAATAGAATATGGAATGGAATGGAATGGAAATAGAATAGAATAGAATAGAATAGGATAGGATAGGATAGGATAGGATAGGATAGGATAGGATAGGATAGAATAGAATAGAATAGAATAGAATAGAATAGAATAGACAGAGTTGGATGGGACCTTGGAGGTCTTCTAGTCCAACCCCCTGTTCAGGCAGGAGACCCTACACCAGGAGACCCGCTTGTGGGCATGGAAGTCAACCAGGAGACTTCTTCCCAGTCCTAACTTTGCCTCTCCGGGATTCATTGTTTACACTCCGAACATTCAAAATAACAAGCGATTCTTTTCCCAGAAATGAGCTTTAGTGAGAGTTATTTCTCCTTTGCGATAATGTTTTTTTCCTCCCTGCCTTTTTTTTTTCCTTTTAACCCCAGAAAAAATCCAGCAAACTCAAAAGGACCCCAAGTTTGGAAGACGGAGAAGACGACCTTGAATGCCAAGGAAACTTAACTAGAACTTCTGTCCATTATAGCAAGTAAGTTTAGGGGGGGGGGGAAATAGTGACTTTTGTCTGTAGCCATTTTGATTGGGGATCCATTTCAGCCATTTCTAATCTTGGTTTTCGGTCCTCCCAGAACAAATCGGCAGAAGAAAACTATGAAACTGTCACGGGCGCTCTCGGATTTGGTGAAGTACACGCGATCCGTGGGAAGCCACGACGTGGAATCGGAAAGTAAGTTTGCCTACCACCTTCCCCTAGAGCCAGGCGGAACCCGTGAGCACCTTGGTGGAAGGGATCCATGGGGACTTGGAACAGTTGCTAAGAAACTGGCCACTAAGTCGAGGACCATCTGAAATGAAGTTACAGGAGGTACCTATATCCCACTGGTGTCCCTAGGGAAGAGGTTGCCAGCTGGAAGGGACCTTGGAGGTCTTCTAGTCCAGCCCTCTGCTCAAGCAGGAGAACCTATAGTACCATCCCAGACTCCAAGGGAGACGTTGACATCCAAAGAGGTTGGACTAGAAAAACTCCAAGGCCCATTCCAACAATAACATCGTCATCATCATCATTATTATTACTGTTATTATTATTGTTACTATTATTAAACGCATCCTTCTTTCACCCCAGTCTCTTCCAGCTGGCAGGTTTCCTCCTTCAGCGAAACGAAAGCTCACCAAATCCTTCAGCAAAAGCCAGCCCAGTATCTCCTCTTCAACCAGCACCAGCTCTCCCGGATCTATCCTTCTTCCTACCGGGTGGATTCCAGCAATTACAACCCTCAGCCCTTCTGGAACGCCGGCTGCCAGTTGGGTAAGGAATCCAGATGTTTGTAGCCCCAAAGCCCACTTCCCTTCACGGTTCCCTGCCTCGGTTCTGCAAGCCCGTCCCTGAGAGGGATGAAGGAGGAGGAGGAGGAAATGGCAGATAGAGAAGCGAAGCAAAAGGAGAAATTCATTTTGGTGGAATTTGTCCTGGAGGGAAACTGTAAAGCAGTGTTTCTCTCTCTCTCTCTCCTT
This sequence comes from Vipera ursinii, assembly GCF_947247035.1. Classification (NCBI taxonomy): domain Eukaryota; kingdom Metazoa; phylum Chordata; class Lepidosauria; order Squamata; family Viperidae; genus Vipera; species Vipera ursinii. The sequence continues at coordinate 2,616,068 of NC_139530.1, read as the reverse complement.
CCCTCCCTCCCTCCCTCCCTCTCTGCTTAATCGCACAGCTGTTGTTTTTAGTCCGGTTCTTAAAGTTAGAGCCTTTAGAAATTCAAGATGTACTGTACTACATTTTACACCCTCAAATCTCCCTTCTCTTCCCCTACCATTCCATCTCTGTATAATAAAAAAGCAATTACTTTTCCATTGAAAAAAAAAAGTTAGCTGGCGGAGAATGAAGAGACAACCATCCCCCCCCCTTTTTTTAATTTCTCAGCCGTGATGGTTTCTCTTAATATCATTTTCTGAAAACAAAGTAGCTCTTCTCCCTTAAAAGAGAGAGAGAGAAAGAGAGAGAGAGAAAAGGAGGAGGAGGAGGAGGACAAAAAGAAGAAGAAGAAAGTAGAAATACTTTCCAAAATGGCTGGATCAGAATTTGCCACTTATTCAGCAATAGAACTTAGATTTATATACCACTTCACACTGCTTTAAAGCGTATTGCCCCCCAACAATCTGGGTGGTCCTCAATTGTATCGACCTTGGAAGGATGGAAGGCTGAGTCAACCATGAGCCGGTCAGGATCGAACTCCCGGCAGTGGGCAGAGTTTGCCTGCAATCCTGCATTCCGACCACTGCGCCACTACGGCTCCTGTATTCCCCACTTCTCCTTCCGTTGCAGTGGCGCTGAACTACCAATCCGAAGGGAGAATGCTGCAGCTCAACCGCGCCAAGTTTGGCGCCAACGGGAATTGCGGCTACGTCCTCAAGCCCAAGTGTATGTGTCAAGGTAAGAAGATGAGGCGGTAATCAGCAAGTCTGTCTCCTTCACAGCCTCCCCCAGAAATTGATTTGAGTCCTCAACTTCGTATTTAACGGCCCAGTAAGGAATGTCCTTTCTTTCTCTGCTTCCTGGTTTCTTTCCAAATCGAGAGAGGAATTTTGTTTGATCTGCTGGCTCCCCAGATCCTCCTGTTGTTAAAGCAGTGGATCAAATAGATACCCTTGGCTCAGGAATAAAGCTTTATCAAAGCCGATTCACGTATAATAGTCCTCGGTAGGATGTAAGAGTTGGATGGGACATGTAGTCCTACCCCCTGCCCCAGTTCAAGAATCCAGCACAGCCAAAGAGGCAGGAAAAATGCACCTATAAATTAAAAGAGCTGACAAGGTCTTTCCTTCCTTCCTTCCTTCCTTCCTTCCTTCCTTCCTTCCTTCCTTCCTTCCTTCCTTCCTTCCTCCTGTCCCTTCCTTCCTTCTCTTTCATTTTTCCCTCCACCTATCTTTCATCTGTCAGCCATGACTACGAGGAGTGGGAGTAAAGTGGATTTACAAAATCCACAACATGGTTGGATTCCCACAACACGTCTGGACCCGCCTTCCTGGGTCCAGAGACCCCCTACAGACATGAAATCCCCATGCAACTTCTGTAAATCTCTTCCAGGGATCTTCAACCCCAATTCCGAAGATCCTCTGGCTGGCCTGATGAAAAAGCAACTCGTCCTGAGGGTCATCAGCGGACAGCAGCTCCCGAAGCCGCGCGATTCCATGCTTGGAGACCGAGGCGAGGTATGGTGGTGTGAACCCAGAGTACCCTATCCAGAGGGAAATAATACAAATGGCAATAGGCCTTAGACTTATATACTGCTTCACAGTGCTTTACAGCCCTCTCTAAGCAGTTTACAGAGTCAGCCTGTTGCCCTCAGCAACCTGGGTCCTCAAACGGATGGAAAGCCGAGTCAACCTCGATTGAGCCAGCCAGGATCGAACTGCTGGCAGTGTGCAGAATTAGCCTGCGGTACCACATTCTGGCCACTGTGCCACCAGGGCTCTCCTCGCTGCAGGTAGCCTTTGACGTAGGGCCAGTCGCTTAGCAGCTGCTTGGGGTTCCAGCCAACCTACCTGGCCCCGATCCCGATAACCCAGATTCAAAGTTCCAACGGTTGGGGGCCCGCCCTTGGGATCAAACTTTGGGCAGCTGGCTGCATTGACGGCCATTTGCAATCACCCGTGGTCACGTGACTGATTCAGGACGGTTTCGCCAGAATCCAGCATTTATTTTATTTATTTTATTTTAATTCCATTTATATCCCGCCCTTCTCCGAAGACTCAGGGCGGCTTACAAGTTTAGCAGGGAAGTCTTCGACTTAACCGGCTACAATGACCCCCAAATTTCTGAATAATGAAAACTGTCCATTTGAAGGCGCAATTCAGAGAACTCTTTCTGATTTCAAGGGGGGGGGGAAGAAAAACTAGCAAGCGTTTTTTCTCTTGGGGCAAGGAGATGTGTGGGACTTTGGGGGGGGGCAAATGCCATCAAGGGCTTTTTTTTTCTTTTCCCCCCAAGAAAGTGAGTTAGTTTGCAAGCTGGGCTTCAGCGTGGCTCCTACCCCCCACTTCTGACCACTACAGGTTCCATCGTACAGCTTCGTGTTAGTTTTTTTTTTAAAAGGAAAGATTATGCAACCCGTTCCTTTCCCTTGGGGGGGGGGAGGGCGTTTAGCAGGTGCTTGGCCAGTTCTCTTTGTGCAAAAAAAAAAAAAAAAAGATCCCAGTCCACATTATTGTCCACAGGGTGCCTCTGGGGAGTCAGGAAAGTTCTGCCAAGACCTTCCATCAAAGTGACAAAGTTTCTATTCACCAGGCCTCCCTGGAAAGCAAGGGGGTGGGGTGGGGGGGGAGAGACTGAAAAATAAATAAATAAAACTCCCAAGCCTCGAATCTTCCTGTAAAACAACATTAAGCTGCTGAGTTGTCGGAGCCAAGATCGATGGCTTTCTTCGGATAGAGCCCGTTTGCACCGGGACCTGCTCCAAAAAAAATTTCTTCTCCCCTCTTTCCCCCTCCCTTCCCTGGATTTATTTTGCCTATGAGCAAAAGTTGTCTCTTGGGGTTTTTTTTGTTTTTTTAATTGGGGGCTACGCATAATCCTTGTGGGTGGTTTCTTTCTCCCAAGCTGTTAATTGGCCAGTCTGGGGCGGGGAGGGGGGAAATAGCATTGAGTTTCGTCTCTAATCATCCCTTTCTCACATGGAGGCTGGTCTGAGTATCGACGATGGGACCGTCAGACGTACGTGATGCCTGCGTCGTAGTGCATCTAAATAAACTCTAATGGCCCCCATTCTTTTTGCTCCTGCAAGTTTACTCAAATAAAAGCATTTTGATTCTGAATAAAAAAAAGTCTTAGAGTTTCCCCTTGTGCCGCTCCAAATACAGTTTACGTGTCCTGGGAAAGTCCGCGCTTTTATACAGTACCTTTCTTGAAAATGGCCAGGTTGCTCCAAATGACGTATTTATTCTTCCATTGATTGGTTTGTTAGTTTGAAGGTAAAAAGATGGTTTATCTCAGCAGTAAGTGAGTGTTTAAAAACAAAAAAAAACACAAAAAAACCCAGGGTATTTTGAGACTCTCTCTTGCGTACGTGTGGTTAAGTGGAGCTGTGCGGAATTGAACTGGCGATCTTTGGAAGGAAAGGGAATTTGGTCCTTCTCCAGCATCTCCAGATCCAAGGCCTTTGGGTGGCAGATGTGCAGGCCTCTTCTCAGAGAGCCATCTTCTCAAGTTAATTAAGATTTACGGCCCAGGAAGAAAGCCAGCCGAGGTGGGGAAAGAGGCCACGGTCCAGCTGTGCTGGGTGACCTTCATATTTGACCTCTTTTCCAGATCATAGATCCCTTTGTGGAAGTCGAAGTGATTGGGCTGCCCATGGATTGTTGCAAAGAGCAGACCAGAGTGGTGGACGACAATGGTATGGCTTCTCCCTCCTTCCCGTTTGACTCTCACGTTCCCGCCATCTCTGTAAGGCCAAGGACATCTTGCAGGGATTCACAGAACCCTAGGAGGGGTTGAATTCTCCAAATTAATCCAGTTACTGTCCGCGCAGAACATCTGCGCAGCCTCATTGACAGTTGGCTGCCCAACATCACCTGGAGGAGTTGTGGGCACCTGGCAACTTCCCAGCGACTTTACTTCAGTGGTGAATAGCTGGTTCCCTCAAGGAAGTCTTTCCTAAAAAAAAGTTTTTTTTCCCATTTATTTCGTATTTTTATTTTATCCCCAAAAATACAGAAGTCCAAACTTTTTTTTAAACAGAAACACAGGAATGAAACAAAGCAAACAGCACATTTAAAAAGTGCATTTCACCCCCCCCCCCAACATCTTGTTTGCTTTATGTTTCTTTCGTTTTGTTGTGTTTTGGAATCCTAATGTCGGTTCGAAACCATCATCAAGCAGTATTTCAGGGTGCTTGGAAGTAGGCGTGGGGCGACAAGGGAGAGTGGCAGAAGATCAGGTTCAATCAGTCAGAATAGAGCTGGAAAGGGGCCCTGGAGGTCTTCTAGCCCAACCCCCTGTACCAAGGTCCCTTCCAACTCCCATTATTCTACGTTCTGGGCCTTCTGGTGCTTTGAAGAGTCAGTCGATCCCCTCTTCTCTGTGGAATTCTGGGAGCTGAAGTCCACACACCTCTCTCTCTAAGGCTGGCTGGGAGTTGGACATCCAGCCATCTTCAAGCTGCCAAAGTCGAGAAACACCGCTCAGTAGATCATTCCTAGAAAGGCCCGTTCTCCTGAGTCTTGGTTTTGCAGGTTTCAATCCGATGTGGGAAGAAACCTTGGTTTTCAACGTGTGCATGCCAGAGATTGCCCTGGTGCGTTTCCTGGTCTGGGACCACGATCCCATCGGGAGGGATTTTATTGGTCAGAGAACCATTGCGTTTACCTCAATGATGCCAGGTAAGATAGATCTGTTTGTACGACCGCGTGGGTGTTTTATTTTTGTTTTATTTTCTTTCCCCTGCTTTTCCTTGGCGATACTCAGACTCTTGAGAATTTGCCCGTTAAGGTAGGTACCAAACAGACAATAAAGAGGGATGTCTTGGCTGGGTGTGCCCCCAAATCTTTCTTTCCGTCTGGCGAGGAGAAGAATCTCGCTTGGAAAACCCTGGAGAGACATTTAGCCAGTTGGTCCTTTGAGCGTTTGACGTTAGCGGAAGCCGCAGGAAAAGGGCCACGAATATCGTCCCGTTTTCTCTCGCCCCGTTCTTCCTGCCAGTCATAACCAAAAAGGCCTCTCTGAATTGCTGGTTATCTCTGCCAACTTTCCTTTGGCTCATCCCCGGATCGATGGAGAAGAACTTCAAAGCATGGGCGTTCGTTGGTGGGGTGTTGTTGTTGTTGTTTTAGGTTTTGCCTTAAAACGAGACTGTCGTTTTCATTGGCAGCCAAAGATTGGCTGCAATTAAGGCCAATAATGACGTTAAGAGCCAGCTGGAGGATGAATGCCTGCAAAAATTGGAGGGTTATTAATGTGACTATTTCCTCCCTGCTCCCCCCCATCCATTCCGGCCAGAAATGGGGGAGGTTGGAGACCCCGGAAGGGATTTGGGCTAAAGGAGATGAGAAGCCTTCATTCAGCCCGCTTTCCTTGCTTTCAGGCTATCGGCACGTCTACCTAGAAGGCATGGAGGAAGCCTCCATTTTCGTTCACGTAGCCGTCAACGACATCTGTGGTAAGGTGAGTCATCCCGAAGTCCGAGCTGGGCAAAGCCGTCTAGAACTAAGATTTCTTCCAGATGAGTTGGGTTGACTTGTCCTTAACGGAAGGGAGAACTGATGGCTCCCGATTTCATACCTAAGGAGGTTCTCCATCACCCAGGTCCTGCTGGTGCCAAGGCTGCGTTTCCAAAAGGCCATTGGATTTCCTTAGGTTCCCGTCCCGCCCCCCTCGAAAACGTTTCGCTTCTTCTCCAAGAAGCTTCTTCGATTCTCACTGAAGAAGTTAGAACCGAAGAAGCTTCTTGGATGAGAAGCGAAACGTTTTTGGAGGAAAAACACCGAGAAGTTCCGGGTTGCCTTTTGGAAAAGCATCTTTGGGACTCACACAGATATTTCTGCAATCGGCTGGTTCATGTAAACATTTTTTTTAAAAAAATAAAAATTCAGTCTCAAAGCAATTCTGAGCCTGGACCGGCTTTCTAGCTTTGCCCAGAAAACTCAGCAACAGCCTTGGCCAAACCTAATCCGTGCTGCAATTGTGTGCTTTGCTGCTGATCAGCTGACCCAGTGCTTTGGGAAATTCTTATCCAGACTCAGAGTGACTTATTTTCTCAGCTAGTTACACCGCCGGTGCTCCTGTGTTCAAGGGTCTGTTAGTGCTTGAGCAGAAATAATTACGTTTCACGTCGCTTAGGAAGGAGTGTCATTTTTTTTCACTGCAACGACTGAGGCCTGCAATACGATCTGGCATCATAACTCTGCCAGCAATGTTTGAACGTGGTCAAATCACAGGATGTCTCTGTCTAAATGCAGGTCAGGAAAACCTCACCATTCCTACAAGGGTTTCTTCTATTTGCTTTTTCTTTTCTTTTCTTTTTTTCTTTTTAACCTTCCCCAAATGCTGGACATTCAGGAGGGGAAAAATGGTGCACGCTGTAGAAGTGTTTTTTTTTTAAAAAAAATTATTTCCCCGTCCAATTTTATTCTCTCCCCACCTTGATTAAAAAATGGCAAGTCCCTACTTTTCCGAAATTTCTCTAAACTTTTCACTGTGTGCAAAACCCAAACTGATTCTCTGGCGTTTGCATGCATGTTGGTATGCATCCTATTTGTACTGTACGTATTTGATGGATTTCCTCTGTGGCAGCCAGCCCATTTATCTCCTCCCAGTTACAGAGAGCGAGTTCATCCATCAAGTGATTTATGTCTGTGCCTTTTTTAATCTTATTAAATCATAATTAGCCAAGCCAAATCAGTGGAAAATAATGCTGTCTAGCGGAAGCAACTCCATTGGAAACAAACAAACAAAGAAAGAAAAAAAACCCAGCTTGCCCATAATAATAATAATAATAATAAATAAATAAACCTTTATTGTCAAAGTACAACATGTGTACATTGAGATTAGCTGAGCCTCCCCCCCCGTGCTCTCTCCCCCCAACACACAGTGACAACAAACCCTCCATCCCACCACACCATGTGAGCCAACTACACCACACACCTCCCAACTCAATTCTGCATAAATTCACAGAGATTATGTCCCATTTAAAAGCCTAACAGCCCACGGATAAAATCTGTTTTTCATCCTGTTGGTACGGAATACATATAACCTGGTCCAAAGTGTCTATGAATTTTCTGCTTGTCTGTTTGCAAAACCAGTTTAGATTGGGACAGCCATTGTCTTGGACCGAGTCAGTGGCCGAGCATCTGAATTTTGACCACCTGACCCACCTGGGCGGGTCTTAAGCAACGGTCTTAAGTGTGGGGGAAAAAACAACAACAATCGCAAGTCCCTTTTTTTGGGGCCGTTGTGACCTCAAACGGTCACTGAACGGACTGTCATAAATCGAGGCGTACTTGTATGATGGAATTCTTTTTGGGTTGGGGGGGTTAGGGTCATTTTGAACAGGGAAGCTGGTTTCTTGGCACTCTGAATCCACTTTAGCTCTGTTTTGATTTCTCAGCCAGGGGCCGAGAAAGCAGATCTGTGCGTCTCTTTGGAGAGATCCCTTCTCAGCCGATGGGCTCTTGTCTTGAAAGCCCAAAACGTGTCAGGAGGCGGGGTGGGTGGGTGGCAGCGGGGGGGGGGGAAAAAACGTCCCGAAGAGAACAAGCGAGTCTCTTGTCTGGATTTAGAGCTGGCCCATCGGATTCCAGGTGCTGCGAATCCGACAGGGAAGAAGCCGTGCCAAACGGGCAATGTTGCATAGCAACGTTGGGGGGGGGTGTTTGTGGGTTTTGTGTTTTTTTTTTTGCAAAAAAAAAGCTGGCATTTAGGCACCCTTTTTCTCCTTCCAACAAGGGAGAATTGGGAGGGGAGAAGTTAACACTGTTAAGTTCAAGCCTCTCTCCAAACTTCTTCTTTTCTCCTCTGGGCCAAAAAATCCGAGGGAGAGTTGGAGGAAGGCCAGCTGGGTTGTTTCAAACCCTCCGACAAAAAGAAGGCATCTTGTCTGGAAAATCTTCCGTTTCTAATCCTTCTAGGTCTGGTCCTCAGCGTTCAATGAAATTGAAGAGGGGCCAAGCTTCCCGGCCTTCTGCTCTTCTGCTCCTTCCCTTTCCGACAGACATCCACCCGGGAAAGCTTTGCAAGCAGGGTGTGTGTGTGTGGGAGGGAAGCCCAGCCCATAATTCCTTTCCCACCTTGTACCGGATCAGGCCCCGAATTGGGGTTAGTTGTCTGCAGGGGAGGAGGAGGAAATTTGGAAGCCCTCTTCCCTCCTGCCATTGGCTCCTTTTGTGGAAAGATTGCCCCCAGCCTGTCTCCAAGTAAACGTTTCCACTTTTTCCAACAATCCAGGAGGGGAGGACGGATCGATCCGTTCTTGGCCAGGAGTCACTTAGATGCCGTAGCAGCGCTTAATAAACTGAAGCCGGAAGGAAAGGGGGAAATTGAATTTTCTTCCTACCCCCCTCCCCACCTCTCTTTCTCTCTCTCTCTCTCTCTGTTTCTATCTCTCTCTCTCACACACACACAGGGTCTAACCGTAAGCTTAAAAGCCCTGTGCCTTTTTTAAAAATAAAAAAATAAAAAATCCTCCAGAAAGTGAATTCTGTCGGTGTTAATTAAGTAGAAGAGTAGTCCTGTCAATTGTCCTTCACTTCAAATAGACACAGCAGAAGGTTGTGTGTGTGTGAGAGGGAGGGAGGGAGGGAGGGAGAGAGACACCTTGGGAAAGAGCTACTGTATTGCTGGACTTGAAGGAATGAGAGCCTGTCTCTCAGTGCATTGATTCAGAGCATGAGGACTAGAAACTTACTTTTCCAGAGAGGCAGGACCACTATTCTGGTGGGGGTTTTTTTTGGGGGGGGGGAGCAACAACATTGACAAACAGCATTGACTTTAACGAACCAGCCTTCCTTCGCACAGAGACAGACATTTGAAGCTTACCTATCTCTCCACAGCAGGCAATTTTCTCCATTGATTAACCTCCTTTGATCAGCCCCTCCAAATTCCTGCCCTCTTTGATTTCTCCTTTCAACCCCCCCCCCCAATCTTTCTCTCTTCTTCTGCTTGAGTTGCTTCCTGATGGATAGTTTTAATTTGCAGCTGACTGACACGGTCTTTTTAAAAAGCTGGCAGCAATTTTTGGGGATGGGGGTGGGGTGGGGAACTTGCTGGCTTCCAGTTTGCCCAACACCTCCTTCCCCCCCCCACACACACCTGAATCTCTTTCGGTCTTCAGAAGCCCCCTCCCACTGCAACTTGTTCGCTAGCCTTAAGTCCTCCCCGCCCCCTTCTCTTTTTCAATTTCCCCCGCTGATTTGTTTTTTTATTGCTTTTATCTCTGGTACTCCTGTTTTTGCAAATCGCTTACCTACCCCTTGTTGTGTTCTCATTAACATTTCTCCTGCCCCTGACTTTGTGGGCATCAATCTACTAATTATGGAGTCTAATCTTTCCATGGAAGAGATTCCTTCATTTTGTGCGGGTGAACTCTGACCCCAAGCCTAGTCCCACTGAATGTGGAACCAGACTCAGATCGCCGCAAGGGATCCTGCTGTATTTTTCTGGGGGGACAAAAAAGTCTTATCCAACTGTTGCTTTCCCCCCACCCTAATTAGACACTTTCATTCCAAATAAAATTTAATTATACAGAAAGGGGACTTCTCACCTTGCCATCCCCACGTCTTTTAATGATTTGAGTTTAGTATGGAGCATCCTTCTGCTAACTGTAAAAAATCATGACATCCTTGGTGAGACACCATTTTGAGGTTGCCAGTCGATGGTTCAAGAACGTTGTTCTCGTTGAATCTGCCTGTTTTTGTCCATTTGTTTTGGCAACCACCTTTTCGGACAACATCCAGCCGTTTGGACAACCCTTTGCCTGGAATGCTGTAGGCTCTCCTGCTTGAGCAGGGGGCTGGACTAGAAGACCTCCAAGGTCCCTTCCAGCTCTGTTGTTCTGTTATATCAAAGTAGACAATAGTACCCTCTCCCAATTTTAAGTGCTAGTTTCCATGAAGGTGGTAAGTAAATCTAGGACTACAATGCATAGCTGAGCAATTGGGGAAGGGGTCTCCACTGCAAAGTCGCCACACTTTTAAAGAATTGTTTGGTATGGTCAGAAAGCCACTTTGCTCTTTTTCTGCTCACTTTTCTGCATCCCTGGGGGGATTGAATAATGTCAGAGTCCGCCTTGATCCCTCCTCTGGTTTGTCTCTCTCTCTCTCCTCCCCCCCCACCCCTTTCGTAGTTTATCCGTGCTATTTGTGTATGTGGGTTACCTGCCGACCCTTTCCTCAATCTCTCTTAGGGCCGTCTCGGATTGCTTCTTCTCCTGTGTCTCACTTTCTGCCTTTTTACTTCTGTCTGTTTGTGATTGCAGTGGCCTTCTGTGTGTCAAAAAAAGTCTCCTTTTAGAAGCAGAGCAAATTTAGACGCCATAAAGGTACCCCCCCCTTTCTCCCTTCCTCGCCACCCAGGAAGGTGTAGTGAGCGCGGAGCATCACCACGCTTGCATGCTTCCGTCCACCCGAAAACATCATGAACATTTTTTTGTGTGTGTCTTTTCCCTGATTTAGCTTGATTATTTTTTTTTCTCCTCCTCTTGGGGAAAAAAAAACCCCAACAACAATACACACACACACACACACCAAAGTTCCACTCATAACATGGATTGCGACATTTCCCGGAACATTTGACAAGCCATTGAACCTCTAGACTTTCCCACGTTTATCAAGCAGATCCAGGATTCCCCCACTGGCTTCCCCTTTTTTCCCCAGTGCCTTTGTAACTTCGAACAGTCACTAAACAAGGCATTGTAAGTCGAGGACTAACCTGTACCACCTCTCTCTAGGGAGGGGTTGGGTAGTTTTCCCTTCTAACGCCAATAACCCCTGCTCTGTTTTGAGCCAAGAGGTATCCCCCACCCGCTAACAGAACCCACAGTTTGTCCTGTGGGTTATTTCACCCTCCGCTTAAGGGTCCCTGCCCTGCCTGGGCTTGATCCCCCGGGTGCAAATATGCTGGATCTTCTTCTTAAACGGCTTTCTTCTTTTTTTCTTCCCACCAAATTTGCACTGGATTTGGGATCTTGAATCGCTCGTTTGGATTCAAGGGTCAGTAAATAGCCTCACCGGGAGAATGCGTCAAGTGACCTCGAGGGGCTGATGGGAAGGGAGGGGGAAGAAATATCACTGCACACCACTGCATTCCATCAATGGGGGAGGGGGAGTGTCTTGTATTTCTTGGGAGGTGGGGAAAATCCCCTCCTCCATTATCTGTGTATGTTGTACATGAGAGATTTCTTGCTGATTTTTTTCTATCTGTCTATCTATCTATCTATCTATCTATCTATCTATCTATCTATCTATCTATCTATCTATCTATCTAGTTGTTACCAGCTTGACAGTTATTCTATGTATTTGCCAACTTCACTCCCTTCTAGCCATGAGGATGTTCCCTAGTTGGGTCATGAAACGTCTGCAAGAAAACCACCAAGCTCAGAGAGCACCCAGGACCTCATAGTCCTCCTCCTCCTCCTCCTCCTCCTCCTCCTCCTCCTCCTCCTCCTCCTCCTCCTCCTCCTCCTCCTCCACCCATTCCCTTCTAGCACTGATGATGTTACCTAGTTGGGTCATGAAATGTCTGCAAGGAAACACCCAAGCTCAGAGATCACCAAGGATCCCAGATGTTAGAAGGGTTCCAACACTCGGATGGGCCTGTGCAGACGTGACCTTCCCCATGATCACGGGGGTGGAGTGGGGGAACCATCATTTGGGTTAGGAAATGGAAACAGCCGGGGAAGGCCGGGTGGCTACAGCCGTGAAGTCTTGAAACCAAACTGCAATTCATATCTTCCTCCCAGTTCTGCCTTCCAGTCCAACCGGGATTAGCCGAGGCTACCCTGAGGTTAATCACATCTTGCATTATCGCTGCTCCATGTGGTCTGGTTTGTTTGGTTTTCTCCCTCGCCGCGCCGGGGAAGAAGCGTACATGCTCTGTGATGGCTTCTCTCCTCCTTCTCCTTCTCCCCCCAGGTCAAGCAAGCGCTGGGTTTAAAAAGTCTCTTTCTCAGAAGTCCAAAGCAGGCCTCGCTCGACAGCCATGTTGCTGGTCAGCTCAACCGCAAACATTCCTTTAGCAGCCAGCTCTTGCGGCGGACGGCCAGCGCACCCACCAAGAGCTTGAAAAAGCCCAAGATCGCCCTGGACGCCAGAGACAGCAGCTCGGAAGGGGCCAGCAAGGACCCCACCCTGGAAGACGCCTCCCACCCTCGCTTTGGCCAAGAGTCCGACTGCCTGTCCCCCGCGCCCTCTCCTTCCCCAAAGAGTGTCAGCCGCCGGGAAGCGGAGCCCGAGGAACCCAAAGGTAAGGCTCGCAGTTTGGGCAGAGAGCAGAGCAGCCGCGCCCAGGGCTTCCGGGACGCCACCTTCAGCGAGCCCATCCGGAGGTCCAGCCGGCTCTGCCTCCAGGACAAACCGGCCGGCGAGAAACAGGGCCTCTTCACCCGGTGTGCCGGCAACGAACTGGGTAGGATCGGCATGGTCACCTACTGCATGAAGTGCGTGATCGGCTCCCACGAGGGCCCCGACCTGGAGGGCCAGTGGAGCGAGCCCAGCGGCGGTCAGCCGGCCGCTGGCGAGGCTCCGCCATGCAGCTGCTGTGGCGCGTTGGCAGGCGAGGAGCGGGTGGAGCTCAAACCTTGGGGGATCCGGGAACAGCCCCGAGCGTGCTCAGATCTGCACCTGTGCACCAGCTACGGGGCCAGCAAGAGCCTGCCCAGAACCTGCCAGACCTTTGGGACCTCAGGGAAGAAAAAGGGGGATTCCGCGTGTCTCGGGGCCAAGGACCGGTCCTGGCACCGGTGGCGCCCTCCGCCGGGCGGCAAATACCGAAGTACCATCAACCTGGTGGGTTCCAACAACGGGTCGGTGTCCTCCAGCTCCAGCAGCTTAGAGAGCCTGGAAAGTCCCAATTACTCCAAAGGCTGGCCGGAGAGCGCCCGCAAGCCGGCAGGCACCCTTCAGAGGGAAATGAATGCCTTGTTTTCTGAAAAAATGGAGGAAATTCGGAGTAAATCCCCTATATTCTTTACTGGTAAGAGCAGATCTCCCGCGCCCGACCCGTCCATTCCATATCGTGCCGTCGTCTCCCTGTAGAAACATCCACGCTCCTTGTTCTGCTGGTTGACGTGTGGCTCGGCCACTTTAGCGTCGTCCTTCCTTGGTTGACCGTCCAAGCATGGGGTGGCCACCTCATTTCTGCTGGGGGCTTCATCGTAGCCAAGTAGTGACTTCCCCTGCATGCCAGCCCGTCTCCTGTAGCAAACCTCTGCTTTGCAGGTTGTCGTGGTGTCCCTTTGTGTGTTTAATGCATGCCTGTGATCCGAAATCCGTTTCTCATCCAACCAGATGTGCTGCATCAAGGAAAGCAAAAATTAACTTGCTCCCGGGTCCCTTCGTTATTTTGTTACATAAATAGGAATTCTAAAACGGGTTTCTACATTCTAATCAATGGCTTCCCTTTGGTTGGGAATCGGGGATGATGGTTAACGCTAATGGGGTCACCCAAGCTGTCATTTTGAGCTGAGAACTGACCTCGCCTAAGCCAACACAGAGTGAGGTCACCCCTCGGCTCTCCTTCTTCTCGAAGCGACTTAATCCACTGCAAGGAGTCATTCTTGTTGCAGCTGCCCAAAGCACGAACACCACGGTTCCTTTCAGCTCAGTCCCCGTGCAGAGTATTTCCCTCGTTTTAACGGCCTCCGGAGAAGGGTTGTCCAAATAGGGAACCCCCTCGTGGTGTCTAAAAACCAGATCCCACCATGCCAATAACGCCTATTTCGGGGGGGAGGGAAGCGCAAATGGGATTTTTTTTTATACTTAGCTGAACACAGAGATTCCCGGGGGGAATCCACAATCCTGACTTTCCCCCCCCCCCCCAGCTCTTTCTCTTGAGCTTCTTCTGGTTGGTCAAAAGCGAATTCTCAGGATTGGCACGTTGAGTCAGTCTCATTTCTTCTTACTAATTTATTCTCTCTCTGTCCCTGAACTAACTGGGTTTTTTTCTCCTTTTTTTTTTTAAATTTTCCCTCTTCTTTTTGTGTCCTGTTCCTCACGCCCTCTTTTCCCACGTAGTTAAGAACTGAAAGGATGATCCAGTTCCAGGTAACCGATGAACTTTGCTGTTGACGCTCTTTCGTGGTTTCATTTGCCTGCTCTCTCACCCTGGGCCCGTCAGGACCTATGGACTTCAACTCCCAGAAGCCATTGAGCCAGTGTGGCTGGCTCAGGAATTCCGGGAGTTGAAGTCCACAAGTCCTAAAGGCACCGTAGTCCCTACCCCTGCTCCACGGTTTCTCCTTCCCAGCTTCACACTACTTGTCTGAAACTTTTCCTGCACTGAAATAATAGGAAAGACTATTGTAGCTTGGGCTTTTTAACTCCTGAACGTTTCGTTACCAAACTACCTAACATCATCAGCAAGATTTTCTTGTCCTGTTCTCCTTAGCTCATAAGTTGTCTTGTGTGCCAGCGTGGTTAGTTGGTCTTTGAGGCTACTTTATATTTATTTGTTTGTTTCGATTTATGTACCGCCCTTTTCCCGAGGGACTCAGGGCGGTTGACAGGGCAAATTAAAACAGTGCAATGTACAAATTAAAATAAAATTAAACTAATAGCCCCAAAAGAGTTATTTAAAATTTAAAACCTTAAAACCCCTCAGTCCAGGCCGGCTAACTGAAATAGCCAGGTTTTTAGGTCCCGGCGAAACGAGCGAAGGTCGGGGGCCATCCGGAGTTCCACAGGCAGCTGATTCCATAGGGCAGGCGCGCCCACCGAGAACGCTCTCCCCCTGGGCATCGCCTGCCGGCACTCCCTGACCGGCGGGACCCTGAGGAGGCCCTCCCTGTGGGAGTGCACAGGACGATGGGAAGTTGATGCTGGCTTGTTCCCTCCATGTTCGCTACATTTATTTCATGCAATTTTAGCTTTCTCAGGCTGGGTGCCTCCAAAAATACCCCTGGGGGAATTCTGGTAGTTTTGTGGAGGTGGCTCAACAAAACCCTGCTAGGAGTGGACAGGTGTCAAGGCTTGTTCTGTGTGAAGTAGTTCTAGGTGTGAGAAGTTCTTTGGCGTTTACTCATCCCTGGATTTTTCTTCTCTTTTCTTTCCTCCTCCAGGTGTCCCCCTATTCTCAAGGCACAGGTCGGTCCCTTCCTTACGCAACCTGCAGACCATCCACGAGGAGCCTTCCGCTTTCTTCTTCCCTCCGCCCACCCATCTCCTCCTCAGTGATCCCCAAGAAGAATCTGTGCCTCATCATTCCCAGGAAGCTGTCCCAGATGGAAGGGGTCACCCTGGGCAGCTGGACAGAACTTCCCCCGGGCAGCCTGCGGTTTTGGAGAAGGCGCTTCTCGCTCCTAGTGTCTCGGACGAGGAAGAAGGGATGGGAAGCACCCAAGAGGGAGGGGGCTGGAAAAGGGCTCCTTGCAACGGAGGCCTTCTCCCTTCGCAAGTTCAGCGCAACCTAGTGTCCGACAATCGTTGGCTCCATCTGGCTGGAAATGGCCAGAAGAAGACAGATAGGTGGGTTCAACAACAGCTGGGGACGAACAGAGCTGGGCCATCACACCAAAGTGACAGGGAAAACAGCGCCACACCAACTCCACTCCACACAACTCCCCGAGGAACCGCCGGAGTCCCCACGCCTCAGACTGTGGCCAGGAGATCAAAGAATGAAGGATATAAACTGGGTGACCATGTAGTCGCACTGAAGCATCCTGACAAAGCTTCTCCTGTGCCGGAAGTCTATTGGGATGCCACGGTCAACGACCGGATCTGGAGCAAGCTTGATTTCGGCACCCACAGAGACAGCATGTCTTCTTCATCCAGCATGTCCTCTAACGACACCGTAATAGACCTCTCCTTGCCCAACCTGGCCCGGAAAAGCCTCCCTGACCTTGGTGCTCCTAAGACCTTTGAGGTCATCCCTGACAGAAGAATCGTGAGGCCGTGGTCGGCCAACGCCGCCTCCGGATGCGAAACCCCCATGGTGACCAAGAGCAAATCTAACCCTAACTTGAGGTCCGATGAACCCATGGAAGACGACTTGCGCCCGAGGCCGCTAGGGCTCTCTTCTGTCTCCAGAAGACACACCTGGAACCGGCTGTACGTGGAGAGCCTCAAGCGGTCTGGCCCAAAGTCCAAAGAGCAGAAGACCCCCGATTCCAACCACGGGAAGTCCAAAAGCCTGGGTGATCTCACCTCGGACGACATCACGTCCACTCTGGAGAGCAAGTACCGGATCATCAGCCGCAGCTTTGCCACCCGTTCGGTGAGGGCCTTCAAGGCTTCGGGAAGACCCGCGGATGAGCTGACCGAGCGCCTGAGGAAGCTCACCTCCTTCCAGCAGGAGAACGACATCACTTCCCCCACCTGTCTGCAACCCGCCAAGGCCGAGGAGGAGGAGGAGGAAGAGGAAGAGACCGTCCTGATCCGAAGGTCTTCGTCTCGGAGTCAGAGCAGGGTGAGATACATCGCCAACCGGGCCAGGCAAGCTCAAGAAAGGCAGAAGCTCAGAAGCCTGGCCTTGAACAAGGGGAGCCCCATCGAGGAGCGGGGCGTCCCCGAAGGAGCCTGCTGCTTTCCAGGGGGGCCTTACATGGACCCGGCTTCCCCCGGCTTGTTTACATCCCAACTCAAGAACCCAACGGACTTGAACCCCGACGCCGATGTCGTCTTTACCTTCAAACTCTGACGGTGGGAAGGGCTGAACCCAGAATCGATGTTTACATTGCTGTCGGAGCAAAACCCTCTCCCTCCTTTTCTTAAAAATATAGATACATGTATGCCTAGTGCAGAAAACCCTCGTTGAATGAGGCAGCACTTTCCTCCTCTTCCTCCTCCTCCTCCTCCTCCTCCCCCCTCCTCCTCCAATGGACCATTTTGTGTTTGTGAGAAACAGTAATAATAACAATAATCTTAATGATAATGCAGTCTGTAGCATGCGTCCACGGGGAGTGGGCAGCACAGATTTTCCCAGGGTTGGGAAGCGATCCTGAGAAGGTTTCTCCCCTCTCCACGTTTCCTGGGAAGCACGTCCAAGTTGCTGCACGATTCTCCCCTTTTCTTTTTCTCTTTTCATCGCCTGCTTTCCTCCGTGCCCCCTCTCTCCCTGTCCTGGGGGAAAAAAAAAAACCCCGAACCCCCCCACCCCCCCCAAGCAGTTCACAATCACCAAAGATGGTCTTTTCCCAGCTGGAAATACCTTTCTCGATGTTTCCTGCTTGTCTATTTTGCACTTCCATGCGATATATTTTTTAAAAAAAATAAATCCATGTTTTAAAAGAAAATTTAGAAAAAGTTGAACTCTGCGTTCAGAGATTCAGCTCCTTCTTAAACCTGTTTGCTTGACTCCCCTGGCCTAATTAATGTATTATAATGGATACCGTTTTTTTTCCCCAGTAAGAAAAAAAAGAGAGAATATATTAAAGAGATCATATAAGTCGAATTTTATTTTTTAGCTCTTGCTATGTGTTGGTTGGAGAGTATGAAATAGGTTGAGGGCTGGATTTTTCGCTGTGGTTATTTTTGTTGTCGGTTGTTAGATGGTTTCCTCTTTCTAAACTGCAAATAATTTAAAATATGTTTGTAAAATCACCTGACTCAACTCCAGAAATAAAGATGATTTAACCTACTTGCCTTTGGGTGGTTCGTCCGCAGCTTCCAGCAAAGATCAGGAGTTTAAGGCTGTAGTATTTATATTTCTTTCCTCTGAGTGGGGAACCGTGGCCCCTTTCTGACTTATGGACTTCAACCCCCAGAATTCCCCAGCCCACCATAATCATAAAAGGGCCATCATTCCCCACCCCTGCATGTGAGTGACACTATCTCTGGACAGATTTTTAGGCTTTCCATGCTGTGGGCAAAAAAACTGGTACCGGGCCTTGTAGCTGAAAAGGATCCTTATCAGATAGGTGCTGCACTCAGATTACTCTATGATTACTCAGTGAGTTACTCTGTGTAACTCAGCTTTGCTTTCAGAAAAAAAAAACCACCAGGTTTATTTTCCATCCAGCTTTTGAGTTTAAGAGAGCAGCTGGTGGTGACTTTTGATGATGTTTTGCTTCGTGGACTGATGGCTGCTGTAGAACTTGTATGTCTAAGTGAGGGATGTAAGTGGCCCGTAGACGTGGCTTGTTTTGAAGTTTGAGCATCTTCTCTGATTACCTTCCATTCAACGTGAGTTCGGTTCAGTTCGGTCTTTAAAGGAAGACGCTCCTGTTGGTTTTTCTAAGAGGTTTTTACCAAGAGACCAGATGACCTGAGACCACAGCCTGGAAGAGAATCCCATTTGGGAAGAACCAAGAGTACTTAAAGCATCCTTCCCTCGCTCCAGACCCAGAGAGAGTGCTTGAAGCAGCGTTTCCATCCGCGTATGTTTCCTGCTGCATCCTATAACTTCCTCGTTCAAACAACGCAATCCCTAAGGTAAGTACTAATGGGAGTGATCTATGTCAAAGAGAATTGTAACGACGAGGGAAGGGCAGCGGGTGGGGAGAGAACGATAAGGGTAGGTTGGGGAGGGAGATCAAATTATTAGGATCCTCAGAGGTTTCCCAACGGGACCATCAGACGCAGATCTGAAAATTCTTAATTATGATCTGTCGATGTCCATCCTCGGTCATCCAGGCTAAAGGTGTTTGAAGGTTGAATCGTGGCAACTGGACTAATTGTTGTTAGTTTGAGACTAATTATGATCCTCTTTGGCCAGGCTCTTTGATTAGTTTCCATCTGTTGCTTCTTGTCCTGCCTTCAGGTGCTTTGGAGAATAGCTTGACTCCCTCTTCTTTGGGGCAACCCCTGAGATACTGGAACACGGCTATCATGTCCCCCCCCCTGGTCCTTCTCTTCATTAGACTAGACAGACCCAATTCCAGCAACCTCCAGTCCTTTTAGCCTCCAGTCCCCTGATCATCTTTGTAGCTCTTCTCTGCACTCTTTCCAGAGTCTCAACATCTTTTTCACATCGTGGTGACCAAAACTGGATGGCGTATTCCAAGTGTGGCCTTACCAAGGCCTTGTAAAGTGCTATTAACACTTCACTTGATCTCGATTCTATCCCTCTTGTTAATGCAGCCTAGGACTGGGTTGGCTTTTTTTTTTTTTTGGCGGCTGCAGTAAATTACCGCTAACTCTTCCCAAAGTAATTGCTTTCTTCAACGAATCCCACCCCCCAGAGGACGTGGCCAAAATAAGTGAGTGAGACACAAGTGTCGTGATTTCTTTTTTCTTTTTGCCTTCCATTGACATGTCTGGTATTCCACTCTCCCCTCACCTTCTTCTTAGTCGCCTTTGCTGACCCAAATCTCCGACCTCGTTGCAAGCATTTCTACTTCATGCCAAAGGAGCAAAGGAGAGGAAACATTCCACCCACCCCACCCCACCCCAAACACAGCCTTTTGTTTGCATTTTTTTTATTTATTTTTTTACTCCCTGTGTTCTGGGCCCTTCTTTACCCATCGGTGGATTTTGGGAAGGAATGCCAGCCGAGAAACACAGCTTGTTCAAAAAAAATGAATTTTTTTCCTCTAGAATTCTTCCCTTTTGGGTTTGCTTTTTTTCTTCCCCTCCCCCCTAAAAAAAAAGAGAGAAAAGAAGAAAAAAAACCCTCTGCTCCTGGACTTGAGCTTTGCGGCCACTTTTAGGCCAAACCTCCAACATCCTTGAAGTCTTGGATGGATCTTGCCAACCTCAAAACTGAATGTATGATGTCCTTCCATCTCATCCAGCATTGTTCCTGGCATAAAGCACCTCTCATTAATATTCCCAAGGCACCAGCTCACCATTTAACATCGCCCTGAAAGGGTTTTTTTCCCCTCCCCATAGGGCGTGTGTGTGTGTGTGTGTTGTTGTTGTTGTTGTTTTTTGTCCCTCAACTCTCAGAAAACCCCAGTCGATTCCCTCTTGCTGTGGAAATTTACCTCTTGTCCACAGGCTTTTCAATTTGGCCAACCACCCCACCCTGAATTTATGCATTTTAAAAGGAATTCAGCTTTTTGACCGTGGAGATTCAAACTGGCTGGTGACCTATAATTATTTCCATCTCATTATTCATACGTCCGTATCTGTCTGAGCATTCCTGAGTTTTGTGCGTCCTTCTCGCAACCCTCCGTGGATCTGAGATATTTGCATTTTGAACCGTGTGGGGGGGGGGGGGAGAGGAGGCGGTGATTTTTTTTAAAAAAAAAAACACAAAACCACGGAAAGACAAGGGAGAGTGAGCTCATAGTTCAAGCAGTTGAAGAGCAATGATAGATCTTCAAGTTTGGGCTTTGAGCAAGGCTGAATTACTCAACGGCAGTCAAAGGTCAAAAACCTTTCTGATTTCGCTGTCTCTATCCAATTCTACTGTACACCGGAAAGGTCCTTATTACCCGCGTTTTCTACTTAACAAAATTGTGCCCCAAAGCTTCCTATTTCCCCCCCCCCCCCTTCTGCTCCTTCTTTCAAAAGTAACCACGGGTGGGTGGAACTCTACACGAAAGGGGAAGAGATTACCACGCTCCCGTCCCCACCACCGTCGGGATGAGCAAACTGTAATTCAGCCTTTTTTTGATAGGAAAGGGATCGGAGGCCATTGCCGAATTTCAGTGGGGAATCTGCCCAGAGAAATCTTCCCTGCGTGGAGAAACTTAGCACACCAGAGGAAGAGCGAGATGGAAGGAGAGCTTTCCTGTTAGCGAGAACAATTAATTAGTGGAACAGTTTGACTTCAGAAGTTGTAGGTCCTCCAACACGGAAGGTTTTTAAGAGGAGACTTGTCTGGAACGGCGTACGGTCTGTTGCTTGAGCAAGGGGTTGGACTAGAAGACCTCGAAGGTCCCTTTCCAACTCTCTTCTTCTGTTATAATAATAAAGTTGGAAGGGACCTTGGAGGTCATCTAGTCCAACCCCCTGCTCAGGCAGGAAACCCTATACCATTTCAGGCAAATGGCTGTCCAGTCTCTTCTTACAAGCCTCCAGTGATGGAGCATTCACCCCTTCTGGAGGCAGGTTGTTCCACTGGTTAATTGTCCTAACTGTCAGGAAGTTTCTCCTTAGTTCTAGGTTGCTTCTCTCCTTGACTAGTTTCCATCTAGCTTCCCTCATGGAATCTGCAAATGGGAAGGGCCCCCAACTTTTTCACCCACCCACGGCTGGCTGAAGGAAAAAGGCACAGGAGAACGCAGCGCTACCACCTTCCAGTGGAGAACAGGGGTACAATCCTTTCCCTCTTGAAATCCTTCCTCCCCCCCCCCCCCGGCCTTCCCCAACTCCTCCCCTCCCAAGTTGCTGATTGATGCAGTCATTTTCTCCGAAGCATCTCCTCAACGCCGCCTCCTCCAGCTGGGCTGCTGTGTTCTGCCGCCGCTGCAGTTCAGGAAGAGGTCCTCTCTCGCCACTGAAGGTGCCACCGGAGCGTAAGTGAGACTTTCTCCATCTCCTCTCCTGGAGGATTTTCACCACTTTTCCCCCCACCTTGCAATGCAACTGCTCTCTCGCTGCAGTTTCTGGCCTCAGGTTTTCCCAAAAGACCAGCGTGGGAAGGGATAAGGGAAACACAATCGCATAAAAGTTCAGGTGTAGGCCTGCCGGGAATATTTATTATTTTCTCCCAACTTTTGCCCAAAGCAAAAAAAAAAAAAAAAGTTCACGTCTCTGTCGGGAGCAACAGATGATTTCCAGAACAGGCAAAAGAGAAGTTTATAGCCGGTGGTGAGGTTTCCGCTGAGAATTTCCAGTTGCTCCACTAGATGAATAAATTTGTCTTTCTTTTTTAATGAACGGAATATCAAAAGCAAACTGAAAAGAAAAAAAGAAGATGCCCAAAGTTTTTCTTTTTTTAAAAAAACTTTTGTGTGTTTAGTTAATTTTTTTTAAAAAAGGAGGAAATGCTACATTTGCTTAATTTCAGTCTGTTTGGATCAACTATTTTCTCATCCTAGGAGTGAGGAACTAGCACAGCTTCTTTTTTTCTTTTCTTTTCTTTTCCTTTGAAATCTTAAATTTCAGTTTAAAGTCTTTTCCACTTTAATCTCCCGCTGCATGGTGGTGATTTTGGAGTTTACAAAACTATTCGTTTTTCATTTTTCAAAGTTTTAAACTTAACATTGTCCTACTTCGTGCAGGCGGAGTCAGGCAAAATGAACAGGTTTCCAAAATTTATAAGAGGCTGGAGTCACTACTTAAATCCCAATTATTGCAGAATTTATTCTCTGCACTTCCTTCTCACATGAGCAGTTCGGATGTACATACGTGTGTACAGGTTTCTGTAGAAATTAAAAATCCCTCCTCCTCTTGTTAAACGTGAGACTTCGCTTCCTCCCAAAATCCTTACCTCACCGAATTAAGTATTGTTGTCCTCATACTTGCAGTCAATCAATTCTCCATCCACAGTTGGATGCATAATTTTAAAAATAATCCTTGTATACAGTCAGGTTCAGGTACCCCGTACCCCGATTTTGCTACCTGACAATTTATTCCAAACATTTGCTTCAAATTCCCCTTCGTGCGGAAATCTAATATTTCAGGGAGAGAGACCCCTACTACAGTCCTAGCTTTCTAAGGACAGGCTTGGGTTCCATCATGTAACTTCTGCATCAGGGGCCTGAAGTGAACAAATAAAGTATTTACTCTAATTAACCATGTGATTTTTATTTTTATTTTTTTCCTAACAGAGGACACCCCGGTAGAAAATTCTGCACCGCGATGGGCAAAGCTGTCAGCTTTATCTTTTGCACTACGTTCCTTTTGCTTGGAGAACCTAAATGGATAGGTGAGAGAGAGGGGGGGGGAAAAAAAACACCTGAATTTTTTACACAAAGCTAGAGTCCACATCCCCCTGATTGAATTGTTCTCCATATTTTAAAAGTAAACATCCCATTAACAGATAACAAAGGTATCCTTTGAAAAAGATGTAGTGTTACAACAAGGCAACTTAGTCACAGGGACGGTGTTGTTTCGTTTTATTTTCTCTTTTTTTGGAAAGAGTTCTTCCTCTTGACGCTTGGAAACTGGCATGTATTCATGACGGTTCTGCAGCGTCCCTTTGGGGTCACGCGACCCCCTTTTGCGACCTTCTGACAAGCAAAGTCAACGGGGGGGGGGGGGGGAGAAATCCAGATTCACTTAACAACCGTGTGACTGACTTAACAAGCGCAGTGATTCACTTAACAACTGTGCCTAGAAAGGTCATAAAACGGGGCAAAATGACAACCGTCTGGCTTAGCAATGAAATGTTGGGCTCAAACGTGGTCGTAAGTTGAGAACTGCCCGTTAGGCTCAGCCTTTCTCAGCCTTGCGGCCTGCCCCTTCCCAGGAGCCCTGACTGAATTCAAAGTCCATGTCGGATTTAGGGGGGGCTGAACAAGGGCTCCCGTGGAGAGTCCCCCCCCCCTTTCCTGGACCGCTGCCGTTGCTGGTTATTTACGGCCCCTTTCAAGAGCTGGTTCTTTTTATGTCGTTTTGCTTCTGGTTTGGTTTTTTTTTCTCGTTGGCCCTGGCAGGCATCTTTTACAATTCCTGTCCCAGGCTGGCCGCTGAGGATGCCAAGATCTTCAATGGGCCTCCTTGTTTCCCTCCATCGGTCCTGCGAATCCAGGCCAAGGGAAGTCCCGCTGGCTCGAACGGCCGCTGTTGAAAAGGGAAGCCAGGGGTGCCTTTGGGACCCTCTCCAGCTCCCATGGAGAGCTGCCGCAGGGCTGGAGAAAAGCCCTTTATAGCCGGATAATTCAGAGTTCGGCTCCAGACAGACAGCAGAGGCAAAATTGATGAACATTTCTCCTCCCCCACCCCGGTCCCCTTAAAAACTTCCAGTGTTGGAGCGTTAACCAGTGGAACAACCTGCCTCCAGAAGCGGTGAATTGTTCTAACTGTCAGGAAGTTTCTCCTTAGTTCCAGGTTGCTTCTCTCCTTGACTAGTTTCCCTCCGTTGCTTCTTGTCCTGCCTTCAGGTGCTTTGGAGAAAAGGTGGACCCCCCCTCTTCTTTGGGGCAGCCCCTGAAACACTGGAACATGGCTATCATGTCCCCCCTCATCCTTCTCTTCATTAAACTAGATGTAACCAATTCCTGCAACCGTTCTTTGTATGTTTTAGCCTCCAGCCCCCTGATCATCTTTCTTGCTCCTCTCTGCACTCTTCCTAGAGTCTCAACATCTTTTTTACATTGCGGTGACCAAAACGGGATGCGGCATTCCAAGTGTGGCGTTGTTGTAAAGCGGTATTAACACTTCACTTTTATGGTCAAGAGTCCCAGCCAAGCATCATCTTTCTCTGCCTGAGATAATTCAGTGCGGGATGAGCAGACAGCTTGTACTGTCCCTAAGGCAGTTTTGTGGAAGAACACTTGTCTGTTTCGTAGGTTCAGGGTGGTTAAAGGGAAAAGTATAAAATTGTAGCTATTTGTAAAATGATTTCCATCCTTCCTGTATTTTTCAGACGCCGCTGAGGATGGCGATTCCCTCCAAAAGGTTGGTATCCATTTTTCTCAACCGACTGGCACAGGCAGAAGTTGCTTTTAATGGGCACTTCTATACTCTCTGAGGGATGAGAGTGCCAGGAAGAAAAGACATCTGCTTCTACAACTGGTGTACACACATACACAAACACAAACACACGGAGTCACGCACCCGGATATGTGCTAATTTCTGACTATTAGGCAGTTGACTGGGGAACCGTTTGTCTGAAAGGATGTAGCAAGGGGTTGGACTAGAAGACCTCCAAGGTCCCTTCCAGCTTTGTCATTCTGTTATTCTGTTAACGTTTTGCTCAGTCAGAAAAATTTCTCGATTGTGAGAAGAGGCCGTCTCATCTTGGGATCGGGCCAACTGAGGGGTGAAATGACATTTTTCTGGCGTTGGAGTGCTCCAGGGCTGAGGTCAGAGGTGACAGCAAGTGCTTTCCCAAAGTGCGCAGCTGGAAATAAATTCCCTGGAAACCTCTGTCGTTGGCACGAGAGTTCCGTAGGGAAAACACCTCCTGAGAACAGAACCGTTTGTAGGTCAGCCAAACACAAGGTGCAAAATTTTATCGCCAATGCCAGTTGCAACTCTTGTCATGCTGCACTGTGTGTCTGTCTGTCGTTTTCTTCTACGCAGCTGATTTTCTTAAAATGTTTTCCTCCACAGGACAGTGTCCCTCCTGGCATGGGGGGAAAAGATGTACCGACGATGTATGTCACAACTATTCTGGTAAGGAGCTGGAGTTGGGCTTACACTGTTCATAACACACACACCCCTCGACTTACGACCGCAATTTCCGTGGCTAAGCAAGACATTCGTGGAGTGAATTTTGCCCCATTTGGCAACATTCCTGGCCGCCGTGGATCACAGAACTTGTTAGGCTGGTCCCCCACCGTCGTTAAGTGAAACCGGCATCCCCCCCCCCCCATTGACTTGGTTAACCAGAAGGTTGCAAACGGGAATCACAGGGCCCTGAGACACCGCGACCGTCGTAAATGCAATGCCAAGCATCCGAATTTTGATCCCATGACCATAGAGATCCCCCCCCCGTCTTCTAGGGGAGACACAAAGCTTTTTGCGGCCGGGGCTGTGCGCCAGAGCTGACATGGAAGGGAGGTTCGGAAATGTTCACCAAGTCCTCAAGTGGGGACGGGGATGGGGTGTGCCTTTTCAGGCCCCTGCAGTGGAGGAGCTGGTCAGAAAGAAACCGTTTGCCTTGCTCTGATCTCCAGGAGAACCCCTACGTGATGGTCAGGGGCAGTGAGTTAGAAGGCTACTGCATGGACCTGTTGCAAAAGCTGTCGGAAATGGTCCACTTCAAGTACAAAGTTGGGATCGTGAAGGACGGGAGATACGGAAACCTCAGTTCCAACGGGAGCTGGTCTGGGATGATCGGAGAGGTCGTGAGAAAGGTGAGTTGTTTTGTTTTTTTTTTCTTCCTGGAACAGGTGCTCTTCAAAAAAAGGAGAGGGACATCCTCTCCCCCCCCCCATACTCTTTGTGGCAGCCCCTCAAACACTGGGACGCTGCTATCATGTCTAGATGATTGTGTAGGATGGCCTCTTTTAAAATTAAAGTAAACCATGGCTTATTTTGTCCGCTGGATATCAGTGAGTCTCTTTTCCGTACGACAAAGACCACAAAATAAAATAAAGGTGTGTCATCCGATACAATATACAGATGGACTAGAATAGGATAGGATAGGATAGGATAGAATAGAATAGGATAGGATAGGATAGGATAGGATAGGATAGGATAGGATAGAATAGAATAGAATAGAATAGATATTGGAATATAGAATAGAATAGAACAGAATAGAATAGAAATTAGACTAGAGTAGAGTAGAGTAGAGTAGAATAGAATAGAATAGAATAGAATAGAACAGAATAGAATAGAAATTAGACTAGAATAGAGTAGAGTAGAGTAGAGTAGAATAGAATAGAATAGAATAGAATAGAATAGGAGTTGGAAGGGACCTTGGAGGTCTTCTAGTCCAGCCCCCTGCTCAAGCAGGAAAACCTAGATCATTTCAGACAAGTGACTGTCTCTAGTCTCTTCTTAAAAACCTCCAGTGATGGAGCACCCACGATAATAATAAAATAATAATAAACCTTTATTGTCAAAGTACAACATGTGTACATTGAGATTAGCTGAGCCTCCCCCCCCCCCCCCCGTGCTCTCTCCCCCCAACACACAGTGACAACAAACCCGAACGATTTCTGGAGGCGAGCTGTTCCACTGGCTAATAGTTCTCACCGTCAGGAAATTCCTCCTGAGTTCCAGGTTGCTTCTCTCCTTGATGAGTTTCCATCTATTGACTCTTCTCTTTTGACTTCTGTTGCTTTGGAGAAGAGCTTGACTCTCTCCCCGTCTTCTTTGGGGGCAGCCCCTCAAATCCTGGAAGACCGCTATCAGGTCCCCCGTCTTCCCCCCCCCAGTCCTTCTTTTCTCTCAATTAGCCATCCCCAATTCCTGTGTTTTTTGTCTCCGGGCCTTTAATCATCCTAGTCGATTCTTCTTTTGCCCTTTCCGCCCTCCCAGGAGGCTGACCTCGCCGTGGCACCCTTGACCATCACGTCGGTCCGAGAGGACGTGGTGGACTTCACCCAGCCGTTCCTGCACACGGGCATCGGCATCCTGCTGGAGAAGGAAGCGGCCTTGGAGGAGGCCTCGTTTTTCCACTTCCTGACCCCTTTCACCAAGGAGACCTGGGCCGGCATCCTCGTGGCTTACCTGCTCTCCAGTCTCTGCCTCTTCTTGGCCGGAAGGTGAGAAAGAGAGAGAGAGAAAGGAGAGAGAGTTGTTTGTGCCTCAGTTTAAACTGTTTTCCTGAGCATGTGCAAAGGGCTCAGCTTGGGGAACCTGTGTCCCCCTGCCCTGCCTCCAGCCGAAAGCATGAGGGCCTTTGCTGTGTTTCTCCATAGAATGAGCCCTTCCGAATGGAATGAAAACGAGGAGAACGAATTTACCTTCCTGAACAGCCTCTGGTTCGGCGCTGGGGCGCTCACCCTGCAAGGTAGGCCCCAAAATGGGAGAGGGCGAATTGCCAGTATCTGAATGATTGCCCCTTTGGGCCCAATAGAGGGCAGCTGCTAGCCAGCCTTGGCTGATCTCCAAAAACTAAGCAGAGGACATCCTCAGTGCTAAGTGTGGATTTCCTAGTGGTTTCCTGTCCATGTCCGAAACAGGGTTGGGTCTGCTTTGGACCTGGACAGGAGACCACTAGGAAATCCTCACTAGCACTGAGGACGCTACCTAGTTTGGTAATGAAATGTCTGCAAGGAAACAGCTGAGCTTTTTAAAAATAGATAGATAGATAGATAGATAGATAGATAGATTAGATAGATAGATAGACAGACAGACAGACAGACAGACAGACAGACGATGATAGATAGATAGATAGATAGATAGATAGATAGACAGACAGACAGACAGACAGACGATGATAGATAGATAGATAGATAGATAGATAGATAGATAGATAGATAGATAGACAGACAGACAGACAGACAGACGATGATAGATAGATAGATAGATAGATAGATAGATAGATAGATAGATAGATAGATGATAGATAGATAGATAGATAGATAGATAGATAGATAGATAGATAGATAGATATAGATATATAGATCTTTGCAGCCTGAAGTTCCTGAGGTCACGACCGGCTTGGCCTTCTTCAAGCAGCTGAAACGGCTTCGAATTCCTCCCCTTCCTTTCTTCCTTCTCCGGCGCAGGCACCGTTCCTCAGCCCAGGTCGCTTTCCGTCAGGGTCATCTCCACCGTCTGGTGGCTGTTTGGCATCGTGGTGCTGGTAGCCTACATCGCCGGCTTCACCTTCGTGCTGGAGTCGGAAACGGACCATCTGTCCATCCAGAGCTTTGAGGACCTGGTGAAGCAAAGGCAGCTGGAATTCGGGACCATGGAAGGATCCTCCACGCTGCAGTATTTCAAGGTGGGCCAGCCGGATCCACACCCGCCCGGGAGTGACTTGGGTGTGTGTGTGTGTCTCCTCCTTTGGCCACGGGGATCACCCAGATCCCCTTGAGCAGCTAAAGGAATGGCGACGCTACCTTTTGGCTTTTCAGCCCCTGGGAATTTGTCTCCAGGCCGCAGTGGCTTTCCCTGCCCTGAGCATCCCAGAATCCCCCAGCCAGCATAAATCCTTGCAGGGAATTCTGGGAGCTGAGCTACAGGGCACATTAGCCCCTCCTGGTTTGGTGTGGAAAAAGTGGCATTCGACAATAGCAACAGCACTTAAAGATTTATATCCCACTTCGCACTGCTTCACAACCCTCTTTTAAGCGGTTTACAAAGTCAGCCTCTTTGCCCCCAACAATCTGGATCCTCATTTTACGGACGTTGGAAGGACGGAAGGCTGAGTCAAGCCTTGAGCCGGTCAGGATCGAACTCCTGGCTGTGGGCAGAGTTTACCTGCAGTACTGAACACTGTGCCATAAAACAGAGGCAGGGGGTTGGACTAGAAGGCCTCTAAGGTCCCTTCCAGCCCTAAGGTCCTCAGCGCCAACAAGGACCCCCATCCCTGCCAGGGGACGAAGGCTCAGCCCTCTGCCTTGTGCCCACAGAATTCCAAGAGTCCTGTCCAGCAGCTGGTCTACGAGTCCATGATGAAGAAGGAATCCGTGCTGACCAAGAATTACCAGGAAGCCATTCAGCGAGTGCTGGATTCCAATTACGCCTTCATCGGGGAATCCATTTCGCAAGATCTGGCCGTGGCCCAGCACTGCAACTTAGTCCGGTCCCCAGAGGTGCTGGGAGCCCGAGGTTACGGCATTGCCACTCCAAAAGGTAAGATACGGAAGGCTGGGGAGTCACACACACACACACACACACCCGCAAGTGACACCCCGATTGAGCAATAGAGTTTAAAGTGTATCATCCTAGATCAGCGTTTCTCAACCTGGGAAACTTTTAAGATGGGGGGGGGACTTCAACGCCCAGAATGTGTGGCTGGGGGATTCTGGGAGTTGAAGACCGCAGTAGACCCGTTGTGTGAATGCCTGCACAACCCAGCACACCCACCATCGTCTCCAGAAGATCTTCTGAAAGGTAAAGCTGAAAGAAAGCCCCCTCCCCATTAAATTCTTTATCCGCCTCTCTTAGGATCGCCCTGGACAAACAAACTGTCCGTGGCCATCCTGAAACTCGGCGAGTCCGGAGAGCTGGACTACCTGCGCAGCAAGTGGTGGGAGAGCAGCTGTTCCCACGAGGACCACGACAAGTGGAGCCCCCTGAAGCCCCAGACCCTGGGGGGCATTTTCCTCCTGCTGGCGCTCGGCCTCCTGGCGGGAATGGTGGCGGCTGTGGTGGAGCTGTCCAAACGAAGCCGCCGCACAGCCCAACAGGAGAAGGTGAGCCGGTTTTGGTTTCTCCCACCGGGCGCGGGGGAAACGTGGCGGAGAACGCCCAGAACGCCCCTTTGAACAGCGACCAGGCCAGTCCTCCACTTACAAACACAACTGAGCCCGATCTTTCCGCTGCTAAGCGAGACGGCCAAGTGGATTTTGCTCCCTTTTATGGCCTTTTCTTCTGGCCACCGTTGGTTACAGTGTGAAGCGAACCTGGCTTCCCCGCCCCTCCCCCCCCCCGACTCTGCTTGTCGGAAGGTTGCCAAAGGCGGTGGTGGGGAATCGCCTGACCTCGAGACGCTGCAACTGTCCTAAGGACCGGCCAGTTGCCGAGCCTCTGAATTTTGATATCGTGACCCACAGGGACAGTGGGAGGGCCGATAAACAGGGGGCGCACTGGAAAAAGGAACTTTTCACCTCATTTTCCCCCTCCTCCCCCCCCTTTCATCCAACCTCAGAGGTCCTGCTGCTCCGTGTTCACCCAGGAGCTGAGCCAGCGGTTCCAGAGGCGAGAAAACCCGAGGCAGGGAAACGCAGAGAAATCAAAGGCGTGAAGAGGAAGCCGGAGGAACCCGTGGCCAAATTTTCAAGGGACTCTTGCCTTTTTTTCCTTCCTACGCATTCTGTAAAAGCACACTTAGGGTATTTCCTCCCCCCCCCCCCTTAGCAGAGGTTTTGGCAAAAGTAGGGCACACATCTGGGCAAAAAAAGAAAGAAAACTAGCATAGCTTCTCGATGCCGAGGCAAAATCCTTCAGCCCTTCGTCCTGTTAAGACAGCTGTCGTCAGCTCACCCCAGTTTCGGCGTCTTTAACTTTTCTAACCTTCATCTCATTAGCGTTGTGGCCCGACTGATTTATTTTTTTTTTTGTCTGGGGGCGGGGTCGCACGGATGGAAATCGGTGGACGGAATCGCTGGATGGAAATCAAAGCCCTCCCTGCAAGGTGGGACAGCACAGAGACACAGCAAGCACAGCCCAGGATCAGTGGGGGCTTCTAGGAGTTACACAACGACTAAATAAAAAGAATACTGTGACAAAGTGGTCTTTTTTTTTTTAATGCGACGTTACAATTTTTCAAAGACCCTTTGAGTTTCTTTGGGGTGGGAGAGCAGGGCGGTGGGTGGGGTGGGAGAAAAACTTTGGACCGCGAAAGCTCCTCTGTTGTGACGCCCGCAGCAGAACATCCTGGTTTATGGCGGTCCGGTGAGAGAGCTATGAATGGATCCGAGTATCTTGATCTGGAAGGGGCGTTTTGGGGTTTGGGAACAGATAAATCAACTCCTCTGCCTTTTAATTCATCATCCGCAGGCAAAAACCTGGCGAAGGCCAGAGCCAGAGAAGGGTGACTCGGAGACACCCCCAACTTTCCCCGAGAAATGAGTCACTCTTTTGCTCTTTTTCAACTGACATTAGACTAAGAACAGACCAGCATCCGTGACTCATCCTGCAGGTTAAAGTCACTTTCCCTGTGCACCTAGCACTTATAGAGGTTGGGTGGTGGGTGAGAAAAGATTGCCCTCCAGTGTGGATTCGGGAACTACAGTCTCAAAAATGAATGGGAAAGGTGTGCCACCTCGTGGCTCGACTTTGGTACTGCACCACATATATATTACATAGGCAACCTTGCCTCTTTTATGACTCGTGGACTTCAACTCCCAGAATTCCTGAGCCAGGCATACTGGCTGAGGAATTCTGGGAGTTGAAGTCCATGAGTCATAAAAGGGCCGAGTTTGAAGACCACTGGTTTAAATACCCGGGCAGCCAGCTGGCTTTCAAGTGCCACGGCCCAGCCTGGGTGGGGGAGGAACTGCAGATCCCATCATCCCCAGCCCCTATGGTTGGCTCAGCTCATGACGGTTTATGTAGCCTTTCGGTAGAAATCCATCCTGCTTCTTTCCTGGCTTCTCCTTCAACCCGATTCCAACCTCCTCTACTCCCCCAGAGCACGCGGGCTGAGGATCATGGGATCTGCAGTCCCTCCCCGACTCCAAAGCAAGGAAGGCGTTAAAAGCGCACTTCCTTTATCCTGGACAGAGAGTCTTCCCGCGCATGCGCACCACGCAAAAGCCATACCGCTTTCCCCTTCCCCTCCAGGGGCAAAAAAAAAAGAAGCCTCGCCTCCTAGCAACGCGACAGCCAATCCGTGGCCAGATTGATGGCGGCAAAACACCCTAAGGGGAAACGGGAAAATGGCGGCCGAGGGCGCCGCTTCTTACATTGGGG
The DNA here is from genome assembly GCF_947247035.1 of Vipera ursinii. Taxonomy (NCBI): domain Eukaryota; kingdom Metazoa; phylum Chordata; class Lepidosauria; order Squamata; family Viperidae; genus Vipera; species Vipera ursinii. The sequence continues at coordinate 2,584,067 of NC_139530.1, read as the reverse complement.
AGATGAAGGACCACCGGAGGAACGGTGAGGGGGGTGTCCCGGCTTCGTGGAGGGTTGCTGGCTCTGGAGGAGGAGAGGACGAAAAAAAGGAGGCCCCGGAGGGGCGTCTCCGCCGCGAAGACCTCGGCCGGCTCCAAGCGGAGCCTCCCGGGCCAGGAGCAGTCTACCGGAACTGCAGATCCGAAGGCTAGAAAGACGGGCCGTGGCTGGCAGGGCTCGCCAATTACAATTCTCAGAATTCCCTGTCCCCCCCCCCTTCCCGTTTTTTTTAATCTATTTAATAATTTGCTTGACGTGCGTGGGGTTAGAGAAGCCTGCCAATAAACATTTTTGACATTTTTGACTTCTCTCGCCTTTAGGTTACGGACGTTATGTTTACCCCAACTCCTTTTTCAAGTACGAAGGGCAATGGAAGAGAGGGAAAAAACATGGTAAGGAAGCAGAAGGTTTGTAGTTTTATTCAGCAGACACCCCGGTATTTTGTGATCACCTTTTTAAAACAAGTAACTTTTATTTTTATAAACCCAAGGGAGCAAACACACCTAATACTCCTTATTCCTCCTATTTTCTCCATAATACATAAGGCCAAGAAATAGCATCTTACCTAAGGTCAACCAATAGCTAAACACATACATGTTTTAGGTGTGTGTCATGTATGTGTTTCACTTTGAGAGCAGGCAACTAAATTTCATTTTTGATGTGTGCCGTTGTGCCCACAGTAAAAATAGACAATAAAGGTTACCTTATCTTAAACACATTTCTAGACTGAGTATTAACTGGATACATCTGCATCTTTATTATTGTTTGTTATTGTTATTAAACACAATGTAATTATTTAGTAAAACTATGGAAACTTTTATCCTCAAAAAGAAGCAAAGAATGGTCTGGCCTTATCATTCGATATTTCCAAAACGAGATGTATTGGATGGAATATATTTATGCTCTTGTCCATTAGATGGCATCAGTGTGATAACTTTTCACGCCTATAGTATTTCATAATCTACTGGACTAAAATAAGGTAGTCTTTAAAAGGCTGCAAAAATTTTTTCCCCCAATAGGCTAATTTGACCCATTCACTAGAAATTTGGAAAGTAGGTACCATGCAGTGTAAATGAAACTACTGACTTTAGTGGTGTAAAACAAAAGGTGATCTATGAATTAGAAAATCAGAATAACAGAGTTGGAAGGCGCTATGGGGAGCAACCCACTCGTCTCTGTGGCAGCTCCTCAAATACTGGAAAACTGCTATCATGTCATTCCTAATCCTTCTCTTTTACCTAGTTCCTTCCACCATTCCTTGTATGTCTTTGTTGCTCTTCTCAACATCTTTTTTTGTATCGTGGTGTCTAAAACTGGACACGGTATTCCAAGCGTGGTCTCACTAGTGCAATATAAACCATCAGCTTTATTAGTGACTTCATCCCCTGTGAAATAGAACATTTCTGAAGATTCACCTTTGCAAAGAGAGCCCAATAAATTTTAAGATTTCAAATCAATCAAACGTTCTTCTTTACCCCAGAATGTATTCAACTGATCTTTGTTTTCCAGGACGTGGGAAATTACTGTTCAAAGATGGAAGTTATTACGAAGGTGAATTTGCCGATGGAGAAATTGTTGGCCATGGACTCAGATACTGGGCATCAACAGGTTAGATTTGCGATCGGTGCCTGTTAAAAGAAAAAAAAAAATGGCACATGGACTGTTTCTGTTAGTGTTGCATTCAGTGCCTCTACCCCCACCTTGGTATGTTTTGTGCCAGTCTCCCCTTTCATGGATTTTATATTTCTTGCCCTCTTGGTCAGCCAATTAAGCGTTTTTAGCCCACATTCAATGTTTTAAGAGTTTTTTCCTATTGTGTTTATTTTCCCTCCAAATTTTGGCATTCTGCTGCGTAAGTCAACATTCCCCTCTTGAGAGAGCAAGATGATAGGAAATAAAATTGCCTCTTTTATTGCATCGAGTGGATGGAATTAGGTGTGATAAGAACCTCACAGCTGTCTTCCTCTGCCTGAACTCCGCTCCAGGTCCGTTGGCTAGAAATGGTAGGACATGCAGGCTGAGACCACTTGGGAAGCCTGCCTTATAGAACAGGGCTCCAGGGTAAGAGGCTGTGTCGCTGTGAGTTAATAATAAGTACTGAAGCACACCGTCCTTCCCCAAGCATGCATGCTATTCAAAACCAAAACTGAACATAGTAAAGTCTTGCACATTTCACACGAAAGACCCAGTTTAGAAATATAAACATACAGGTTAGTCCTTGACATTTAGCCACCATTCAAAGACAATGAAAAAAGGGACTTACGTCCGGTCCTTCCACTTAGAACCATTGTGGTATCTTCGTAGTTGATCAAAATTCAAGGGCTCGGCAACCGGCAAGTAAATTTCACAGTGGAAGAGTCCTGGGGTCATGTGATCACCACCTGCAACCTTCCCAGCCACTTTCTGACAAGCAAAGTGAAGGGCGGTGGGGAAGCCCAATTTTTGCTTAAGAACCTCATGATTCACAACGGCAGTGATTGGCTTAACCACCGTAGCAGAAAAGGACATAAAATTGGGTGTGGTTGACTTAACAAATGCCTTGCTTAGCTGTTCTGGTCCCAATTCTGATCCTAAGTGGTCAACCTGTACACTATTGCATGTGAAGTGACTAAAGCAACCTCATCCTTGTTAGGATCACTTTGAGATTCAGTCCTGCTTTGTCCCATAGGACTTAAGGCTCTCTTTTCATTATATTCAGCATACCTCCGCTGTAATGGGGAATTTGAATGAACGTATGCCATCAAAAAGCTGTTAAGTTGTCTGTGAAATAAAAGTACTTCATCTTAACCATGAAAAAAAATCTCTGAATCTCTTTTGTTCTTTCCCTTCTTTATTTTTTGGCAGTAGCACTAACATCTTTTTAAGATACCTCAGTATGAAAGACCTGAAGGAACAGCGACTCTGATTCCATTAGTTTGTAAGATAAAGACCTAATGAACGCTTCCTTTGTTCTTGAAGCTATCCTGATAATAATAATAAAAAAAAACCAGCTGGTAATTATTCACTTGGAATTCTCATGCTGAGAAAGGCACCATCAAAATCTTGTATGGGAATAGCAAGGATTATTAAACTGCATTTGCCAGAGCTTCCCCTGAGTTTTATTTTATTGTATTTTTGATTCAAGGGGATACTTATTCCGGCCAATTCCTCTTTGGAGAACTTCACGGGCACGGAGTTTTTCATTATGGAAATGGTGGCAGATATGAAGGAGAATTCTCTTACGGGATACGAGAAGGTAAATTGGGCAAAATCTACTGACCTAGGGTGGGATTCATATGTCATGCGGCTTTATTTAAACATGGTTGCTCAACAAGCTTTGATACTCGGGTTTACACACATAGGGAAGCCATCAAGAATTGGCACAGACCATCTTTGACATGGCGTGAACCCAAATTCATTCATCATCATCATCATTGGCATCCTTCAGTCTCAAGAGACTATGGTATCGTGCTTTGGAAAGGGGGTCCTAAAGCAGCGTCTGGTGTGGCTAAAAAGGCCAATGCGAGAGTGCCGGTCCCTTCCGCATTGAGGGCAGGTACAATCTGTCCCCTGTCCAGCCCCCAGATTTCGCTGGTTTCAGGACTGCCTCTTTGCCTCAGCCTGCCGCACAAGTGTCTCTTCAAATTGGAGAAGGCCGTGCTGCGTCTTTAGCCTCCAGGCTGAGTGATCAGAAGATGTGGAGAGAAATCTCCTGGTCACATTTATGGGTGGGTTAGTTAATTAGTGGAGAAATTAGAATGTTAATTCTCAAAATAGGCTTGGCCTACGAGCATTGCATTAGCACTCCAGTCTGGTCAAGATACTGATTTATAACTAGGGTGCAAGAAAACACATGTTTAAGGGAACTTGGAGGTCTTCTAGTCCAACTTCCTGCGGAAGCCTACTTCCCAGGTTTGCTGATCCCTTCCACCAGCCATATCCCAGACTACAGCCAGGATCCCACAACCGTTAAACAAAAGGCAGCAACCTCTGTCACAAAGTGGAAGGACGCAAAAACAGTGACACAAGGGTAACGTCTTGCTTTTATCATGACATCTGACGCAAGCACAGAAGTCGTGGCCTTTTGCCTAACGGTGTCATCCTGCATGTGTGATTGTTGGACCCACCTTTGCATAGTCTGGAAGGGAACAATTACTGCTTTCCAGCTGCGTTTGGGATCAGCTCAGTCAGGTAGTTAACGTTTTCTTGTGTCAACATTTCCCCTTTGCACAAATACCTGTAATTCACAAGAGGAAAAGTTGTTTTCTTCCAGCAACAAAACATGAAATAATTGGCAGGTTTTCTTCGTTGGGGGGGTCCTCTCCTTTCCTCAACAATCTTAGTTTTAGCTTTCAGATCAGCCAAGAAAATGACAGTGTTTATGCAGTAATTTGTTTGTTTGTTTTTAAAAAAAGTTTGGCATTGTAACGCAAAGTCTTCTTCATAGGCTACGGGTCACTGACGGGAAAGGATGGAGAGACTTACCAAGGAAGCTTTCATAACAACAAAAAACATGGAGGAGGAAAAATGACATTCCTGTGAGTTTGTTTCTCTTGATGATTTTGTGAGGTCTTTAGCTTTATTCAGGCTAGCAGATTTTTCAGGAAGGAGCAATAATCCAAATCCATAATTGGTCACAGAACCCTGGGAGAGCAAAAGAGACGCTGAATGCAGTGTATAACCAATTAACATGGCTTAGTCTGACTTATTAAAGCGTACTCCTCCTTTCCTCTCGGTTCCCGTCATGGGACACGTGTCTGCCCTAGCACCGTGTGTGAACCAAACTTAAGAGGGGTTTCATGTGTGACTTAAGCAGGTAAAGAGACCATGGCTTTATTTTGTGTGCAGTTAAAGTCCACGTACCAAGTCACATAAAATTATTCTCCTGGCTCTGTATTTTTAGAAATGGAGATAAATTTGAAGGTGACTGGATCCTGGATCAGAGACAAGGCCACGGAGTCCTTCAGCAGCCTGATGGAACCGTCTATAAGGTATCAGAACTCATCTCTTGGTTTTCCTTTACATTCCCTAACTATTTGAACCCCTTCCCGTTGGCGCCATCGACACAGCATAAAGACCCAGCCACAACCGAATATGGCTACAGTATTTGTGGTCCTGTGATGCAGTATCAAGGTAGAAAATTGAGTCAGTTCGCCACAGTTCAGCTTGATAGGGCTTAGCATGACTCATGAACCCCTTGCTTAATCTGCTTTGTGCTTACTTTTAAACTCAACTTCTTGTGCCCCCCCCCATACACACACACACACACACACACACACACACACACACAGAGGACTGAGGCTGGGGCTGGGTTTTTCATTGATCTGGATTATGCATTACGGTCTGACTTACTTTTGTTTACTTCCTGGGGTTCCCTTGTTGAGATGGGCAGTTGGGCAGCACATGTGTTGAATAAACCATGAACGAATTCCCTTGACTGATCCTGTAAAATTGATGCTGTAATCAAATCTATCTGGTATCTCAACGGCAAAGTTCTAATACTTTCAACAATTGCATTTAACTGGACTAGAATATTATCTGGTTTGGAACACTAAGGGATTCTTGTTAATACAGGCAGCTCTCCTTATTGTAACTGAGGCTGTTTCAGTGTTTATGCTGAGTTAGGTTCTTGCCAGGTTTTGGACTACAACACCCCATCATCCTATGCCATTCATCCTGCTGGGTGGATCTGATGTGAGCTGGAGATCAGAGTTTCCTATTTAGCGCCGAGTGATCCAGAGATTGCCATTTAAAAAAAAAAAATTGCGAGGCTAAGATGCCTTTCCTTTGGCATCCCCTTACAACACATGGCTTGTCCGGTCTCATTATTCGGAATGTGCGTAAATGGCAATCAGGCGTAATAATGCAGGAAATTAAAAAATAGGCTCCCACTGATGATCTGCTTCCAGACCAGGGTTTCCACAGCCAGTTGGGTATCCATCGATCTAAGCTGACGGAATTTCACACCTTTGCCAGAAATGGAAGGGCTTACTTCACTGATTGACAGCCCTTCTCCAAATTGCTCCAAAGGACTGGCTTGAAACTGCTTTCTCCCTAAAAGACAGGGTGAATGAATATAACGAGATGGTTGAGGCTTTCTAGAGAGTGGCAAGGCCTGGGGAGCCATTTCGCATTCTTCTCAAAGATACGTCGCATTCTTCCTTGGCATCTGATGCTCAGCTCATGAGTCAAGCTCTGCCAAGGGTGCCACAAAACTAACATAGACATCGAGGCTGAAATTCCAATAATAGGGAGGATTGTCCAGTGTTCTAATTCTGGTTGTCCTTTACCCATCAGTTCTTGGGTTTGGCAAGAGCAACAATTTTTCACCACAAGCATAATTTGCACGCCGAGTCCTTCTCACTGCAAATGTGCCTACGGCATCTTGCAGGGAAGCACTGGGTTACCCTCACACTATAACCATTGTGATGTAGGGGTGCTGGTGATGGACTAGGAGTAGGAAAACCAGATTCTAGTTAACTAGAGGACTTTGATCCAGCCTTTCTCTTACTCTGGTCTACCTTGCAAGGATGTTGTTAAAACGGGGAAAAACGGGAGGAGGGAGTACTATGGCAATGCTGATGTATTAAATGTGTTCAGTGAATCCAATCAGCAACTAAGGCTTCTATAAAAGTAAATACTTCCTTTTTCTGTCTTCCAAAATGGGGCCTGTTTCGTTCTTAACAGTCTTCAGATTTTAATTCAGAAATGTTGTTGTGCCTGTCAGAAGTCTTAAGGAAAATGTTTTGGGCGAAACGTTTCACAGATCTTTACCTCTCCTTCCCTCCCCCCAATAATTCAAAGAAGAGTTTTCAAGAAGGTGGGGAGAGCACCGGCTGTGCTGTTTGGCTTAGCTCAAGATCTGAATCCGCCAGTTGCGATATATAAGCCATGATTGATGGCTTGGTGTGATGTCTGAAAGGGTTAGAGGAAGTTTCCCTACAAAAGGGCAAATCAGCCCCTTGACCTCAGTTGGGGCAATGAGAAAATATTATACTGCTCCTTGTCAAGACTGCCTCTTCATCTGCTCAGACACTGAAGCCGGCTCATATGTCGTTAAACTACCTTTTGTATCATGCCTGGCTTCCTGAGTGCCTCACACCTCTTGTAAATTCTCAGACCAAACACTCTCAGTAATTATAGATCTGCTATTGCCAAGATCAATCTACTGACACTTCTTTAAAAGGCTGCAAAATTTCCACTTGTCACTTTTCCCACCAGAAGCACGAGAAACAGTTCAGTTTAGACTCCATTTTCTACTTTCCCTTATGAAAACCCGGATGTTCTTGCCTTTGGCTTTTCGCTATCTTTTAATTTAATGTAATGTTATCAAACGCTAGGACAGGAAAGCCTGGAGGAACATTGTCCATAGGGTCGCGATGGGTCGGACACGACTTCGCAACTAACAACAATATCAAACGCTGCAGATGTTGCTGGCCTTTTCATAGCCCCCCCTCAGTATAAGTCTTTAGATTGGATCTATTGATAGTTATGACTGTTTCGGCGTCCTCATTCTGGATTTGGGCAGTTTAGTAATAAATAAATAAAAAGAGGCCGAGGCATCGGGAAGAACTTCCTGATTGTATAGCCTGCTGGATGGTGCAACGGGCTGCCACAAGACGTAGGGAAGCCTCCTTTGCTACAGGTCTGATAATCTAGTGAGGATTAGTTATTTGCCAATTTGAACTCTTGGAAAGACATAATAAAAATAGTTTGTTTAAAAAACAACAAATCGAGGGATAATGATCCCGTGAGCGCACTGGTGTATTTGTGTGTAACACGGCACTGGTGACCTCTTATTGTCGTGGCGAGATGGCAGCAAATAAATTTAATAAATAATGTTGAAGCATTGCTAACTGGCCACAAGATGTAAAATACACCGTAGTGTTGTTGTTGTCTTGTTTTCTACCACTTGGTGGCTCCCTCACATTTGTTTAAAAGTTTTTGAATAGAGAGGGGGGAAAAGGCATATAAATATATATAAGATTCTGGGATCTTTCTGTATTTGAACTTGAGACTGGAGGCAGGTAAGGCCAGGGGAGGAAAAAAAAGACTTTTTTTTTTTTGAGAACTATCTTCAATTACTTTGCAGATCCTACCATTACAAACCAAAATGACTGCAAATCGAGGAAACTTATGTCACGGAAATAGAGAACGCCGGACAATATATTTGTTCTTTCCTCCAAAAAGCTCGGGAAGGCAGGGAAAAACCCTTCCCTTCAGCATTTACTTGCTTCTCAGAACAATCCTGTGAAAGAGGTGTTGGCCAATTCCAGGATCAGAAGCGGGGGGGAAAAAAAGAGACTGCCTCAGAAGCCTTTTTAACTTTGCTTTCTCTGCCCTTGAACATCATCTCAGGGCAAAGAGCAGAGGAAAAGCAATAATCCTGTTCACTTCTGAAAGTCTCTGTTCCTCTCCCCCCACCCCCCAAAGGTCACCAGGTCCCACGGCTCTTAAAAGGGGCCTGATCTCTCCGTATGGCTAACCAAACGGAGCTTTTCATCTGCAGAGGTAGCACAGGGTAGAAGATGGGCAGCCCACACCTCTGTCTGCTGCAGAGGCATTTGGTCCTCTGTTTTTTGGGAAATGGAAGAGAGGTTTTTGGCAGCTGAACTGACCGTGTAGGATTTCAAGGCCAAGGCCCAGCCCTCCTTTGGCTGAACACGCTGGGGGCCCACTGGGCAAAGCAGAGGTAGCTTCCCACGTGCTGAATATCGTGCTGAGTCTACCTGAGGACTCTCTTCCCATAAACCACGGCCTAAAGTGACCTAGTGCCCCATCTTCCACGTCCAGCAGAATAAAGGGGGCACTGACGCTGACAGAGTAATAGAGGACAAAACCCAATGATGAATCAGAAAAAGAACAGTCAATTTAAAAACCACCAGAGGAACAGAATTTCCCAAATGTTACTTATCCTGTTGGTTAGTTCTACCACATCATAATGAATGTAAGCTAACGCTGCCAACAGACATTCTTGGAGGATTGCTCACAGGGAGCTCTGTGTGTGTGTGTGTGTGTGTGTGTGTAAGAGAGAGAAAGATCTTATCCCAGTCTGTTCCCTGAATTTGAAGTCCACAGGAGGGCAGGAAAGGGAGGACCCCGGCAAGACTGTGCCCTAGACGTGGTGTTTCTCAACATTGGCAACTCTTAAGATATGTGGACTTCAACTCCCAGAATTCTCCAGCCAGTGAGGAAAGCCGGCAGCGTAAACTGTATTTGACTCCATCAAGTGAAGGGAACCCACCACTTCTCGAGCTAAAATTTCCCAAGTCCCTCTTTAGAGCAGGGGTCCCCAAAACCCAGTCCGTGGACCGGCAGGGGGCCGCAGCATGCCAGAAACCGGTCCGCGCAAACAAGCAAAGCCCCATCCGCAGGATGCAGCCAGTACATTGTTCCTTTTGGAAATTAGTGTTCATGTCGCTGGACAAACTTGAGGAACAGAGCGAGTCGGGCTCGTCTCACGCCCGGCTTGTTGGTTTAACTTCTTTGTAGGCTTAGCAGCTTGGACAGACTTCCTGTGGGATGTTTATTTAGAAATATATCTGGCATCTTTCTGATCCATTTGGTTGGAGGGATGGTCCTGAGTACATCAGTTTGAACATAATCCAGTGGTTTGGCAGGGAGAGAGAGTGCCTGGTTCAGTCTAAAGCAGGTTTCTCAACCTGGGCAACTTTTAAGACGTGTGGACGTCAACTCCCAGAGTCCCTCTGTCAGTATGCTTGCTGGGGAATTCTGGGAGTTGAAGTCCACATGTCTTCAAAGTGGTCCAGGTTGAGAAACTCTGGTCTAAAGCATCTTTTATTCAAAGCACTGGGAGCAGATAACCAAGATCCTTCCTCTGGTGAAGACAAGGATAGAAAGGGAATCTAGAACTCTGTACTTTCTCTTTGCTCTCCTCTAAGAGTAATGCTCATAGCCTACCCCTCCTGTTGAGTTTCCCAAAGAGCCTTGAGGTAGACTATGCTGGGCAGGGAAGGTTAGAACAAGTCTGAAGGTGACCAGGTTCGGGAGCATAAAGTTGGATGGATTATTAATAACCTGAGCTATAATACTGTTTGTTTGCCTTTAGCCTAGTTTTATTTCATGAACCTAGCCCCTGGATTTTTCTCTACAATTAGTTTTCTTTCCTTAAACCACAGTTTAATAATAACTGGTTTGTTTTATTTATTTATTTATTTAAAAGAAAAATTCTACTTCACCTGAAATGTAACTTTAATTATTGGGGCTTGTTCAACAAAGCAGAATCAAATCAACCAGGCCTTTAGCGTAGTGCACAAACCAGCAATTTCTTACATTCCTGGTTTTCTGCTGAGCAGAATTTGAACAGCTTTTTCAAAGCCTTGCCTTCCTTGCCGTGGCTGTTCCTTCAGCAGAACAAGTGGCAGGACATTCCTCTTCCATCCCCCCACCCCCCGCCCCCATTTTCTGACAACATCTCTCTCCTTGCAGGTGGGAAAGAACGCCCATAAGGTGACCCACCTGTTTTGGTGTTGTTAACAGGTGTCTCAAGCAGCAGGTCTTCCATTTTGGGTGGGGGGGAAGAAAGACGCAACGTGGCACAGCCAAAATACACAAAGCAGCAGCAAATAGGAAAAACTGCTCCAGAGACTCAAGCAGAGGGACGGAGAGGTTGACAATCCCACTATTTTTAGGAGAACAGGCACCTGCTTCTGAATAAGGTCCCTGCTGTCTCCAGCTTCTGGGGTCTCAGGGAAGAACTGACGGTTGAAAAGCGAGGATGGAAATTGCAGAGCCGTAGCTTCAATACACAGGCAGGAGGCAGCCCGGGAGGAGAGACTTTAAACCTTTCCGTTTGCCCCCTGGTCGGCAGAATTTGGGGAAAGGTGAAGGTGTGACGGGTCGCCGCCAGTTAATGGCGTTTGTTTGTGCGCAGGATCAATCAGACAGAGCTGATGGAAATGATACGCTGTCGGGAGGCTTCCACCACGATGCAAAATTAATTGCAATAAGAGGTATAATAGCTGCTCGGCTAGAAACAGAAACACTATCAATTAAGCGAAAATTGCTTCCTCAAAGTTAAATACATGTTTCTTGCCTTTAATTTCACAACACCTTTTTCTTATTTATAAGCAAGACAAACTCCCAAGCAGGGTGCATTTCATATACATATATATATATATATATATACGTGTGTGTGTGTGTGTGTGTGTGTATAAATGTGTGTGTGTGTGTGTGTGTGTGTGTGTGTGTATGTATATATATATATACATACACATATAAATGTACATATAATATTTATAATATTTAATATAATATTTTACACATCTACCCATTTTGCATCAGAAGCAGGAGAGAAAAAAAATCAGCATAATTGCCCCAAATACAATACGATACAGCTGCCTCTCAATAAGGTAGCAGAGTAGTTTCCCATTCATGGCTCTTAATGCAGTTAGTTGTAAATATGTATTTATATCTCCATTTAAGGATTCAAAAGCTGAACTAACCAAGGCAGCTGGCCATCTTTCTTTTCTTAAGAAAAAAATGATTACATATATTTGGAACAAAGGAAAATGGCTGCTTTAAGAAAAAATGGAAGAGAAAACCGGGTACAGAGGCATCTGACTCCCATTTATTTCTGCCCAATCGGTAAGACTCCATGTCCTAATAGATCCACTAGATCCTAATACATCCCATAGATTAGGGTCCAAGAGATCCTAATACATCCAGTGCATGTAATCAACAATTACTACATGCATTGGAAAGGAGATCTTCCCTTTTTGCAGGACCTACCCTCTGCGATAGGGTTTCTCTCCCCCCCCATAATTGGGTCCCACCGTAATGATGTCCCCAAAATCTTTCACACTCAGACTGTTCTTCCGGGCCTTGGGGTAGCCTGATTTTAAACCCCCATGGAGTTCTTTTTTCTTCCCCTTGTGGGTACACATGTTCTGATTTTCTATTTTACACTTTCCTCCTTTTGAAAGCATAAGCCATCTTGAGTGGTCCAGAGCTGGGCAGCTTCTAAATCGAATAAGTCAAATACAGGTGGTCCTCGGGTTACGGCCACCATTGAGCCCCCAAATCTACGCCGTTAAGTGAAAGATTTGTTAGATGAGTTTGCCCCGTTTTATGACTTTTCTTCCAAGGCGCTGCCACCGTCACAAACGCAAACCCGTTGCCCAGCGCCTGAATTTCAATCACGTGCCCCGTGGGGATGCCGCAACCCTCCCAAGCGTGAAAAATGCTCCTAAGTCCTTTCTCTGCCCCCCCACCCCCCCAGTGCAATTGTAACTTTGAATGGTCGCTCAATGAAGGGTTGTAAGTTACGTACCGGTATATAAAATCCTAAGAGCGGAATGGCAGTGGCGTGCTTGGATCAGGCTTGTTTTGTGCGGATGGCACAAAATGGATGGGTCCGGTTGCTTTGGCCAAGCGGCATGGGTCGGGTACTTAGAGTACAGAGAAGGGCCACAAAGATGATAACGAAGGGTTAAGGGAATTGGATATACATCTACCCTAACGGAGAGACGGATTAGGGGTGGCATGATAGCTGTCTTCCAATATTTGGGGGGCTGTCCCAGAGAAGAGGGGCTCTGCCTCTTCTCCAAAGCACCAGAGGGCAAGGCAAGAAGCCACGGAGAGAGATCCAACTTAGGAGGCATTTCCTGACGGTGGGAACAGTTAATCAGTGGAACAGCCTGCCTCCCGCAGTTGTGTGTGGATGCTCCAACGATGGAGACTGGACATCCGTTTGTCCAGGATGATATAAGGACCCCTGCCTTGGGCCACGGGTTGGACTAGAAGACCTCCAAGGTCCCTCCCAGCCCTCTGATTCTCTGTACTCGTTGAGCCCGTAATAGTTCCTGCTCCCACTGGGATTCTGTCCCAGGTTCAGATCTGTTCAGTCAACCCTCTTTTGAGCTCTCCTCCTGCCCCGTGTCGCGCCTCTGGTTTTGTGCTCCGTGATTAGACAGTGTGTGTGTGTGTGCGCGCGCGCGTGGGGCGGGGAGAGAGAGAGAAACATGCTTTGGAGCCCATCCCCAAGTGGAGAGCAGCCTGCCCAGAGCCTTTGCTTGACCTTTAATTGGTGTTGGAAAAGAGCAGATGGAAAACCAAGGATTGATTGACTTTAATTGGAAATCCGCAGCGTGAGATTGCCAGCTACGGAAAGGTTGCGCCTGCTGCTGCATGGCGGATTCTTTCCCCCACCCACCCACCCAGCCCGACTTCTTTTTTTTTTCTGTCTGGAAAGTGAATGCCTAACACCCCCCCCCCACACACACACACCCTGTTCTCCCACCCTGCCCCAAGAGGTCTTTTGTGAGCACGCCGGTTGTTTGTACGCTTGGCGCCCTTTCCCCCCCGCACGCGGGGAGCTTTTGACAGGAACGTCAGCCTTTGCAGACTTCTCCCTGCGTTAACATTGCTAAGCAACTTTTGAAAACATTTACACACACACACACACACACACACTCTCTCTCTCTCTCCACCCCACACCCTTCTCGCCATCTGGAAAAAGAAGAACTTGGTCTAAGGCAGGCAACTGGGCGGTGGCGGGGGGAGTTGGATTAACAGAAAAGGGAGCCACGTTCTATGCCGGGGAGCGGACAGTGATTCAACGAATGTATAAATGTGAGAAGGAGCGCAAAGCCAGCTCATTTTTATTTCATTTCATTTTATTTTATTTTTTTGCCAAAGGGTGATGCAAATGCTTATGACGAAAAGAAAAGCGGTGATGCGCCGGCTGGCTCTTTTCCCACAGGCAGTCTGTCGCTTATGGGTGCGCGTCCTCCAGTCCGACTGGCTGGTTCATGAGGATGCAAACGCTGTGTGGATTGAGATGCAAGTCCCCAGGGCCTGTCCCCCGTCCTGGCCAGCATTCCCGCTTGTCTTCTCATTCCAGGGATTGCCCGTTGAAGGAGGCCTTAAGCCTGTCTTGGACTACACTTCCCCTGGTCCCCAGCCAGAAATCCTGCCCCACAAGCCATCCGAGGCTGTGGCAGCGGTCCGGCTCAAGAGGTTGCGAGGTTGTCTGGGCAAGCTGGCTTGCATTTGTGACGGGAAAACCACTTTCTGAGTGGAAGGGATGTGTCTTATTCCTGCCCTGGGTCTATTTCCTGTCGGATGAAAGCAGCTTACGCTGAGCTGGGTTCCCAGATTCGGCCTGATTCTTGAATGAGGATTCTCCTCCAGGATATTGACTCTTAAACTAGCCAAACAGCTTGAGTCCACCCGACTCTTTGGCAGGCAGCAAAGGAGAACGCTTACCAAGATTAGCAATGCTTGGGGCCTCCTCTGCTTTGTCAGGTTTTTAACTCAGAGCATGCCCATAGGTGGAAACTAACGAACCAGCGAAAGGTAGCGACTTAATACCAGCATTGCTCAACCTTTTTTCTTTTGCCCGTGGCCTCCTCCTGACCTTGTTTGTCTCCTGTGTGAAGGTCCCCATTGCGAGATAGGAGTCTGGAACAATGACATTTACGGTGCAGCATCCGCATGATAGCACTGGCAGCATAATGCAACTCATTTGTGAAGGGTCCCTGGTGCTCTCTGAGCTTGCTGCTTTTCTTGCAGATGTTACATAGGGAACATCATCAGTGCTAACCACTGGCAGATGTGGAGACTCTAGAAAGGGTACAGAGAAGAGCAACAAAGATGATTGGGGGACTGGAGGCTAAAACATATCGGGAACGGTTGCTGGAATTGGGTATGTGTAGTTTAACGAAGAGAAGGGTGAGGGGTGACATGATTGCGGTGTTCCAATATCTCAGGGGCGGCCCCAAAGAAGAGGGAGTCAAGCTATTCTCCAAAGCGCCTGAAGGCAGGACAAGAAGCAACGGATGGAAACTAGTCAAGGAGAGAAGCAACCTGGAACTAAGGAGGAACTTCTTGACAGTTAGAACAATTAACCAGTGGAACAACCTGCCTCCAGAGGTGGTGAATGCTCCAACACTGGAGGTTTTTAAGAAGAGACTGGACAGCCATTTGCCTGAAATGGTATAAGGTTTCCTGCCTGAGCAGGGGGTTGGACTAGATGACCTCCAAGGTCCCTTCCAACTTATTATTAGTATTAGTATTAGTGCTAGCTACTACACACAAGCCCTGATGGTGTTACCTAGTTGGGTAATGAAATGTCTGTATGGAAGCCACCCAGCTCAGAGAGCATCCAGGGCTCCTCACCTCAACCCTGAGCTACAAAGATTCTCCTTTATTAGTACAACTGAACCTATTTCCATTTCGTCTTTCTTAGCTGCCCATCTCCCTCAGAGAGAGGCTCTTTGTTTTCTGTAAACCCCCCCCTCAGCATCAATGAGTGTGGCCTGGAACACGTTAGCCTCTCCCTCCTGAGTTCCCAGGACCTTCAGAGGAGGCGAGGTGGTGCGTATACATGCACACGTGTGTGCAGACTGGCGCAGGGACCTTATTTCCTTGGGAAGAGGGACCGGGGAAAAACAGAAGGATCCCAGTTGCTGAATCTTCCCCCAGCGCCTGCTTTTCAATGGCTTGGGCAGCTGCTCCCATTTCTTCCCCCCCACACACACACACACGTTTCCTCCCCTCCCCCTATTTTGGGAGACAACTTGTTGTGAGTGTAAAGAAGAGCGAGTGGCAGAATTTGAGTCTTTTGGATCCATCTGGGATTTGCTGGCAGCCTGGATAAATTTAGAGTCATAGTAGCACTTTGTACCACACGAGAGCCACCCTCCCGTCAGCCGTCAGCGCCTGGATCCCGGCTGTCGCACTCGGGCGCCCACGCATGCGCCAGCCCGCCCCGTCAGTCTTGAATTGCCACGTGCAGCCGAAGCAGAGAACCAGGGGGCTTGCGTGCCTCTTCTGACTTGCGAAATGACTCACCCGCGGGAGGCAGAGAGGGAGTCGCCTCCCACGCTCCGGTTTTCCTAGCGCTTGCCTGCTGTGGGTGCCATTCGGGCCGCGTGGGCTGTCACACACGGGCCTGCGGTTGTCTTTCCTCCCTCGACCTTTGCAGCCGGCAGCAGCCCGGCCTTGGGTCATCTGAAGTTATCAAGGGTCATAATCTCCGAGGACAAGCTCCCTGTCCGGCCACCACATTCCAGGTGCCGACTGCAGCCAAAGCAGGCCATCCCTCAATTCTGCCCCTTCCCCTTTGGAGCCCAGAAACCAGGTTCTCCCCAAATGTGTCCCTCTTCACTGCCATACCACAGCGACAGCATCATCCTGGGTGATTCTTTGGGTGGCCGTTCCCCCCCCCCCGCCTGCTTCCTCACCTGCTTTTCCCACTGGAAGATTTTCACAGTTCTTTGAGAAGCAGGCTTCTAAACAGATCCAACCCGCCCCTCTCTTCCGGCCTTTCCTTAAGCCACCCACTTGGACATGTTTGGCCTAATCCTTTTCTGTTTTTTTTTCCTAGAGTCACCATCCAAATTGGAAAACCAATGCTCGCTTTCTTTCGTTCGTTCGTTCTCTTTCATTCATTCATTCATTCCTCCTCCCCCCCCCCTTTATCTGTTTGAAGGGACAATGGAGAAATGATATGTTCAACGGACAAGGCTGCATGGTCCATTGTTCGGGCGTCATCTACGATGGCCTCTGGCATAACGGCTCTCCTATGGGTAAGTGCTCGGGGATTGATGCCGTTTGGTTCATAATGAGACACCCCCCCCCAGGAATAATGCCCTGCCTGTCGTTTCATTGATTTGATTAGTGTCGGCCTCAACTCTGTTCTCCAAACTTGTCAGGCCAAAGAGTTTAAAAGCAGCGGCAAACCCAGGATGGGGGTGGGGAGTTCTCTAGTCCGGGGAGAAGAAGCTATTTGCAGCACAACTCTGAAGCTCCAGTTGAAAGGCTGTGGGGGGGAGGGTGGGGGGGCAGTCCTCTTTTCACACATCATCCCCGTTCGCGCCTTGGGAAAATAAGGAAATTTTAGGAAAATTACCAGGAGTTTGTGGAATCCCTTTGGTGAGCAGTAGTGTTGCATAGATAGATAGATAGATAGATAGATAGATAGATAGATAGATAGATAGATAGATAGATAGATAGATAGATATAGAGATAGATAGATAGATAGATAGATAGATAGATATAGAGATAGATAGATAGATAGATAGATAGATAGATAGATAGATAGATAGATAGATAGATAGATAGATAGATAGATAGATAGATAGATAGATAAGGTAGGCAGGCAGGAAGACAGACCGACATTTAAACATCCTAGCTTGAGCTTGTCTTTTCAGGAGTGGTAACCATCAAGGTCTGTTGAACATTTGCAGGACAGGCAAAGGCGATGGTGATTACAGGACCAGAAGTGATTGACGCAGGTCCAGGATCGATTCTTACTTTTCACGTCCAGCTGCAGACTGATGAAGGAGAGATTGCTAAAAGTAAGAACGCTTTTTTTGGAAGCTTTGCGGCACTCCATAAAATAATGTCTCGGGCTGACCAGAAAAATAGCCCTTTTCATCTCATAGAGTTAATACCCAGTGTCTTTGGGCTTGGCTTCTATTGCTAAGCAAGACAGCCGTGTCCCATTGGACAGCCTATTTTGCCATGCTCAATGTTCTTGAGCGAATCAGGCGGTCGTTAAGTGAATCTGGGTTCCCATATTTGCTTGTCAGAAATTTTCTAAGAAGATTGCAGATGACGGTCCTGAGCTCCCAGTTGCCAAGTACCCCACGTGACCGTGGGGAGGCTGAAACGGTCATTAAGTGTGCAAACTGGTCACTTTTTTTCACCACTGTCGTAACTCTGAACCGTCAGTACAGGTGGTCCTCGGCCTACGACCGCAGTTCAACCCAAAATTTCTGTTGCTAGTGAGGCAGTCGTTAAATGATATTTTGCTCCACAGTTGTTAAGTGAATCACTGCAATTGTTAAGTCACTGACATGGTTGTTAAGTGAATTTGGCATTCCCCGTTGACTCTGCTCGTCAGAAGGTCGCAAAAGGGGATCATCTGATCCCGGGACATTGCGACCGTCATAAATATGAGCCAGTTTTGATCACCTGGCTGCAGTTGCACATGTGAAAAAATGGTCATAAGTCGTTTTTTCCAATGATGGTGTAACTTAGAACGGTCGCTAAATGAACTTCTATAAATTGAGGACTACATATATATATGTAAACCTTCTGTTCTGAAGGCGGTGCTAGCTCCTGGGGGGTCAAGCTTAGGAGCCTCCCCAACAGAGGCTCCAGGACTTTTGGCAGAAGCCAGCCTTAATCCTCAGAGCCTGCTGTGGAGCAGCAGATGAAATCATGGTTTCTCTTGCCTTGTTCTTTGATTTCTTAGGCGAAAAGGGCCGACTGCTGGAGATTGCAGCCAGGATCAGAAAGGCAGCCTTTCCAGAAGGCCACATAACCAGCTCCCACGGACTGCTTGAAGCCATCGAGAAACAAAGCTCTTTGTAAGTGGTACGGAGAAAGTTCCTGCGTGTCTCTTCCAGTTTGGCTTCTGGCACCTCCAGGACCGATCGCAGCCTTGTCGTGCTTAATCAGAGTTGGGCGACTATGACACGGGTGGTTAATTCGGCGAAGCCGTACGCCACGATTGACAAACCATCAATCCCCCCTGGGTTCAGCTTAAAGCCAAGCCAAGCCGTATCTGAACCTCTGGCATCGGCTCGGAGTAGGTTGCCAGATCTCCTCAAACTGTGTTAAACGGCTGCCCCGTTGGTTTGAATTTGGTGTGGACCCCAACATTGTGGCTTAGCTTTTGTACGAACTAGGCTGCTGTCCCTTTGCCGTCACCCCCCCCCCCCCGCCCTCCTTAAAACCCACCATAGCTTTGCACAGCCTGGGCAACCCGGTGCCCGCGAGCCTCAGGGTGCTCTCGTATCTCCTGTCCAAGCCTACCTTTTAAAAAGGTCTTTAAAATTAAAATAATTAAACAACTGGATCGTTGCCAAGCGATGCACTGTTCTCTGGCAATATCTGTTTCCAGGAATGTTTCCTGGCGGGTGGCTAGAAACCGCGCTCGGGGTGATGGATATTTTATGAATAGAAACTTCTCCCTTGGCAGCTCTTTGGGACGGCCCTCACCCCATGCTTTCTAATTTCTGAATGTGCTCTCGGTCCAAAGGACTATCTAACCTTGGCTCAGCCGTCCCGTCTATCATCTGAGTCAGCTTGCAAATCGCTTCTGTGATCCAGAGCCACTTTGGGTTCGGGCCTCTGCCTCAGTCTCCTGAGAAAACCCTCCCTCTGTGTAGAACTTGCGTTTGCGGCTTGCCACCGTGACGTCTGCGCCCAAGTCAAGTCTTGCTTCTCTTTTCTTTGGGCAGGAAGTTTGGGAGTCCTGGCTACCCTTTGATGACTGCCATGTCTGCAAGCCAATCCCAGCCAGACGTTCACCCAGTTGTCAGCAAATCAGGACATGCCGGGCCTGAAGGGGTAACCTCCCACGAGAAAAAGCCAGGACTTGAATCAATGGATAGTAAGTAGCAACGATGATGTTGGCTTTGGAGTAACGCCTACCTTTGCGCAAGGTTAGCAACAAGTTGGGAAAGACCTCTGCGGTGCCTTTTGTACGCTAAACGACGACTGTGAGAAGGTTTGAAGGGTGCCTGCGAGGTTTGCCCTGGCATCCTTCAGAAGAAATTGGGACAGTTGGTTTCCAAAACCTGGGGGGGGGGGAAACATCTATTAAATAGCTTTGGTGTGTGTGTGTGTGTGTGTGTGGGAGAGTTCTTGGATCAGCCCAAGCCTGCTTTTGAGATGGAGAGAGGTGCTCAGCGGTTGCCTTTCAGCAGCTCTTTTGCCAAGCAACGATGCCCAGGAGAGAGAGAGGGAATAAAAACCACTTAGGGCAGAAAGGTGGTGTCACTTGGCCGCTTGACACTTGAGTTGTACGGCATGACAGCTTGTAGGCCCAGCCCTGCCCTGTTTTGGCAGCTCCTAAGCTTTGCGTCACTCAAACTCTGCCACGGCCTGCTTCCTTGCCCCCGAAGGAGGCAGCCAGTTAGTAGGGATTTTGAAAAAACAGCTCGCTTTGCTTTCTCACCCGCTGGTCAAGTTGGTCTCCCCCTCGTACGAGCCTCTTTTCCTTCCCCTCCACCTACTCAAGAGTTGCGTCTCGGGGTTTATTATAATCCCAGTGAGTCAAAACTGCCAACTTATCTTTTTGTATAAATATACATTCACTACCTATATTGTTATTTTGGCTTCCTCTAAAGGGTTGAGCTGACAAATGAGCTGACATTTTTCCTTTGTAAATACTCGGGTATTACTTTACGGGCCAGTTATTTCTGAAATTATTCATGGAAACCCGAACATTGAGAACTTGGGAGTTGAATCCGAGTTTAATCACTCTGGTTTATTGTGAGCCATAACATTCAATCCGCCCATATCACTTGATACATTGTAAATACATGATTTGAATCTTAATTTGCTCGGCTCAATGGACAAATTAGGGAGAAGCTGAGCGGTTGTAAAAACAACCTCCATATTTGGGCTCAGCAGAGTTTATTTTGATAGCCCCGACGTACGCAAAATACATACTTTGTTTGTCCTTTTTGCCATTTCTGTTTTGGTCGTATTAAATTTGTTTCTACTCTCCAAGCAAAATAAATGTTTGTAAGGCCCTTATTTAACACCTGACCTCCCGCTTTAAGTTACCAGAAGATTTAGAATAGTAAATAAATAGGCCGTTTTTGGAGTTTTCCCTTCAGGAGGGTGTCCGTTTGTAATATTCCTGATTTTGAACGGAAAGATATTGGGAGAAAAATAGGTTGAGGCAAGCCAGAGGGGGTCAGATTCCCTTATCCAGCTGGTACAAGTAAATAACATTTGGGGAACAGAGGGCCTGTAATGAATACGCCAGAGCCGGTCTCTTGTAGTGGTGATGTAGCTGGACCAGAAACAGGGAGAGTTATAGTCCTTGAGGCATGAAAGGCAACAAGGTAACTTTGGGACAGTCGTACTCTCTCAGTCCAACCCACCTCACAGGGCTGTTGTTGTTTCGGAGGGAGCATTAACTATATCAGTAAGATCATATATAAATATAATAACAGTTATAATTCTAACAACTCCAACATTTTCAACGAATATTGTGGTCCCGATAACGTGAAGAGCATCAGGTTGAAGAAGGTGATCATTCTGATGCTAGAATTAGACTTTGATTAGCTGGTAAAATCTTTTAGCAATTCCTCCCTCCCTCCCTCCGTTTCTTTCTTTCTCCCTCCACCCACCCATCCTTCCGTTCTTTTTCCAGCAAGGTTTTGTGGCTGGCTGTTTGAGCAAAAGGTTGGCCCAGCATCAAAACACCTCAGGAATAACTTCTGCTGATGGGTAAATTACGAGGTCCTGGAGGCTTTTGTTCACCCTGTTCTTTTAACATGGCAGTAATAACCCCAGTGATGGAAACGTACCCAGCCCTATGAACTATTGATGAACTGCCAGCAAAATGGAATTCTGAAAGGTTCTGAGCGCAGGGCATTTTTTTTCCCTTTCAGAAATGGATGCGCTCGACTTTTCTGGTTTTAAAGCAGTAACGACATCTGAAGCTGGATTATAAGTCACTTCAGGGGAAGCTCCCCCCCTTCCCTCCTCCCCCTTAATAGCCATTGACTACTCACCTTGGCCGTGCTTGTTTCTTTCACCTTGTACTGCGGGGAGAGATTTCCAAACAACACACAAGATGTACAGAATAAAAGGTATTATATGTTTCTCCAGAGAACACAGCGCACTGCAGGCACCTGGTCCTCCCCTCTGTATTTTTCGTTAGCATCTTCGTAATCCCAAGAGAGAGAAAAGGCCCAAGGCCACTCATTGTTTAATTTAGCTTACGCCATCATCCTTACCCAGGAGGATTGTTCCTGCTCCAGTTTGGACTGAAATACCAATCCGGCTGGGATACACCAGTATACATCATTTGTGCCTGGCGTTGTGGGATTGAAAGGGCAGTGGCAACTACTTCAATTCTGGGTTCCTTGTAGACCAGACTAGATGATGCCTACAGGGCCCAGTCATCCAGCCATCACATCCCCTCAGCTGCCCCAGTGCTTGCTTCTGGCCAGCTACGTCGACACATTTGCAAGTTACTAAGAGTAGCATGGTTCTGTTTTATCACTTCCTTGTAAAACTACCCAGAGCCTTATGGAGTTGGGAAGCCTCTAAATTGATCAGATAAATTAGCATTTCTCAACCCTGGCAACTTGAAGATGTGTGGACTCCCAACTCCCAGGATTCCCCATGTGAAGAACGACCGCAGGAACTGGGTATGTCTCGTTTAATGAAAGGAAGGACGAGGGGGTGACAGGATAGCAGTCTTCCAATATCTCAGGGGCTGCCCCAAAGAAGAGGGAGTCAAGCTATTCTCCAAAGCACCTGAAGGCAGGACAAGAAACAACGGATGGACACTCATCAAGGAGAGAAGCAACTTAGAACTAAGGAGAAACTTCCTGACTGCAAGAACAATTAACCAGTGGAACGGCTTGTCTTCAGAAGTTCTGGGTGCTCCAACACTGGAAGTTTTCGAGAAGAGATTAGACAGCCATTGGTCTGAAATGGTATAATGTCTCCTGTTTGGGCAGGGGGTTGGACTAGATGATCTCCAAGGTCCCTTCCAACACTTATTCTTTTAAGAGATGGGCGTGCACTTCTCTTTTGTCTTTTTTAGTCGCCAGAGACTTCCTTGCACACCGCCCAAAGTGAAAACAAAAGTCTTGAATCAGGTTGTCTCCTTCACAGGTTTCTGTCCAAAAGACAAGCGAAGATGCCCAGAAATCTGCATTGAAAGCAAAGATAGGACAACAGAATAGAAAATAGCTTTAATAAGAGAACAAGATTTGCAGTAAATAAGAGAACAATAGCTTGAATAAGGAAACCCCAAGATTTTTCTGCATGCAAAATATGTATCCTGAGCTACAGGATTAGCTGCACTGGGCATCTAGGTGCCATGCAAGGCTTCAGCCCATGCTGGGTATAAAATCTCAAATTTCCCAGAATTCCTGCATCCTTTCTTATCAACTCTAACCACTGAGCAACTTTAAGCACAGCTCCTTAACGACTGGACTCCAAGCAACAATAGGGACGTATTTGGCTTAGCCTGGCATTGCTCCTGTGGAATGAGGCGCGTGTTCCGTGAAGGCTGATTTCCCCCGTGCTGTCCTTGTGTTTTGCAAAGCAAAAGTGCAACAACGCAGCCCGTTTCCAAGCACTGACAATAGCAACCTCGTGTTATGGGCCGCCCAGTTCCTCCTCATCCATCTGCTTTAAAGTTTACTTCGTATGATCGTGTTTTTCTGCCGCTTCAGCTCAAATGCTTCTCATTCTTTCGGACAGAAGTTGGCTCTTTCCTTACATGTCTTCAACCGGCTGAAATTTATGAGGTGGGGAAATAGGAGCTCACTGGGAATCGGGCCTTCGGAACGCGCCTCTTATTCCAAGTCCTCTTTCGAGCTGGATTTTCGTAGGTGATTTTTTTAGAGACAAGCAGTTGGAGAAACGTTTCCAAAGGACACAAAGACGCTCCAGATGGTCCCTGAGTGACAGCAACCTTGATGATTCATTTGGTCCTCCTGTCTCCTTAAAGGTGAACGATGGGCTCCTTTACTCCTGCCAGAGATTGAAAAGTGACAGGAGAGCCAAGGGTTTTTTTGTTTTTTTTTCTCCCTAGCCTCCAACGGGGTAACCAGTGAGCTGTGCCAACCTAAAAACAGCTTCCAAAGTTTTAGAGGCCT
The DNA here is from genome assembly GCF_947247035.1 of Vipera ursinii. Classification (NCBI taxonomy): domain Eukaryota; kingdom Metazoa; phylum Chordata; class Lepidosauria; order Squamata; family Viperidae; genus Vipera; species Vipera ursinii. Next base: position 2,560,434 of record NC_139530.1, on the reverse strand, counting down.
TGAGCGGAGATGGTCCTCTACTTAACCGCAGTTCATTTAATGACGGTTTGAGGTGACAACGGCCCTGGGAAAAAGCGACGTGTGACCCAGAATGGATAAGTGCACAGTATGTTTAGGGCCAGGCTGCAGTTTTAACAGTTGTCATCTCCCGGCTCATGTTCTTGGGCTGACGCTGGGCTGGGTTTCCCCAGCAGGCTCAACCGGGTCAAATTAAGAATAACCGGCAAGACTTGCACAATACTCGGAGCTTTGCAAGCTTTAACCTTCTGTTGGACTTTTGGGCAGCTCAGCCAGTTTGATTAGTTGATGATTCACTTTGTGCGGTGAGCCCAGAAAGTAGGTTAGTTCAGGGACCCAGCAAAACACACTCGGCAAATGGGACCTTAATGGCTGAGCTGCACGTGGTGGATTTTCGTCTAGTCAGCCGAGCCCTGCCCTCTTGTTTGTGAAAGGGTTGTCATCAGTTCAAATCCACAGGATGTCCTCCCCAACAACTCGGCCATTAGCAGACAGTCCCTGGAAATGGTCTCTCACAGAGAGCACCAGCAGGGTGAAACCCTTGCAGGAGCTGCCCTGCCTAGGGTTGGGCCAGTCTAAAGGAAAGAAGAAACAGAGGAGACATAATAGCAGTTATTCCAGTATCTGGGGGGCTGCCCCAAAGAAGAGGAGAGGGTCAAATTATTCACCAAAGCACCAGAGGGCAGGGCAAGAAACAATGGTGGTAAACTGATCAAAGAGAGAAGCGACCTGGAATTAAGGAGAAACTTCCTCACAGTGAGGACGTTTAACCAGGGGAACAGCTTGCCGCCAGAAGTCGTGGGCGCTCCATCACTGGAGGTTTTTAAGAAGAGACTAGAGACAGTCACTTGTCTGAGATGGTGTAGGTTCTCCTGCTTGAGCAGGGGGCTGGACTAGAAGACCTCCAAGGTCCCTTCCAGATTCTATTCTATTCTATTCTATTCTATTCTATTCTATTCTATTCTATTCTATTCTATTCTATTCTATTCTATTCTATTCTATTCTATTCTATTCTGTTCTGTTCTAGGAGTCATCTGAGCATAGGTCTTTCATAGTCACAGCAACTTTGGCGGGCACTCCAGAATCTCATCCGATTCCCAATCCGTGTGGGAGTAAAGCAAGACTAGGCTCAAGATTTCGGAGCAGCGCCTCGGAGAGCCCATGAGCCCCAGCTGCAGTGCATCAAGGCTGCCGTGAGAACAAGGTGAAGACGAGGCAACGAGGCAACATCAAGTCAACGGAGCACGTGCCAGGGACGGTGTGTTGGTCAGCGGCAAGACTTTTAAATCATTGAGTGTCGGAGAACTCACTGAATTCCTGGGACTCCTAAGAAACCAGCTGGGCAAAGCTTCGAAGGCCAGATGGGACATTTTTGGGTTCGGCCTCCTTCCGGGTCCTTCTGTGGAGTCCTCAGTGGGGACCATGACAGGATCAGCTTCTGGTTGTGGAACGAGAACATCTGGATCACAACACGTACATGTGTACAACTTAGAACAGATGCTTTCCTTCCCAGTTTGGCCACTTGAACCTCGGAAAGCCTCTCGCCCACATTTGCGTCCGATTTAATTTGTGGCCTGACTTTAATGTTCAATCCCCTGCCTTTAATTTCATACGACTCTTTTGCAGTCGGAGGTCTGAAGCCCAGGCCGTCTTCATCACAGGTGGCCTTGTTGCATCTTTCTTTCTTTTTTTTTCCTGCCCATACATCTGCATTTCTTCTGTTTCTTCTCCTTAAGCCTGTTCGAGGGTTAAGAAGTTCAGCTTCCATCTGCGGTTCGCTGTCAGGGCAGCGTCATGCCGGGGAAAATCTCTGTAGCAGACAGGCCATCTGCCCAAAGAGGAAGGGATGGAAGTTTCGGTCTCCACAAGGCCAGAGGCCTCGGTGGCTTTGTCCTTCCCTCGCTGATCTGTCTGAAGGGATTAAACCTGTTGAGGCCCAGCGTGGTTTTCACAACACCATGGTTGGGCTGGCTTGTACTTTCCCTTTGTTTGACGAGATGTCTAAACAAGCTTGCGAGAGTTCCCCTGCCTGCAGCCTTTGATCTGCTTGAGCGACCTCTTTTTTTCTTTTTTCTTTTTCCCCCACACCAAAACAACGCCAGAGAGAAATGAGGAATCTGCGCCCTAATTTTCATAATGAAGATCGTGTGGCTCAGACTGGTTTTGTTTGGGGGCTTGCTCGACTCTGGGGCAGAGAAGTGGAAGGCGGCTGCAGGGCTGAAGTGGGGCATTCACACAACAAGCTCGGTTAGTTTTAACCCGGGGTGGGGTTGTGAATCCAGCCTGTTTGGCTTGTTTGTGCTCCAAAACCTGGATGCCAATAGCTTAATCCTAAACCCAGGGTAGCAAAACAATGCCCACAGCGCAACAGTGCCCACAAAACATGCCAAGACAAGGGATGACTTTCCCATCACACATAAACCTTGCTTGATCCCTAATCTAGTGAGCCCAACTAATCCAGGAGCCAGCAAGTAGGTACTTAGGATACTAAACTACCCTTTTGGCTGAGTCTAAGCTTCTGGCGGGAATCCAGTTTTGGGACACGTCCTTACTTAACGCCATTTAATGAAGGGTTATCTTTAGTGGCAGCTTACAACTAAAACCCTCATTCAGCTTTTTTGAGATTGGAATCGGGCTGTTGGTCACTTCAGGTACTTCCTTCCTTTTCCTGGGATATCTCTGCAACACAAAAGACTGAACGTTCACAGTCTGCCGAGCCAAGATGTAGTTTGTTTGTGGCTTAGTTGTAGCTTATTCACTAAACCATAGTTAAACAACCCAGGGCTTTTATGCATTCCGCACACACAGTCTACTGCTTGCAGAAGGCTGAATTAATTTAAAAAGATCTTGGGTTGTTTGTTCTTAGCAGCTGTCCCAGATCTCCTGGCCAAAGGACTTCCAAGTAAGTCTTTTTTACTTCTCAAGTGCCCCAAGACTCATCAGAATAACACCGGGCCTGTGCTAATGTTTCTAAGAAGTTGGAGAGCTGGGGAAGGTAAAATGATCCGGGAGGATCAAGTAACCTCTTAGCTTTGTTCAAAAGTTGATGGGAACGTAAAGGAGATTTATATATATATATATCTTAATCTGAGTAATCGAGTTGGGGGGGGGGTTGAGAACGGATGGCAGCATTTCTTTCTCCTTTGAGTAGAGCATTACAAGCGCACATCTGGGCTGGAGCCCGGGCGACGTTGCCAACATCTCTGCAAAAACACGCCTTTGGAATTTACGCGTCAATGACTCCCACATCTGGTGCAGATTGGGTGGGTGGGTGGGTGAGTTGCAAATATTTGTGCCACCCTCAGCCTTACCCGGGGTCTCTCCTGCCAGTCCGTGAGCGCCCTTGACTCAAGCCAAACCCAGAGGAAGAAGTTAATGGTGCACTAATCAATTTTTCCTTTTCCAAGCAATGTTATTATAAATAACATCGGAAAGCATGGGGTGGTTGCTACCAGCATTAAGGAGGAATTTCTGCTCGAGAATCCTAAATAAACAGGATGTGATAGGATGATGATGATGATGATTAATTAGCTTATCTCTCCTCTCTCCCTCCCTTTTCTCCGATTGGCTGTTCTACATCTGGATCCTCTCCAGATATTTTAAAAACCCTATTTGGTTAAATTACCGTACCCGGTGGTTTTTTTTCCCCCCTAACAAAACGCATTGATTTGATATTCAAAAACATTTTTATATTTAGTCTGTTAACCTTTTGTAATACCCACCCACTGCTTTTAAACTGCAGAATGTGGTGGGGCTTTTTTTTTTTAAATGCTAATTGTTGTCAGTAGGGTATCAGCCACGAGCCCTTAGCAATTTAAACGCATTGAATTGTAATGCAGGTGCCGTTAATTGGAAAGCTGCTATTGTTTTCCTGGCAATCCTGAATACATTTCAAACAATTCCTTGCAAATTGGATTTGAGACCGTTTTTTAAAAGAGAGAGAGAGAGAGAGAGAGAGAGAGAGAGAGAGAGAGAGAGAGAGAGAGAGAGAGAGAGAGAGAGAGAGAGAGAGAGAGAGAGAGAGAGTTTAAAGATAACTTTAGCTTCCAATTTAGCCTGCAGAGGAGGGGAAAGGGGGAAAGCAAACGCTGAGACCTTTTGTCTCTCCCATTCAGGCTGAATGTGCACAGTCAGAAAGGGACCTGCAGTGGCATCTTTCAAACCAGAAAGAGGGTTCTCGCACGCGTGCACATTTGCACGCTCTCAACTAGTGCAGACTGATCCCAGAACGGCTGGCAAAATCGCCGGCTTGTGTCGATTAGATGGGCACCGCAGTGAGAAATTTATATCGGTAGTGTGGTCAGGTGATCAAAATATACACACACACACACACACACACACACACACACACACGGCAACTGGTTCATACTTTTGACAGTTGCAGTGTCCTGGGGTCACACGATCCCCATTTTTGCGTCGAGGAATGAGGCAGAATTCGTTTAACTAGTGTGCCCAAGTGACCCAGGGGTGAGGGGAAAAGGACTTGGTTTATATAGTATATCTCCATCCTGAGCTCATGGACCTATCCTAACGTGGAAAGAAAATGGGAACAGAAGTGTGGGCTTGCCAGATTCAGACTGGAAACAGGCACTCTGAAAATGGCAGGGGTTGCTATTTGCTGTAAAGGCTTCCACAGTGATGGAGCTGATCAGCCAAAAGTAAAAGGGTAGGTTGAAAAATGGGAAGGAGGAAAAAAATATATAAAAATAAAAGTGGAGTATAAGTGATACTAATTGCCCGTCAGAAGAACTAAAAGACTTGGCAATCAGATAGGCATTTGAGAACAGCAAGCAGTTTTCTGGGAGTAAGTCTCTTTTAGACTAATAAATGAGGAAAAGATAGGACTGGCTGGCTTTTGGGATAAAGCAGACTTTTGTCTGTTGTTTTTAATGGTAGTTTTAATAACATTACAGTTAAAAGATAAAAAAACTAATACAAAGAAATGAAAGAATGATAATAAAGTGTAGAAAACAAAACATTAGTAGAGAAAAGAGAAAAAATAAGAATATATTAGAAAAAGGAAAGATGCATGCATATATATACACACACACACATGTATATGTACACACACACACACACACACACACACACACACACACACACACACATGACCTCTTCACACAAGTATAAACAATTTCAGTAACATTACTTTCTCTTAAAAAGGCAGTAAATGACCTTTTCTTCCCATCTCTACTAAGTTATACCAGGGATAACACATCTATTCTATTCTTGATCAAGTAAGCCAACTTTATATTCTCTTCTTTTACTTTTGACAATTTTAATCTTTAATCCTGTCAATGTCACCGGTCTTGGTTCCTTTTCATTTCCTTTGTCCCTTTTCGGAAATTTCTTCCCAGTTTTAACGGAGTCTACCCACAGAGGCAGATCTCCTTAAAAGTTTGTCTCTGCAATTACTAAGAAGACAGCAGGGTTATGTTTGTGGGATCTCCGGGCTGAGCAGAGCTCGGAGGAGATCCTGTACTTGTTTTCTGGGGAGTAGAAATTGTCACGTCCAGCGTGGCACCTTTGCCTCTTCCGTGGATCTCCTTAGGTAAGAAAGAGCGTGAGCCTCCTTCCCAATTCTACGTGAAACCCACATCAGGTTCACAGCTGGTTTTCCCTCTGGCATCTGATATCCAAGATCAGTCTGACCTAGAAGCTTTAAGCCTCTTCACTCTGGCTGCGGAATAATAGGCCTGTATTTTAGCTTAAACACAAAAGCTGATCCGTGTGGGCGGACGTTTTAAGAGCGTGGCGATCTCCCAAGATCCCTAGAGTTGGCAGAGATCTCAGTATTCAGGGTGTGTGCGTGTTTGTGTGTAAAGAGAGCCTTGCCTCTTTTTCAATCAAGCAGTTGCTTTTTTTTAAAAAAAGAAAAAAGAAAAAAATCTTTCTCCAGATGTGGGAAGATTGCAGGGTGAACGCGTTCTTGCAGAAGAGCCAAATCTCTGCATATTTTTTTTTTAAAAATCTAGCAAGTCAGCAAAAAGCTTTCTCCTGAGCATTGGAGGTTTTAATATGCAGGACAGGCTTTTTTCTTTTTCTTTCTTTCTTTCTTTCTTTCTTTCTTTCTTTCTTTCTTTCTTTCTTTCTTTCTTTCTTTCTTTCTTTCTTTTTGCCTTTTCTTTTTTTTTCATTTTTGGGTGGTTGACCCCAGAAAGTGTTGATTTACTCTCCTCCCACTTTGCCTGCAACCTAGCCTGTGACCTATATACTCTGAGCCAAGCTTCCCCGTTGAAGCCTGTCAGTGGCACCTCCTTCCCCTGTAATAGATTTCCTTTCCTCCCGCTGCTTTCCAATTTCCATACGTTCACCAAGATCCACGCACCCCAAACGTCTGAAGGTGGAACAGAAGCATTAACCCGTTCCTATTTTCTGGCTCTCTCCCGCAAAGGGGGCCGCCCCCTCCACACCAATATACCCTCCAAGGCTTCACTTTAATTTTGTAGATGTCAGCTTGGATGGATGGGACTGGAAGAAAGCCTTTGTAGAAGGCTATTGGCCTTCATTGCTTTGTGGGGGTTTTTCAGCCAGCATTGAAAAGCCAAGGGTTTGTTAAATCCTTGCTCTCTCTTTATATATATATATATTACCTAGAGGGGAAGGTTAGGATTTCCTATTTGGAAACTTGAGTTTCCTTAATGTAAAACTTTGCTGTTTTTCTTTCAGTTGTTCATTAGAGGGATTTACAAACACAACTTGTAACCATATGTTCTGGACATCCTCGTGGCCTGGAGTCAGCATCTCTTCGAGGCTTCCCCCTGGAAGTTCCCTTCCATCTCTTTAACTAGTCTGTCATTACAGGGGGTTTTTTTTGGGGGGAGGAGGGGTTTTGGGTTTCCCCCCCCTCCCCAACGGATGCAAAATATCTCACGGCTTCTGGTGTGTCGCTGGAGCTAGTCAAGGCTGCTTTGTGCATTTGTGCGTGTCTCCTTTGGCGCCCTCAGAATCGGCATTCTTAGAGGGAGCGCTTGCCGTTTTTTGGTTTATGGCTGTCTGTTATTTTGATGTCAGGCTAAAATTTATCCAGTCCTCTTTCCAGGGATATCTGTTGCGTTTACCGGCATAGCATTTCCCAGATGAGATATACGGAGAGCAAAAAAAGACAGCCGCCCCAATTTATTCCCTATTCTGAGGAAGGGTCAGCCAGCACATTTTTTTCTTCTTCTTGTTTCTGCAGTTTGTTAACATAGAATCCTAGGGCTGGGAGAGACCTCCGATCTCCCTCCCTCCCTTTGCCAGATTCGCTTAACAACTGTGCGAATGCAGTGGTTCCCTTAACGACTGTGGCAAGGAAGGTCGTGAAATGGGGCAAAACTCACTTAACAAGGGTCTCGCTTAGCCACGGAAACCTGGGGCTCAGTCGTAGTTTATAAGTTGAGGACTGCCTGTATAATGAGAAATCTCTGTATAATTCTCTGTGTAATGAGAAATGGTATAGGGTTTCCTGCCTGAGCAGGGGGTTGGACTAGATGACCCCCAAGATCCCTTCCGACATCATCGTCATCGTCATCATCATTATTATTATTATTATTATTATTATTATTATTATTATTATTATTATTATTATTATTATCTGCTGCCACCTGATGTTCACCAGGACACTAAGACCTAGGAGGGAAGCTCAGGCAATCTAAATGGTCTCCATTTCGTCCCTGTGGAAGTCTCGGCTTGCGTGGCGTCTCAGCACCTTCCCCACACCTACCTTATTAATTACTGACATTTATTGGTAATTGAATTGAGTATTAAAGGCTAATGAACGGTGTCTGGTCACCTTTACAGGGAATCCCTTTGCAGCTCTGAAGGCGCCCCAAGCAATCTTTCTCTTTCCTTCTTCTTTTTTTTTTCCTGAAGGGACAACTGTTTGGGCATGGGGGGCAGCCAGGATCGACCCATAACTCTTCACCCCCAGGATTAGCTGCTGGGCCTACAGCTTGACAATAATCACCCTTGTCCTTCTCAATTATAGGTGCTTGGAGCTGATCCGGTTTCTCTCCTTCCTCTGCTTTGGTGTGTGTGTGTGTGTGTGTGTGTGTGTGTGTGTGTGTGTGTGGTGCCCTACACAGGTGATTAGCCCGTGGTAATTGAGCTGGTTGTTAAAAAAAAAGGAAGATAATTAATTGGCATTTCACTCCTCCAGAGGAGGTCAGTCTGCCCCATCTTCACTCATTAGCCAGCTAGTCATCCCGCTCCTGACTGCTGTGTTCTTCTTCCCCAAGGTGATGAGATGATCTTTATCTCGCTGATCAAGAAAACATCGCTGTCATAATTAAAAGAGACAGGGAGGGAGGATTTGAGGGGTGACACCCCAGGGAAGGATTCTCTTTGCTTGGTTGGACCCCAGTGCCTGGCCTGATACTTTAAAAAGCACTACAGGTAGTTCTCAACTTAGGACCACAACTGGGCCCCCGATTTTTGCTGTTGAGTGTTTTTTTTTCCCCCGCTGAGACTGGTCTACCCCAAATATGGGATGGAGCACCCCGCTTCCGCTCTCGCCTTTCAGCCTTCACCGCTCTCGCCTTTCAGCCTTCACAGGAATTGCTCCTGCGACAAGATTATCTGTGTGTGAAATTTAAATTTACCGACAAAGAATTAAAGGGAGACTAGTTTTGGCGTTAAGTGAGACATTCGTTAAGTGAGTTTTGTTACTAACTTGACAATTTTAAGAACAAGAAAGCTTCTTGTTCTTAAGTTATTAATAACAACAATGATCGTTAAGCGGATCTGGCTTCCCCATTGATTTTCCTTGTCAGAAGGTCGCAAAAGGGGATCACGTGATCTTGGGACACAGCCACGGTCATCAGTATGAACCAGTTGCCTGTCGTTGCAGTTTTGATCCCACGATCTTGGGGATGCTGCCAAGGTCGTAATGGTGGAAAACGGTCACAAGTGACTTTTTCCCCTGCCGTCGTCACTTTCAACGGTTACCAAATAAAATGTGGTAAGCCGAGGACCACCTCTTTTACCACCCACTCTACGGGACAGCAGTAAACGGGCTTTGGCTCCATTTGGAGAGGTGGGGGGGGAAAGCCTACAGCAGCAACTAGGAAAGAAATCTCGAATTCTGCCGTTTTGAGGTTGCGGTGGGGTGAGTCACCAGCACCACGGAAGCTCCCCTGGGTCGGCAGGCATTTTCCTTGCCCCACAGCTCACCGGGCAGGTCAGCCCTCGGCAGCTGGAATGTCTTTTATTGAAAACTATTAGTGCATTAAGAGATTGGAAATGGTGCTGTAAGCAATCTGCTTCCCATTCGAGCAGCGAAAGCTAATGAAGAGGGGTGCGTGTGTGTGTGTGTGTGTGTGTGTGTGTTAAGAACTGATGTCCTTGTAAAAGGCGCAAGGCTAACTTGCAAACCGGAAGGCCATTTTCATGACCAGGCAGAAATTGCCAGAGGAAAGTAAGACGGCTCTGAGCAACACAATTCTCTTTGTTTTGCAAGTAGTCCTTGACTTAACAACTATTTATTTAGTCACCGTTGGAAGTTACAAAGGGACTAAAAAAGTGACATATGACCCTTCGTCACAGGACGGTTGCAGCATGCCCACGGTCGCCTGAATAGCACACGAAAGGACTGTGTTGCATTGTGGAGGGTAGGGTAGAGTAGGGTAGGGAAGGACAGGACAACTCCACAACACAGTCCCAAGAAGGCTCCACACCCTTCTGCACTACTCAGGTGACACTGAGGACACAGGCAAACCTCCAAGTGGCTTCAACGGCTCTCTAAAAGAAGAAGCTGGGAAAGCTCCTTGGATGAGAAGCGACAGGCCTTCAAAAGAAAAATAAGAAAGTCCAGTTGCTTCTGGGATAAAGCATCTTTGGGATGGGATGGGATGGGGTGGGATAGGACAGAGCAAAGGAAAGTAAGAGAAAGGAAAGGAAATCTTGAGGCTGATGGGACATCTTTCATTCAGCCCTGCTCTTTGCAAATTAGGATAAAAGGAGCTGGGTGGGGTAAGGAAGGGGAGGAAATCAGGGGGGTGAGAAGCAGGTGAAAAGACCTTCCCACCTGACTGAAGTAACGGCTCGGCTCTGCGGGAGAAGCTGGTGAATTTTCCCCTCTGTCACCAGAGTTATTCCAGGGGCCTCGGATGAAGAACTCGATCCTTGCCGTTGCATTTTGGGCTCCCGTGCGAAAGGGTGTTGGCTGTAGGCCTCCTTGCAAGGAAGCGAATAGGATACGGAATGTGGAAGGGCCGCTGAACCAAACCAGGTGAGAGAGATGCCAGCTTTCACCGCAGATTCTTCTTCTTTGTCCCCTAGGAGGAAGCTATGCCTTTGGTTTTCCCCATCTGCAAAGGAGCAGGCGTGGCTGGGCCACTTTCAGAAACATCCGCCTTGCCTCTCTCCTGGTCGATCCGGAGCCCGATCCACAGACGGGGGAACTGCCTGAAGTAAGAAAGACCCAAGTTTGGGGAGGGGGGGCAGGGCTTTTTCCCCTTCTCTCACACCCCTGAATGTCCCCCAAGAGGAAGATCATTAAAGAGAGAGCCATCCTAGAAGGGTGAAGGAGGAATTTCCTGACAGTGGGAAGAATTAATGGAACAGCTTTCCTCCCAGAGTTGTGGGTTGCTCCATCACTGGAGGCGATTTCAGAAATAGACTGGACCACCGTATGTCTGGGATGGTATAAGGTCTTCTGCCTTGGGCAGGGGACCTCCAAGGTCCCTTCCAGCCTTGTGATTATACAAATCTCCAGAACTAATCAATCTGTTAATTGATTCTCTCTCTCTCTCTCTCTCTCTCTCTCTCTCTCTCTCTCTCTCTCTCTCTCTCTCTCTCTCTCTCTCTCTCTCTCTCTCTCTCTCTTTTTCAAACTGCATTGTATTCCAGTACCTCTTTAAGGGAGAGATCTACTGTTTTTCTTCCTCGCAACTCCCATCCCTACAGAGTGAAGTTGAAGAGAAAAGGGTCTCCTCAGAGACCATGGAAGCTTCCACCCTGCTTCCAGCCCGACGTAGCAGGTATGTCCCATCTTTCTTAAAAATTGGGGTTGACTCTGCTTTAAGGCAAATGGACTTGGGTGGGAAGGAGGTGGAAATCTGGCTGGGATATGAAACCGTTGCACAGAGTAGGACCAAAGCATGCCTTTATTTATTTCTAAAACTTAGTGACTTGCAGTTTTTTTAAAAAATCATTGTTCATGTTGGGTGAGTCACACTGTGTTTATTGGTTTCTGTAATAAGAGTGGCTTCTATCAATGTGACTTCTTACAAAGGTCAAGTAGGATTCTTGTGAAACGTGTTTGTGACATTTCTTCATCTTTGTAATCTCTCTCCCTCCCTCCTTCCTACATTTTTTTTTGTGGACAAGCTTGTAGTCACTCCATAATAAAAAGTAAAGGTAAAGGTTCCCCTGCACATGCGTGCTAGTCATTTCCGACTCTAGGGGCCGGTGCTCATTGTCCGAGGACGTCTCCGTGGTCATGTGGCCGGCATGACTAGACGCCAAAGGCGCACAGAACATTGTTCCCTTCCCACCGTAGTGGTCCCTATTTTTCTACTTGCATTTTTACGTGTTTTCGAACTGCTAGGTTGGCAGAAGCTGGGACGAGTAACAGGCGCTCACTCTGCTACGCGGCACTCGGGATTCGACCCGCCAAACTACCGACCTTCTGATCGACAAACTCAGCGTCCTAACCCACTGAGCCACCGCGTCCCTTCTTATTCCATAATATTTATTATTAAATACTGGGTATACTTAACATTTTCACCTCGGCCTGCTCATCTCCCACGCACCAGTGGTTCTCAACCTTTTTTTTTACCACAGACCCCTTTTTCTGGCCACGCACCCCCAAGACTTAACTCAGGATTTAAATCACAACATTTCTTCAAGCTTCCCCAAACCCTCCCCCCTGGGATGATATCGTGGACTCCCACCTAGGGGTCCACAGACCACAGGTTGAGAACCGCTGTCCCTCGCCATCCACCCCCAACTCGTTTTCCAAATTTCTGCCCGCTTGTTCAACTTTCGGATTGTGAGCGCGACACAATGGACCATCCTCCTTTTTCGTTTCCAGCCTGGCACTTGGAGACGTCGCAAAGAAAGTCTCGCGTCCTCCTCCTGACAGGTTAATCCTCTAAACGGAGGGTGATTCATTCACCGATCACACGAAGCCGGCTTCGGCCGGGGGCGCCTTTGCCGCAGGTTGAACCCTCTCGAGGGACCCTTGGGCTCCAGCCCTGCCCCACACTGCCACGAGCATCTCACTGAAGTCAGGAGAGAGAAGCCAGCGTTCCTTGCAGAACTGCTTTTCCGACAGCACCAGCCTCGTTTCTGATCCTGATACCCACAGGAATACCGGCTCGCTGCCCTACAGCAACGCCAGCAGATATTGAGACCAATTGGTTTAGAGGGGCAAGATAACAGCAGGAAGATTAGTGGTTACAGCTGTCTTCAGGAGGAAGAGAAGGAGTGGTGGCTGGTGTGGCTCCAATTAGGTGCCTGCTGGAAGAAAGAAAACCGCCAGGGAGATCTAATTGGTTTTTCATCTGAGTGGCAGAAGCTGTTGGAGCGATCTCGCCTTGGCACAAGCAACTCCAGTGGTTTGGGCTCGGCGGGCTGGGCGGAAGAGAGCCCTCGCCACCTCCGCTGGGATAAAGGAGAAGAGTGGTTTGTTTGTTTGTTTATTCATTTGGCAGACGGCTTGCCATCCGTGGACTAAGCAATATAAGTTAAGATTTCAGCTAGGGGAGTAGAAGCCGTCAAAATATAAATGTCCAGGAGAGTTGCGAACTGAACAAACGAGCAGCTGCCGGCAGCCGGGTACTCAGTAGACCAGGGCAGCGGTGGGATTCAAATAGGTGAACCACCGGTTCTCGGTGTGGATGCCGCTTCTGGAAACCCGTTCTGGGCCTGGGCACCAAAAAAGTAGCTACCGCTTCTGCCCGAGTGGTGCGGACCGGCTGAATCCCACCACTTGTGGCTTGCGACCCTGGTGGTTGTTTGTGTTTGACACATGCAGTGCTTGCGCAGGCTTCTCCTGAGAGAAAACACAAGAGTTGTGTTTTTGAAGGGTGGAGGGACCACTGGAACAAATTGCTGTCCCGCTTCCTAATACATTAAACGAACTATGAGGAATAAGCCCCAATTTGAGCCTTTAAATCTGCTTAGTTGAGGTAATGCTCAACAGCTGGGGAAGAAACGGAGAAGGACTTACAACACAGGAAATGACAAAATCCGTGCGCTCCAGACCGTAAGAGAGAGGAAGAAACCAAGTTGCAATGGAAACTGGCCAAGAAGATAAAAATCACTGGAAGAGTGATCACCGGCTTTTTTTCAAAAAAAAAAATTACACGTAGCTTATCCCATAATGGTTTAAAAGCATAAAATGCACGCACAAACACAGGTGGGGAAAGATGAATAGGGAGAGCGTAAATAAATGAGGAAAGGCAGAAACGTCAATAACAGCAGGAATGCCATTTAAACATTTATTTTTTTTGGAAAAAGAAAGGAATGTCAAACATTAAGAAGTAGAGTCAACTTTCTTTTCTCTCAAGAACTGGCTCTGATTTCATTTGCTCTCTTTGGATGCTCTTGGGGGGCCCTGGCGGGTAGTAGGGGGTTCAAGAAATGAGCCGTCTTTTCATCTTAACAAACTGTGGTTAAGTCGAGGGCTCCCTGTATTGGCCGCCGAGCGGGTTTGGAAACGTGGCTAGCAAAAGTAGCCCTAGCTACGTCCAGATATGTCAGAGGAAGGGCAGATTTGTGATCCATCCCAGCCGAGAATTTAATTCCACCTCTTCGCTGAAACATCTGAATTCGCGTCGTTTCCCCCAAGCCTTGGTCAGTCCGAGTCTTCGGCCTCCCAGCTGGGCCCTCCCGTCAGTCAGTCCCCTCTTAAAATCTCTGATTCTCAAGTCGTCCAGGTCGTAGTTATCCCCAAGTTGCTTTTCCACGCGGCAAGTGGACTCTCTTGTTTTTCTTTGGAAGACGTTTCGCCTCTCGTCCAAGAAGCTTCTTCGGCTCTGACCAAATGGTGGGGAATGGAAGGACTTGATATTCCTTGCAGACAGCTGGTCGTTTGCCTTCTTTTCGAGAGCCGCTGAGGCCAAGTGACCCTTTAGGACACAGAGAAACGTCCGAGCGGTCTCCAGGACTCTGTAAAAGAAGGGAAACGACCAGCTTGTCTGCAAGGAATCTCAGTCCTTCCATTCCCCACCATCCGGTCAGAGCCGAAGAAGCTTCTTGGATGAGAAGCGAAACGTTCCGAAGAAAATCAAGAGAGTCCACTTGCCTGGTGGAAAAGCACCTTGGGGAACCTCTCTTTGCTCTCCTTCCTGCTTTCTTTCCTCCAAGCTCTATTTCATCCTTCCGCTTGCGTTTGTGCACCGTTACCAACTGCCAGCCGCCCGAAGATGGGTAACAGGGAAACGGTCTCCAAACCCTGGAAAGAAATGCGAGCAGTCCTTCCGCGCCAGGGCCACGGGGACAACTGCAGGAGAAGTCAGTTAAAGCAACTCGGCTCTTGGCTGGAAATGATGACCTCAATAAGGTCGAGGATCCCAACGGAGAGAGGGCGAGGACGCGGCCTTTGAAAGCGCCGTGGCTTCCCGAACAGGCTCGCTTTCAGCACACACACACCACAACGGGGGGGGGGTGGGTTTCGGCCTCCTGGGCGCCGTTGGGAAAGCCCATCCCATCCGTCACAGATGACTGGACCGTTGGCATCGAACGATCCCCAAGACATCTCACCCTCCCCTTCTCCATCGGCTCTTCAAAAAAAAAAAAGGTATTTCTGGATGGGAAGAAGGTTGGGGAATTCCCATTTCTCCCTCCCCCCCTCACACACACACATACACACTTCCTCCCCCCACCCCCCATATATTGTTTTAAGAAAATTGGAGGCAGCTGTGGCAGCTGAGGGCATTTGTTGTTTTTCCATTGCAACAATTGCTAAGCATCGATTTGCAAAACGTGGAGCCAATAAAAACCCCAGCCATGGCACTCGGCTTTACGCTGCCATCTTATTTTGCCTGAAAATGTGGACTCCCTCTCCTTCCTCTCCCCCCCCCTCCCCCCCAACACACACATCAAGCGCTCCGTGGAATTTTCGAAACGTGATCAAGATCCCGGCGAGTTTCCCGAACAATGTTCGGGGAGCAGCTGCTGTGGCTGTTCCCAGGTTGCTTTAATGAGCCAGACTTGGGGAAGTGGGGAGAGATGGCGGCACTTCCGCCCCGTCCCTCCCCCTCCCAGCCTGGTTATCAAGCCTTCCAGTCTCTCCGGACAGAGAGTGCACCTAATGTGGGGGTGGTGGTGGGGGTGGGAGCCAGATCTGGGTTTTCCTTCCTTCCTTCCTTCCTTCCTTCCTTCCTTCCTTCCTTCCTTCCTTCCTTCCTTCCTTCCTTCCTTCCTTCTTTCTCTGGTCCCCGATCCTCCCTGGTGGCTTCTGCTGCCTTCGGCACCTCTTCAGGGCGCAACGCAGGGCCCCTGGCGATTCCTCTTGAGATGGTTTTTGTGAGAGGCGACAAGACTTGGGCCGTCCGTTTCCCGTGCTTGTTGACGTTCTTGGAGGCAGAAACGCAGTCACCAGAAGCCAGGATGAGTCTGAGCAATGCTGCCAAGGTTCAAGGCAGGTCTTCTGCGTTGTCCTCTTCCTTGTTATTGCCGCATTTCAGTGGCTCTTTCAATGGGGGGGGGCTGTCTTCACAGGTAGCCCTTCACTTGCAACCGCTCGTTTAGTGACCATTCCAAGTTGCCACGGCACTGGCAAAAAAAGAGACGACCGTTTTTCGGACTTGCCGCCATCGCAGCATACCCGTGATCACCTGATCAAAATTCGGGCCTTGGGCAACGGACTCATATTTACGACGGTTGGGGATTTTGACGCTAACTCGCCCAAGGGCGCCTCGTATTTTTTTTTTCTCCTGCTAGCTTCATGTCAAAACTTGGCAAGGACAGCCTTCTTTTCCCCAAGGCTGCGAGGCCAGCTGGCTCTTGACAGCCACGGAGGATTTGCTTGTCCTTGGCAGCCTCTGATTACCTGTTTTGACTTGAGAAAGGGGGGGGGGGCAGGCACGCTGCCCCCTTGCAGCACTCCCCCCCCCCAAGAATCTAATCCAGCCAGCTAATCCATATCCACCAGTCTCAAAACTGAAATCCAGAAAACGACCTTGCGAGTAATTACTCATGGGAAGACTGTTGTACATGACACGGAGGAAATCTGACACGCAGGGTGAGGCGTTATCATTAATAAATGCTTTCCTCTTCCTCTCCCTTTCACCCCTTCCCCTGGCTCTTCTTGCTCAGGGGAAGGGGGGGGGAAATTAATTAAGGCTTTCTTGATTAGGCATTTAATCAGTCCTTAAATCAATACAGATGGAGTCAATTAGTGGGGGGGTTTCCCCCCTTCTTTTTTTGAACACTTGAATTGATACTTGATGCTACCGTGAAATGATGCATTCCCTTCCCCCCCCCCTTTCTGCTTGAATCTCAGCTGTCAGGCTGGAAGGAACAGAACAAGACTCGTTTCTGCCCCAAACTGCTGAACTGAACTCTTGAGTAGAGCAGTCTTTCCTTCTTCCACCTGGGACCCGATCAGTTGATGTGTTTATATTAATGGTCTCACCCTAACGAGCTTTGGTCCATATTCCATGCACTTACTGGCCAGCTCTTTCTTTCAGAAACAATAGAATAATAAGAGTTGGAAGGGACCTTGGAGGTCTTCTAGTCCAACCCCCTACTCAAGCAGAAGACCCTATACTCAGGGGTAGGCAAGGCTGGCTTTTTTTTTATGACTCGTGGACTTCAACTCCCAGAATTCCTGAGCCAGCCATGGCTCAGCTTGGAAACCTCTCCATTTTCCTAAAATGGGGCAAAACTCGCTTAACAAATGTCCAACCCCTTCTTAAAAGCCTCCAGTGATGGATCACCCACAGCTTCTGGAGGCAGGTGGTTCCACTGGTGAATTGTCCTCACTGTCAGGAAGTTTCTCCTTAGTTCCAGGTTGCTTCTCTCCACGATCAGGAAGCTTTCACTGCTGCAGTTTGTGTAAGGAAGCGGTCAAGGGCAGCGCCTCTAGTTCACGTCCTGTATTAAGCCCATCGGGCTACAAGCATACTGCGCATACTCCACAGCTACTATAGCGTCTGTAGATGGACAATCAACAACTGTACACATTTTGAGAAGAAGCCACTTTCAAGTGGTATTCAAACTTGCTTTCCCCCCCCTCCCCAAGCAGCTCAAGGGAAAGGCTTGCTTAAATGAAACCCAGTTGTGTAAGAATGTGGAGAAACCTTGGGAAAAGGACATTTGGATAACCCCAAAGAATTTTGCTGCCTGAACTAGAACAGTGAATAATTCCTCCCTATATCAAGGTGGATCAAACCAAAGAGAGCCAAGTTATTTTGGCACGTGAGGCGGGAGGAAAAAAAACAAACAAATCCCAAAGATCTTTCTTTCTTCCCTGTCAGTCAAGATATAACCATATTATCTTCATTTCAAACGACGATAAAGATAATCATTCTCTTTTTTGGCCCTTTCTGAGACCACCTGGAGCAAACCTCTCGTGGTAGGGCTGCGGTGGAACACGCACCCTGGTCTGACAGGGCCGAAAGAACCTTCCAGAAGGAAGGCAGGGTGTGTACTTCTCATCTTTCTTATCTGGATAAAGAACTGAAAATGTCCGGGGGGGGGGGAATGCTTTTTTAAAAAGTGATTGGTACAACTGTGGACGCTGCCAGTTGCCTCAACGGAAGTGTACAAGAAAGTAGCCAGTCATACTTTTCTCCATTTGTTCACCCATGAGCAACGCATGTTGTTTGCGGATACCCATCTGCTATGTTCTTGTTTCTGAACAAAAAAAAAATACTTAACAAAAAAATTGGATTTTTTTGGTTTGCCCAATTGTTTGGGATCTTCAAATGCAGCCTCCCTTCCTTTGCCTCTCTCAGTTATTTAGGAGGATGTCCACCTTTCGTTACCTTCTCAGAATAAGAGAGTTGGAAGGGGACCTCAGAGGTCTTCTAGTCCAACCCCCTGCTCAAGCGGGGGATCCGATACCGTTTCAGACAAATGATTGTCCAATCTCCTCTTGAAAACCTCCAGTGATGGAGGCAAGTCACTCCGCTGCTTAATTGTTCTCCCTGCTAAGAAATTCCCCCTTAGCTCTAGGTTGTTTCTCTCCTCGATCAGCCGTTGTTTCTTCTTCTTGTCATTCTTGCACTGCTTCTCCTCCCTCTCTTGTCTCCATTATTCCCCTTCGCTGCCATCTTTTTTTTTAGCACTAAAGGTAAACCCTTAAGAGAAGCGGCTTTGAACCAGACTGGCTTCTCCTACACGTCCTGCCGGTTGGTCCTACAGAGCAATCGTTGCGCTTCTTACATGGTTTGTTGCAAATGACTCCTGTTTTTTTTTTCCTTCTGGGCCTGTCGGGTCTTTCGGTCTGCTTAGGATATTTTGGGTGGTGAAACGTCTGCAAGAAAACAAGCCAGCTCAGAGAGCAGCAGAGACCCCTCATGTCAACCCTGAGCTGCAAAGCTTCTCCTTTATTGGTAAGATGTCAGGGCCAGCATAGCAAGAAAACAAGCCAGCATGGAGCCCTAACTTTAGCTGAGTTGCGCTCATCCAGCCGACGACTCCGAAGAGCCGATTTCTGCCCCTCCTCGCTGGGTCCGAGAGCCCCGTCACGTCAGTCATTCTTAAAATCTCTTCTTGGGAGTTTCCTCTTCAGAATGAGGCCGAAGAGAGCTTGAAAGAATAGATGATAATGATCCTCTCTTTTTTGTTTTTTAAAGAAACCCTTGCCTTTCTACGCTTTTCTTCAGGAAGGGAAGGGGAGGGGGAAATAGCTTGAAAAATGAATCCTGTCTTGTCTAAGCAAGGAATAATAAATAAAAGCAGGTGCGAAACGTTGGAATCGAAAACAGATGGGTATGACGGATATGATCTGGGTCCCCCACCGCTTCGGTCTTTTAATCCCTGTGGCTTAGTGGGAATACTTCCCCCCTGACGCAATGCAGAAATAATAAATGGAGCAACTCGCGAGGAGTGGGGTTCTCTTAATGGTGGCGGATTGAGGGGCAAGGATTATTTGGCTTTTTTTAAAAAAAAAATTCCATTTATATCCCGCCCTTCTCCGAAGACTCAGGGCGGCTTACAAGCTTAGCAGTAGCCTTCATTCTATGTATCTGCCTGCTTATTAGGGCTTTCACACACACCCCAAGCGGCATTATTACAAAGTCAGCTTAATTGCCCCCAACAATCTGGGTCCTCGTTTTACCTACCTGGGAAGGATGGAAGGCTGAGTCAACCTTGAGCCTGGTGGGACTCGAACCTGCACTAATTGCAGGCAGCTGGTGATACTTAAGGAGGCATTAGCCCACTGCTCCACCAAGGCTCTTATTTTCATATTGGACCTCTGGCTTCAGATCCTTGGGGATGCCCGAGCTGATGGAGGAAGGCTCCTTGTCAATTGGAGAAGATCCTCTCTTATAAAACCCTGGTGAGACCACGCCTGGAACACTGCAGCCAAATTTGGTCACCATATCACAAAAAAGACCTTGAGAGTTTGGGGGGGGGGGGGAAAAATTCAGAGAAAAGCAACTAAGATGCTCCAAGGCCTGGAGACCAAAACATAAGAAGAACGGCTGCAGAACATCGAATGTTATTGCTTGACGCTTGGGTTTGGCTAGTCTAAAGAAAAGAAGAAATAGGGGAGACGCGATAGCAGTTATTCCAGTATTTGAGGGGATGCCAGGGGGCAGAGGGGGTCACGTTATTCACCAAAGCACCAGCGGGAAGGACGAGAAAAAAATGGATGGAAACTAATCAAGGAGAGAAGCAACCTGGAATTGAAGGAGAAACTTCCTGACAGTGAGGATAATCAGCCAATGGAACAGCTCCATCACTGGAGATTTTTAAGAAGAGACTAGACAGTCACTTGAACAAGATGGTATAGGTTCTCCTGCTTGAGCAGGGGGCTGGACTAGAAGACCTCCAAGGTCCCTTCCAGCTTCTATTCTATCCTATTCTTCCTTAGGATGAACACTTATTGAGTCTAAAGGCTGGCTTGGTACCACAGGATGTCCAAAATCAGCTTGGTTGGTTATTTGTTTGGTGGATTGCAGGAACCTAACCACGCGTTTTGCCTGTCAAGTGAACTGGACCATGGTGTGAAGCCTAAGATATTCCATTGGATCATATCTTGTGCTTCAGTAACTTGGATCTGAGGTTAATGGGTCTTGGATGAACTCAGGTCAGGATGTTTTACCTCTGAATAAACTTGCAGGGCAACCTTGGCTCTCTGCAAGTCCGAACATTGAATTGGAGACTTTATACCTCCCCCAGATCTTAGTACTTTTGTGTAAAACGCCTCTGGATTTGAACCTGGCACGATTTCACTAAAAGGGGAAAGTTGGCTTTGCATGTGAAATAAGTACTTGGCTAAGTCCGTGAAAGGAAAGCAATTTAGTTTCGTTAAAGGTTCTTTTCAACGGAGTTGAAAAGTAAGCGGTGTGGCATAATAAAACCTTGCATTAATCCTGCCTGTAAGTCCGATTCAGGCGGCTAATATTCCTATTGCCGTCATCTCTGCCTGGAAGGGACCACTCCTTTCTGAATGCTATCCAGGGTTATGGAAAGAATAAACCTGCTTCGGAAGAAATGTTAATCCCGCTGAAGGGAAAAGGGAGCATTAAGTCACTAGAGAGGCCGAATCCATTCTATGGGCCTAACTGATCGTTGGGTTGCAGAGCTTAAACTTACAATAGGCTTCAATAGTCTGAATTATAATGCAGCAAAGTGTTCCTATTGGGAGGATTTGCCAAGATCAAAACCTCTTCCTCTGGCACCCTTCCAACTCCCTTTTTGTTTCCTGGTGTATTTACTTTCTGACCTACCCCATGAAAATTTGTCAAGGCACTTCCAACAGATTCCTGTGTAAAAACCCAATTTTCTGATGGGACCCCTGGATCGCTCCCTGAACAAATTACCCGGCTAAAAGCGCAGTTATAATTTGGGCACTGTGTTCCTGAAGTTGGACACGCTCAGCAGCAGCCGATAAAGAGTGCAGTCTTTCGAAGTCCTGAGCATAGTTAAAAGGACGCCTGTTCTAAGTATGAATCTTATCTTCCGTATATTATTTGCTTACGTCATTTCCCTTTCGCTCTCCCATCGACAAATGTCAAAACAATTGCCCATAGAACTTCGCTTTTTAACAGATAGGAAAGCTGCTTCCAGCGACCCAACCGGCAGGGAATAAAAGCTGGAGGAGAAAGATAACAATTGGTTGCAATAATTTAAAATCATTTACGGCAGAAAACGTTTCATCCTGGGGATCCAGCTAAATTCCCAGGGATGATCCGCTACCAGAGAGAAGGGTCACTTTTGAATACGGATGACCTCCACAATCTGATCAGAACTTGGGCGTTTGAGCAGGCCTCTAGAGGAAATTTCCCAGTCAGTCCCAGGTGACTTTGGAGAATAGGTGGACCTCCCCCCCTGCTTCTTCTTTTGTGGCGGCCCCTCAAATGATGGAAGGCTGCTATGATGTCACGCCTGGTCCTTCTCTTCATTAAACCAGACGTCCCCAATTCCTACCATCGTTCTTCCTATGTTTTAGTCTTCATTCCTCTAGTCAAAATAGAGAAAGAGGTTAATTTTCTCCATCCACTCCCCATTATAAAGCCTTAGTGTCTCAGGCAATTGAGAAGCAAGCAAAAAAAACCCCTCTTTTTCCAGAAAAGAAATAAATCCCGTTCTGTTTATAAGAACATGTCTGCCGGTGCATCCAGCAAGCCCTATGAAGTCATTTATTTATGTTTTCAAAGTTGAGAGATGGGACCTTGGATGAGATACGCAAGCATCGTTGCATTAAAAAAAAGGGGTGGGGTTACTACTTATGTTCTCATTCACTAGCTTTTCATAAATATGGACACTTGAGAGCCTCACTATCCCTTGACGTGAGGAGCAGAATATGGAGGTCCTCGACCGCTGTTTTTTTTTTTGGGGGGGGAAATAAAATTCCATAGCCAGTACAATCTGAGATTCAGTTTTTCTCTGGTTTATAAATCGCCAAGTAACAACGAGGCTGACAGTTCTGCTCCTTCCCTTACCTAAGTGAATGTGTTTGAACCAATTTCTTCCAGTGAGTCTCCTTCACAGGATTCTGATGAAGTTTAATAATAATAATATATTTTTAAAAAAAAAGTCGAATCGTTGTGAGGTAGATGAATAGACGCAATTTGGGGGGAACCTTAAGGATTTTGTTTATTTTTAATCCTTCCCTTTATACTCCACTAATTCACATCGCTTTTGAACTCCTCTTGTTTCGTATTTATTATTTTTAGACCCCCCAGAGGGTCTGTTTGTTTTTTAAAAAAAAGAAAAAGCACTTTCATATAACTTTATTTCTTCTGTTGTTGGCAAAGGATGAAGCCCGGGTTATTCTTAGTGCTAAATTATTTATCTTTGTTCCTTTCCGAGGCGGGATTTCTGAGTTTTATATTTGTCCCCCCCCCCCGGGAGACCACCGAAGCCTGTTCCTCACCTCCTGGTTACCCTCTTCAGCTTTGTGACAATCGGGCAAAGGGCTGTGCCCAGAAAGGCCGAATAAATATTCAGTATTTGCTCCCTCCCAATAGGCAAGCTGGCAAAACGCTCAACTCTCATCAGGCAAGTCTTAAGGGGCTTCTCACGTTTACTGCCCAGGAAGCAAGATACCGTTACCTGCAGGGTAATTGCCATCGCCTTTAATGGGATTACTTCCAAGTAAATACACGCAGCTTTCATCATCATCATCATCATCATCATCATCATCATTTTAGCCATTGTCTACCCACTGCAGGAGGAAGGCCTCTTCCGCCTGTTTCCAACCAAGACGTGCCTGGGTTTCCCTTTGCCAGTTGGGCCCGCCATACTCGCTGATGTGGTCGCTCCACCTTGTCATTTATTTATTTATTATTTATTTATTATTTAAATTTATATACCGCCCTATTCCCATAGGACTCAGGGCGGTTTACAGGGAAAATTAAAAAACATAGCATACAAAAATTAAAATCGGTTAAAACTATTAATTAAATTCCAGTCCCTGAAATTAAAACTAAAACCCAATTAAATTAAATTAAAATTAAAACCCCTCAGTCTGGGCCAAACGTGGGCGCTTTGTACTCTTAGAAGCCCAGTCTTGCACACGACAATAGACCTGGACTGGTTTTTAAAGCAGTAACACTTCCTTTGCCTCCCCCAGATCAAGAATGGCCACTGAAGGGTGGAAGTCCAGGGTGAATGAAAGCTCACCAAATGTCACATCACCTGCACCAGGTAAGATTTCCTTGCTTTCCCCTCATTTTGTGTAGTTGCAGCTGTCGGGGCCGGAAGTTTTTTAAAAAAGGACCAAATGTTCCTCGGTTTAAAAAAAAAAGACCCTTATTTTTATCAACACAAGGCTCCTCTAGGGCTGTGTGTTTCACAACTTGGTGGCTTTAAGACGTGTGGACGTCTGGGAACTGATTTCTGGGAACTGAGGTCCACAGATTAGGAAGAGGCTGCCCTCCCTCCCTCCCTCCCTTCCTTCCTTCCTTCATGGCTGCATATAGATAGCTGTGACTTGACATTCTTTTTCTCCCTGTTCTTTAAATGTCAGTCTGTTTTTGGAACAGATGGGTGGGGAAGTAAGGGAGAGGAAGGCTTACTGCAGAAGGAGAGGTGAAACAATTGAGAAAGAAAGGGAGGAAGGAAGGAAAGGAAAGAAAGAAAGAAAGAAAGGAAAGAAAGAGAAAGGAAAGAAAGAAAGAGAAAGAAAGAGAAAGAAAAAGAAAGAAAGAAAAGAAAGAAAAGAAAGAAAGAAAGAAAGAAAGAAAGAAAGAAAGAAAGAAAGAAAGAAAGAAAGAAAGAAAGAAATATAGTCATATTGGAAGGCACCATAGCTTCACTCCGGGTCTTTTTCCAGGAGCCTTCTTGTGGGTCTTCACACAATGTGTCCGAAGTAGGAATCATTTGTGCTTCAAACAAGAACTCTTGAGTGGATTTCTCTGAGGATCCAATAGTTTGTTGTCTCGGCTGTCCACGGTCTCCCCAGGAGTTTTCCAACCCCAAAGTTCAAAAGTGTACTCTACTGAATAACCACACAGCAAATCCATCTGTACCTCCAGGTAACTGTGTCATCGGTTCATAAGTAGGTCTTCTGGTACACATGTTTACCTTCCCAAGACACGAGGAACTGCACACGCCTCACATTCCTTGGAAAGAGAGTTTCTTCTGAAAATCAGAGCTTTTAGGACTGCGGCCAAATCAGCTCCTCCCCACGACAACTAATCTCCGTTGAGCAATTCCACGCGCGCTTTTCTCTGTTCGATCGGGGGCTGGTGTCAGGCTGGGCTTTCATGTAGAGCACAATGGCAGAATCTTCCCAAACTTGCAGAGGTACCTCTTTCGCAATTTCACCCGCCTAGACTAAAGAAGAAGAAAGAAGGAAGAAGAAGAAGAAGAAGAAGAAAGAAGGAAGAAGAAGAAGAAGAAGAAGAAGAAGAAGAAGAAGAAGAAGAAGAAGAAGAAGAAGAAGAAGAAGAAGAAGAAGAAGAAGAATCTCCTTGAATCTTTTCCCCTTTTGAATTCGGGGGCTGCTAACCCAAGTATTCTGGGCCCAATTCAGCTGTGTAATGGCACACTCATCGCATTAATCCCTCTGAAATATGGAGGGTGGGCTGACTTTGGACTCTAGGGAAGGTCTCGGGGTTCAGTCCCCAGCGTTTCAGTCAGAAAGGACCAGGACAAGTGGGAGAAATCCCCTCTCTGTTGGAAGCAGAGCTGAATAAAAATTCACACCAGTAATCTTAAGTTTATAGAAGTGGGATTAATGGCACAGAAAGGCACCTTTTTTAGAAAAAAGTGTTGGGATTTGTTCCTTCGCCGGCGTGGAAAACGGCAACTCCGATGGTCAAAGGCCCACCAGGATAGACGAGGAGCAGTCTTTGGGTTGACTGAATTCGTTTGCAACATTTGCTTTCAAGAAAGTCTTGAAGACGTTCAACAGCCAAGCCAGGAATGAGGAAGTTGATGACCTAATGCTATTGCTATTAGTATGAATCATGCCAGCGGTCCCCAACCTTTGTGGCTTAGCGGCCCAGCTTGCGGGGTGGGGGTGGGGAAGGGAAGAGGGGACCTGGACTGTGTGAGCGATGGGCCAAGTTGAGCTGCATGCACGAACATGCCCCAGCCCGCCACTCGCGCATCCCAATTCCGAATAAGCCATAGCCTGTTAGTGAGCTGCAGTATCCATTCATTGTCTGCGGCACTTTCTATTCACCATTTTCTTTACAGTCCTGGAGGGAGGTAGACGGAAGCGGGATGCTCATCAGATGTCCCGTTCCTCAATCTTCAAACGTGACCAGGCCACCTTGGGCCCGTTTGTTCTTTCTCGGAGGGAATCTCAGGATTGTGAGAAGAAAGCCGAAGGGCAGAGTGCTGTGCCTGCCGAGTTGAGTTTAATAACCTGAGCCTCCTTTCTCAAGGACCTATTAGTTATCCGCCTCCAAAGGCTTTGAGTTGCTCCGGTGTGAGTTTTGCCTGCTTGAGAACTTCACTGGAAATGAAAACCCACCTGGAACAGAAAATCCTATTTTATTAGTCAAGTGATATAATAACCTTGCAGGCTGTGATGCCGAAGGTGGCCTCCGGCAAGCAGTTTGAAGCCGAAAGGCCACCTTCGGTCTGAAAAACATTGACAGGGATAAAGTGTCTTGGTTTTCCCCCTCCCCCCCTCCCCTGGTGCCTTTTGGGTCGCCTTGCCTTTTGAATGTCTCATTCTGGGGCAAGGCAGAGCGGCGGGATAGATTCCCACCTCCCGGAGCAGGCGGGAAAGAGCTAGCTGTGTGGAGACTGTTTGGAATCCAAGCTGGGTGGGCTCTGTGGATGTAAAATATCTCCTTGGCCCCGTTGCATTCGATGAGGCTGTGCTTCAATGAAAAGGCACGGATTTTTCAATAATCAAATTAGCAGGCGGAGGTGTTTAGATTGTAACTCAGGTGGAGAAACGCATTGCCGCCACCAGAGCGTGCCTGGAGAGACATGATCCGTGCTCGCCAGCCCGCCGTGTAAAATCTCTGTGGTTTGTCAGAGAAGCGTCCTCCCGGGCCCCATTCTGTAGCCTGTTTTAGGGTAACCGTTAATCCAGACCCCTCGGTTAATTCCCAGCTTTCCTTTCTATCTTTCAGGCGAGTATGTAATTACGGTTCGCGAAGTGACATCACCTCCGTTTCTAGGCCAACTTCTCCCACCTGTTTTCAAGCTTTTAAAAGTCCTGCCAAAGAAAGAGATAGTTATGGGTTCCGGTAAAGAAATTCAGAAAGATCTTGGCAGTTAAAGGGGGAAGAAATTGATGGACCGCAACCAAGCTCCCCCCCACCCCCCGAAACTCAGGGGGATATATATATATATATATATATATATGCCCTTCGCTGACCTGGGAATTATTCATCCAATTTCACCTCTCCACAACGTCTTTCTTTCTCTCAGAGAGGATCTTCAGCATGGGAACCAAACAGCAAAGAAACAAAACCCAGCCATCTGTTTTATCATTTCTTCCAGCCAACATTAATTTCGATGAACTCTAGATATTTAATTTTCCGACGATAGAGGCCAAGCCTTACAGTCCCTCTGGCATCTACGTATCATGTCTTTCTATATCAAAATGGACTTTGCGCGTTCAACAACAACAACAACAAACACACACCCCTTGAAGGCCTTGAAAAGCGCCTTCTGGAGCTCGGTTGATTATTTGCAAATAAAACCTAAGTGGGACAGGCCAGCGAGGAGCAAAGCTGGAATTGGGGGAGGGGGAAGGGGGGAGTGGATCTGTTGGAAACTGGGATTGGAGACATGTGGGTTGAGCTTCTTAAGCAGCCCTAGTGACCAAGATGCCTCCTGAGCTGGTCTCCCCTAGATAGGTTGGGCCTCTTTCCCCTAGAATGCCTTAGCATTGGCGACTAGGGGGATTCTGGGAGATCTCTTTGAAGGGTACCGTTGTCTTGGAAGCCCTCCATCCTTCCTGAGTCAGATACACCAGTCTACAGAAGGGGGCCTCTCTTATCTTCTTTTGTGGGCTAAAAAAGATGGGCTGTCGTTTTTTAGGTATCCAATTAATGCCAAGGAAACTTTGTCCAGGCATAGCTAAATCTAACCACTGCTTTTGGGAGTATTCTCCCTCCCTCCCTCCCTCCCTCCCTCCCTTCTTCCTTCCTTCCTTCCTTCCTTCCTTCCTTCCTTCCTTCCTTCCTTCCTTCCTTCCTTCCTTCCTTTCTTCTTCCCTCCCTCCCCTCCTTCCTTCCTTCCTTCCTTCCTTCCTTCCTTCCTTCCTTCCTTCCTTCCCTCCCTCCCTCCCTCCTCTTGAGCAATCCACAAGTCTTCATATTTCTTTTTGCAAATTTTAAAATTTCAAATGAGGAGAAAAGATTTGTCAGCTTCACCAGACTTCTGCAGGATTCAGGAATGCAGGGCGGAAGCCAAATCCATTCACGCCCTTCAGTGCCACGAAAGAACAGCCGATAAAAAAACGGCAAGCCTTCCTCGGCAAGAGAGGGAGTTTATCCCACCTCCCACAATGGCATGTGGCAACCTGTGGGTTGTGAGCATTAATAGGTGGTCTTGCTTTTTATGGTTCTTGTGAGTTATTTGCGAGGGTGTTTGGAGAGAAAGGAACAGCTCCCACATTGCCTTGGTAGTTATACATGTTTTTCGGATTCTCCTGGCAGCCAGCTTTGTGTGGTTCTCTGTTGTCAATGTCTCCTGTCGGAATACGCACGGCTCTTTGGAAACAATGGATGTTTTAAGGAGAGGAAACTTAAAAACCCCTGACTACAAGGTGAAGTATGCCGAAGCACGGGAGATAATTTCCTAAGTATTGGCATTTCTGCCCCTCCCTCAGGAAAGCCGCCCTAACAGCTCAGTCACCACTAGATTTTTGTTTGAAATTTAAATCCGGCCCCACTACAATCCGTTGCGGTGGCAGAGGCAGAGGATGAAATTAGGGACGTGAATATTGATCCCGAAATCTTGCTTGGGGTGCTTTATCCTAGGAATAGGGGCAGTAAAAATGGGAAAGGCACAGAAAGCGACATCCGCGCAGAAAGAAAAGAGAGGTGCCAGACATGCTTGGACGTTACTGACTACCACTCCTTCCCGCTCTTTCTCTTTCCCTTCTTTTGGTCCTTAGACGGCTCTTCCCCCGCAGCTCTTCAGCCTTTTCCTTAAGATACCCCTCGTCCGTATCCCGTCTTAGCTCTGCTTACTCAATGCAACAAGGGCTGGGCATGAGCCTAAATCCTTTGCCCCACATCCTAACCAGTTGCTTCTTTCCCACAGAGCCCTGGCAGTCCCAGAATTTTGCCCTGACAGACGAGGAGTCCGCTCTCCTGCTGGGATTAAAATGCAGATCCACTGGCCATGATCCCTTAGATCTCTCTCTGGTCTCTTTGAAGCCCTGCCAGTCATTAAAATGCTACTCTTGCTTTCTTCCTTGGCCCTCTCGCTTGGGAGCCTTTGCTTGTTCCCTTCTTTTCCAACCGGACAGGATACAAACACACACACACACCCTCCCCCCCCCGTGACACAAGTTACACAAAGCCAGCATGATGGTGGCTTTCCTAAAAGCCGGCAGGCAGGAAAGACTGTCCTGCAAAATTGCCCTGAATGCAGAGGGAAGAAGATTGCCATCCCACTCCTTTTAACACCTTGGAAGTTTTTGTTCCAGTCTGTAAAGCTATTAACGGCCCAAATGATATTTAAAAACTGGTCAACAAAGTGTTCCAAAGCAAAAAAAAAAAATGACACCACTTGTATATGTGTTCCGTGTCTGTGTGCTTCCTGCATGGCAAAGCGTTTTGTCTCTTAGGTAGCACATGGACACTGCGGTTGCCATGGTAAGGTACATGGGCTTTAAAAATAATAATAATATAAGCACTATAAATAGGCATCTGTTTCCTTGGCCAGGGACAGAAGTGAGAAATTTTAGTTAAGCAGGTGCTCCAACAGTCAGAAATTACGAAAGGGTAAGACGGCTGTTTACCAAAGCCAGCCATGTTGGACCGTGGGTTTGTCAGCTGATGCACCACCCAAGAAGCTGCCAGTGCCCTGTACGAGGTGTGACGGTCACCCATTGATGCTGAGACTCTAGAAGGAGCTCAGAGAGGAGCAACAAAGATGACCAGGGGGCTGGAGGCTAAAACATAACGAAGAACGGTTGCTGGAATTGGGTACGCCTCGTTTAATGAAAAGAAGATCTGGAGTGACACGATGGCAGCCTTCCAATATCTCAGGGGCTGCCCCAAAGAAGAGGGAGTCAAGCTATCCTCCCAAAGCGCCTGAAGGCAGGACAAGGAGTAATGGAGGTCTATCTAGTCCAACCCCCTGCTCAAACAGGGAAACCCTATTATCATTTCAGGCAAGTGAACTTCTTAAAAACCTCCATTGTTGGACCTCTGGAGGTTTTTTAAGTTGAATTGGTAGAAATGCCGAACACGGATCCAATATGGCAGATCAGGAGAGTTGGCTGACACTTAAAAACCACTCATAACCCTATTGTTCATGGGACATGTAGTCCGACTCCCCGCCTGGAGCAAGATCTGCCCGTACAACGTCCTCCGCGAGGAAGGGAAATTAAATCTCCAGATCCATGTCAAGAAGCCTTCTTAGGCGCCAGGCCACGACTCATTAGTAGACCTGTCCAAAATCCATTTGGACTCCAGCCCTGTTGGGCTTTTCACCTTTTATCTTTAGCTCCTTCCTTATTAATATTCAGATTCTTTCCTGGGTTTTGCATCCTGTTGCAAATCGGTTAACGCTTCTTCAGCTCTCTCCGTCCAGCTCGTTCAATCTGACCTCGATCACGTTCTGAAATTCTTCGATTCAGATCTAGCGGAGAGGAT
Organism: Vipera ursinii; assembly: GCF_947247035.1. Taxonomy (NCBI): domain Eukaryota; kingdom Metazoa; phylum Chordata; class Lepidosauria; order Squamata; family Viperidae; genus Vipera; species Vipera ursinii. Next base: position 2,530,558 of record NC_139530.1, on the reverse strand, counting down.
CTGGGCGGACATCTAAGCCAAAGGAGAAATTCTTCTTCCCCCACCGCACTTCCAGGGACCACATACTGGTTTATAACAAAATTGCGTCAACCAACTCAAAAGAAAGAAAGGAGGGGGGGGGAAAGGCAGGGGAAACATCACCAACCAATTCTGGAGTTTGTTCCAGTTTCCGAGCAGATATTTTGGAATCTTAATTCTTCGGCTATCATTCCGATATACGCCTCCTTTAAGTCGCATCCAAGCTAAGGGCAAACATCTGTAGAACATTTGAGAAAAGTATTTGCTACAGAAACATCGGCTTAAATCATCCCATCTCTTCTTTCTCTTCTCTTCCCACCGTGGAAGGCATTTATGAAAACAGAGTGTCTTTGTGGGGGGGGAGGGAGGCAGGGAAGGGGAAATTGGGCGCAAAACGGGTGGGATTTCCTGCAAGAAAAACATGTGGTGCTCTTAGGGCAGTAGTTTTATCCATGAGAAGTCTGAAGCAAAAGCACCATGAATTTTAGAATTTCCCCACGGTGGACGCTGACATTTTCTCTCTTCCTATTCTATTCTATTTCTACCTTCCTTCCTCTCTCTCTCTCTCCCTTCCTTCCTCCCTTCCTTCTATACATTTGAACCTCTGTGTCATATATGTGGAGGGGGGGGGCCTGTGCATAATGTGGATTCTTACAGTTCTAGCAGATCCCCACTAGTTTTTGACTAGTTCCCTTTAAAACAAATATCAGTTACAGCCCAACAGAATTATTAGTCACATATTTTGTCATGCTGAACCTTTTTGCTGCCAGTGTAAATTTCCCAAATCTCCAAAAAAAAGAAAGAAAGAAAGAAAAGGAGGTGAAGATTTATTTATGTAAAAGTGGGGGGGGAAACTTCCTCCTTTGGAGCACGAAGATCATTTTCCATCTTTCTTTTTTTACAAATTTTTTATTTGTTCCGAACAAATAGTTTTAGCGTGAATCAACAGGCTACAGCGGGGTTTTTTGTGTTGTTTTTTTTTAAAAAAAATATATTCTTATTATAAGACTCCGTTCCTGGAAAGATTGGCAAGAGTTTGTTTTCTTTCTGTGCTTTCGTAACTGTTTTGCCTCCCCAAGACATGTTGTTAGAAAGTATCGTATAATATTAACATTTTAAATCAAAGAGATGGTTATATGTCATGCAACATGTTCTCCAGCAGTTCTGATTATATATTAATTATATCCACATAGAAGAAGACAATGAGACTTGGGATAAATTTTGCAACCTATTTGTTTTTGGGGGCGGGGGAGAAAATCCCCTCCCCATTTTTCGTCTTCTTAATACTTCTTCCCAAAAAAATACAAGAGGGAGTAAAACAAAGAGTGGGAAGCCTAACCGAGTGTCCAAAAACCCATAAGTTTAATCTCTTATGACTTTTCTTTCTCTGCCTCCGTCTTCTCAAGGTGGGAGCAAAAATCTCTTTTTTTTTTTTTTGGCACTCTCTCCCTCTTGTTCTGCTCAAAAACCAAGAAATTATAGAAAAATCAGCCTCGCTTGCCAACATCAACCCTCTCTCGGGTGCCTTCTGCTTCGGAGACGGGAGGGGGAAATTCTGACATCTGATCCAGTGGTTAGAGAGCCCCATTGCCAGAGACAGAAAGGCGGTGTTGATAGATCAAGACCAACCTGTCCATTAGGAAAGACAAAGCTAGGATTGGGATTTTACCATGTTTTTTTTAAATAAAGGAAGTCAACCCTTTGCATATATATATATATATATATATATATATATATATATATATATATATATATATATATATATATATATATATATATATATATATATATATATATATATCTCGGGAGATGGAAGGGAAAAGGCGATTCTGTTCTCGTTCCAGGTGTAAATGTGTTAGCAGGTACAAAATCCCCACTAAATTGGGGATTCTTAGCCTGTTGGGAATGGCCTTGGGAGACAGAGGGAAGAGGAATGTTCGGATCAGAGGCAGCTGAGCCCTCAGACGGAGCCCTTCTTGAGCTGTCTGTCAGGCCTGTCACACTTGTCAACTGACTCCTATTTATGGCGGTTTAGCGTTCAAGAGTCACGCAATCATTTTCTCTCCCCTTCTGAAAAGCAAAGATTCACTTAACAGTAACTTGACCGCTGCAGTGATTCACCAGGCAACTATTGTAAGAAAGGTGCCTAAATCGGGGCAAAACTCAACTTAACAAACGTCCCAGAAATTTATGGCTCACTTGTCGTAAGCCGAGGACTGTTATTATGTATTATTATTTTTTCTCCATCTTCTTTCTATGCACAAGAAAAGAACTGATCATCATCTGTGTGGGTCATTCAAACTAGCAGGTCCCAGAAACTTCCCTGCATTTCCCCCCCCACACACACACACTATTGCCCTATGTGCCCCCCCCCAAGCCCTCTACAATAGCCCAGCAAAACAGCAGCTGGTATATTGTATAATAGGTTCTGCAGAGCCATCAATTCCCAGTGACTCAGATGAGCTTAGCCATTCCCTAGGAAAAAAAAAGCAAGATGGTTTCTGGGGAAGAACAATATTTTATTTGGATGTTGCTGAGAGTGTTTTGGAAGTTGTGTGTGCATATGTGTGCATAGTACTTTCCCACTACTTGCACAGCACACAGAGTTTCCACCTTACTGGCAACGCTTGCTGGCAATGCTTAAAGTACAAAGCAGCTGTAAGGGGCAGTTTGGGATAGGAAAATGCCCGGGGAATTAAAAAAAAAAAGATCAGCCTGTTTCCTCTGCAAAATAGCTGTCCCTTCCCCAAAGGCCTGCCCGATTCACACACACACACACACACACACACACACACACACACACACACGCAACGTGCCTCTTCAGGGACTATAATTTGGTGACTTTTTTTTGACTCTGTAAGCTGGAATGTCAGAAAAAGGTGTTGCCTGGTTTTTAGCTTATTACAATATCCTTTGGCTTTTCTTTCTTTCTTTTGGGCACACCCCTTACATTTTTCCAAAAGGTAGAAGGCATTTTCTAAACTCTCAAGTCTAAATCTGATCTATATATGTTTTGGGAGTTGCCATGGATATTAATGGCTTTCTTGTATGTGGGTATTTTTCCCCCCCAAAAAAATAAGTGGGAAGAGGGAGGGAGGGAGGGAGGGAGGACATGGAGAGAGGGAGGAAGGAAGGAAGGAAGGAAGGAAGGAAGGAAGGAAGGAAGGAAGGAAGGGGTTTACATGCCATTGTTCTTATGCAATATGTCCTGGATCCATCTCTTTGCATTTTCCATTCCCATTGGCACTAGACTTATGTGTATATCGGTGTGTGTGCAAATCTGCACATTAGGGAAAGCTTGTTCAAAAAAAAAAATCACTCACATCCGACTTGGCTTCCTTTTTTCTTTCCTTCGGCCCCGTTATATAAGCTCAACTCTGGAAAAAGGCCTTTGGCTTGCCCCATCTCGGAGCCTTTCCCACCGAGTTGCCAAGCAGTGGGGAGACGAAGGGCCCTGGGAGGGAGCAGAGGAGGCGAGCTCCCTCATCTTTCAAACATCCTCGGATCGTTCCCATGGATCCCATTAGCAACCCCGTTCACTCACTAACCTGCTTTTGGCAAGTGCCTTTTTACTTCTTTCCTGACTCCCTCCAGCTTGCGGTTCGGATTTTTGAAAAAAAAAAAAACGGCTTCTCCCCATTCTTACTTACCTGCGGTGAAATGCTGAGGCTGGTGGAAGGGGGACAGGGGGGGGGGAATCACTTTTCACTGGATCAGCAGGAGATACTTCCTTGGGGGGGGGGCAAGAATTCAAGGACATCTGCCAGAGGCCTTGTCCTCCCTCCTTCTCCCTCCTTCTAATTGAAACCAAGTCTTACTGGTTGAGAATTGACGGTGGTGCTGAAGAAGGCTCCTGCCTGTTCCTTGGACCAACAAGCAACAGACACGTCCCTAGAAGGCAAAATGACGAAACCGCATCTGGGAAATTCACTGCAGTGTTCCAACATCTCAGGGGCTGCCCCAGAGAAGAGGGAGTCAGGCTATTCTCCAAAGCACCAGAAAGGAAGGAGAAGAAGCAACGGATGGAAACTCATCAAGGAGAGAAGCAACCTGGAACTAAGGAGAAACTTCCTGACAGTTAGAACAATTAACCAGTGGAACAACCTGCCTCCAGAAGCTGTGAGTGCTCCAACACTGGAAATGTTTAAGAAGAGACTTAAAAATAACCATCTAAAACAGGTCTAATCCATCCTTGGCCACTTTCAGACTCGTGGACTTCAACTCCCAGAATTCCCCTGCCGGCGTGACCCCGACGGAGTTGAAAGAGTCGCTGGGGTTTCCATCCTGAAAGCCGTTACCTTGGGAGATGCATTCGAGGCGGCTAATGGTGCACCTGACTGTGGAAAAAAAGCCTTCGCTTCCACACTTCTTTCTATTTCTCCTTTAAAGAGAGTGTTGCCCCCTCCCTGAGATTTAAAAGGGGGCTTGGAGGGGGGGGAGGGAAAAGAAACCCAGCCAACATCTGCCAGCAGAAGTCCTGTGTCAGCAGACAGCACCAATTAAGTGCAGCCCGCACAACAGCTTAATTACCGATGAGACGGTTCTCCTGACAAAAGGGAGCTGCTGTGCGCCGTACGAAAACTCCAGCCCTCGGGAAGGCGGAAGGGCAGAGGGAGCGGCGTTCTCACTCTGGGGCCTTGGGAAGTGGAGCCCAACGTAAGACAAAGACACACACACACACCAGTCTGAAGGGGATGGGACCCCGAAGACAAAAACAGCTGGTGCCCAACTTGCGGGAGACCATTTACAATTGTCACTGAATAAGGAAGGCTTCAAGGGGGCTCCTCTCCTTAAATACTTGTCTAGTGTGAAGGGAGACGGTTTCTGCAAGCAAATTGATAATCCATGCCTGGAAATGAGTACAGACAAGAAAGTCAATAACTCAAGCAGCCAAGTTTATGCTAGTCCTAAAACACTCCAGCGTCCTTCGTCCTTTCCTAAGCATAGCTAAATGCCTCCACTCCCTGCTTCCCTTTGGCTGATCCTCTCAGCAGCAATTACTCCTGGGTAGATAGAGATCAAATGGCATTATAAGGTTGTGTTCATTAATTGAAACACAACCCACCAGTTTAGCTTTCTCTTGTTGAACATAGCCTAAAACATAGTTCTCTATTCTATTCTATTCTATTCTATTCTATTCTATTCTATTCTATTCTATTCTATTCTATTCTATTCTATTCCATTCCATTCCTATATTCTATTCTATTCTATTCTATTCTATTCTATTCTATTCTATTCTATTCTATTCTATTCTATTCTATTCTATTCTATTCTATTCTATTCTATTCTATTCTATTCTATTCTATTCTATTCCCATATTTTCTATTCTATTCTGCATTCTATTCTATTCTATTCTATTCTATTCTATTCTATTCTATTCTATTCTATTCTATTCTATTCTATTCTATTCTATTCTATTCTATTCTATTCTATTCTATTCTATTCTATTCTAGAATATATATAGAGAGAGAGAGCTAGAACAGCAAGCTGTCCGCCAGCACCATTCCTTCCACAGCCGCTCAGGACAATTATAAGGAGTAGCAATCAAGACAATTCACACAGCTGGCACAACGCCTGGTTTCCGGATTCCAGCATCTGAGTCATTAACATTATGAGGGCAAGGATGCTGCGCAGAGAGAGGGAGGAAGAGGAAGGGCCGTCCTTTGGAGCAAAAAGAGAAGGAAAAAAATAACCCAGTCCATCCAACAGAGAGAGAACGTTGACTTTGAGGCCCTCTGGGAAGCCAGAGGCATTCCACTGGGGGAAGAGAGAGCCTTGGCAGGTCTCCAATGGCCATGCAGTTTCCCATTCAAGAGTCAGCCTCTCCAGACTGAAATCAAAGGAGCGATGCCGAGTTGTTTGATGTTTCTAAAAAAAGGAAGAGGTCCGGGGTTGCCAAGGGTGGAAATGGCCCGAGAAGAAAGATGCTTTCAAGAGAGAAAGAGGGAGAGGGAGGTTGGGCAGCCTGCCACGGGTTGACTTTCCTCCCGGACAAGAGAGAGAATCGTGCTAGACAAAGGAAGATGTGCAGGGAGGGAAGGGTGCCTGGTTCCAGGTTCCACTTCCTGGCATCTTCTCTTAAAAGGGTCGGGCCAAGAGGGGTGGCGAGCTTTTCTCTGCCTGGGTAAAGCCCCCAGAGGGTCATTACCAGGCTGAGCTGGAAACTCCTGGGCCAGGCTGGAGAAATGGACTCGTGGAGAAGGCAGCTTCCAGTATTCTGCTGGATCTATTCGTGGAGAAGGGCCAAGGATCAATGGCGGAGCATCTGTTCTGCCGGCAGGAGCTCCCAGCTTTCTAGCTAAAATCACCGGAGCGCCTTGTGGAGCACAGCTAAGGGTAGCCAGAGAAGCTGGCAGAACATCTGCTCCCAGCAAGCAGCAGGAGGACTCAAGGAACGCAGCTTCCTTGGCTGAAAACCGGCCGAAATCGTGGCCTGATCAGGGCTTGGGGACAACACTCTACAGCCTGCTTTGGACCGGCCAGCCTCATCCACACGTTTCAGAGTTTCCGACGATCCCAAAAAGTTTTGGAACAAGCCAGAGCTGGGTTCAGACACCCCGGTTTAAGCCCTCAAGAAGATGACAAAGGGAGGACATTCTCTAGGCTTCACAAGAAGAACGTCAATGTGAGCCTCATCGTCTACCCACCAGCGGCTCAAGCCAGAAGGCCCCTGGTATACGAGATAGCGAGCGCTATTACAGACTGTGTGGTTTTCAGTAGAAGCATACCTATTTAACGCATCCTTAAATTTCTCGGCCCCCTTTCCGAACGGAATCAGCTCGGTATCCTGCCCATTGTTTCATTTGAAGGTGCAGTAGGACTATCCGAAGGAGGAAAAATGTGAATACATTTTTTTTTTGCCTCTGAACGTTGGCATCGCCATTCCCCCCCCTGCCCCCTGCAAATGAGAAACATATGGCCTTGCAACTAGAATTAGCAATATTTGGAAGGAAATAGCTGAAGTCCTAAGACAAACAATATCTGTATGACTTCTGCAAAATCCAATAATTTTCTTAATTAGAAGGCACGAGGACCAGAGTGCCAATAAAAAGAATTGTGATAGGTGGATCATTTCCTGGTAGCAAAAAAAAAATATAGTTAAACCGGATTTGCAAGCCAACGAGGCCATCAATCTCTGGTTAAACCAGAGCTGGGACAATCTCAGTTCCTTGGATACATGCATGCATTTCGAACCGAGGGGGAATTAAAAGGAAGGAATTTCTTGGCATAGTGTTTCAACTAGGCTCTGTAAAAAAAATTGGGACCGCTCACCCACCCCACCCCCTTCCTGTCAAAAATCCTGCTCTTGATTTGTGACGATTAGCGATTCAAAGCGAGAAATTACACTGTGACTGCTGTGTTAATAATACGGCAGTCTTGAACATTAAAAGGCGGGAGGGGGGGGGAAGTGAACCAAAATTGGGGAACTCTTCCTAGAGTCTAGGCCAGGGGTCTTCCAACTTGGCCCTTTGATGACTTGTGGACTTCAACTCCCAGAATTCCTCAGCCTGGCTGAGGAAGTCCACAAGTCATCAAAGGGCCAAGTTGGAAGACCCCTGGCCTAAGCAATTTTTCAATCCGTTCACCCTCCACCCCCCCACCCCCAAAACTCGCTTGTCGCTTGGGGTCCAGATTTCTTTCTCCAGTCATTTGTCCTCCCTTGCGTTGCGTTGCGACTCTGTTCCCTGGGTGTGTGTGTGTGTGTGTGTGTGTGTGTGTTGAGAGAGCCATTTGTGACTCCTTATATCTGAGCCTTGTGAGATAAAGGAGGAGCCTTTCCGGTATCCAACTGCTGGGGAGATATTGGAGCTGGGGGTTTGTTTCCCTGCTCCCCAATGAAAAGTTCCATTGTTTGCAGCCCAGCCTGTGAAATAGCTAATTGGTGAATGACACGGATGGGATGAACAGCTGGGAGAAAGAGGAGGGAGGCACTCGTATTAAATCTCTCCCTTCCCCCCCCCAAAAATATGTGTGTGTATATATGTGTGTGTGTGTGTGTGTGTGCGTGCGCAGGGTGGAAGAGAACGTGCATCTCATTGGAAAGAGGGGTGTTGGGGTGTTTTGAAGTTTTGCCTGTCTGTCAGTCCTGTGTTATGATGAGCTTGGCACAAACTTAATTAACAGAAAGGGTGGTAGTGCAATTTCCTAATTGATTGGCAGCTGGTATTCCCTCTTGTGGGAGCAGGCATGGAGCAAAAAGTAGGGGAAATTAAAGAGGGCCAGCAGGCAAATGGCTAGAACTTTGTGATCTCATAGGTCTCGATCTGACATGCATCCACACAGCTACACACACACACATAATTGTCTACTGCATTCTTGGACAATATCTGCCTTTTGGGTGATAGGCAGTTGTAGTTGTGTCCTTAAGGATTCAAACTTGGAAATAAGGCCTTCCTTCCTTCCTTCCTTCCTTCCTTCCTTCCTTCCTTCCTTCCTTCCTTCCTTCCTTCCTTCCTTCCTTCCTTCCTTCCTTCCTTCCCTCCCTCCCTCCCCCTCCCTCCCTCCCTCCTTCCTTCCTTCCTTCCTTCCTTCCTTCCTTCCTTCCTTCCTTCCTTCCCTCCCTCCCCCTCCCTCCCTCCGCTCCTTCCTTCCTTCATTCCCTCCCTCCCTTCTTCCTTCCTTCCTTCCTTCCTTCCTTCCTTCCTCCCTCCCTCCCTCCCTCCCTCCCTCCCTCCCTTCTTCCTTCCTTCTATCTTTTGAGATCAGGCCAAGTTGGCTCAGCGCTGCCACCTGCTGTGATGACCTTGGTATTGCTTCCTTAGTTCAAAAAGCATCTCTGGCCTCCTGGACGGTCCTAGAATTCTTCCCCATAAACCCTTGCGGGATTTGATCAGCATCTGCCTGGTCTCTTGAGAATTTGGAGCCCATTTGAGCCAACCTCTCCTTGCTGGTCATCAGAGGCTGATGGAGAAGCCTAGTTTGCTTCAGCCTTTCCCCAGATTCTGCAGGGATTATCACTTCCATCATTTACAGCCATCTGTCATAGTGGCTGGAATTTGCAGGGCTGACATATTAGTACACATGGAAGACTTGACCTTAAGGATGTTGTTCTTGTTGTTGTTGTTGTTGTTGTTGTTCTCCTCCTCCTCCTCCTCCTCCTCCTCCTCCTCCTTCTCCTTCTTCTTCTCTTCCTCCTCCTCCATTTCAAAAATTAAGATAAAAGTCTCTGTGTTGTTGGGGCGGGGTGGTGGAAAGACACTCAGATATTCGCCATCGCCCGGCCTGCCTCTCCTTTTCATGTGGCTAAATTGCTTGATTAAGCCAGCCTTCCAAAGAGAAAGGAAGAGGACGAAAGAAGTGGGATTAGCTTTTCTTCCAGCCCCCCCCCTCCCCTAGGTAAATCTCCAGGGATCTATTATGGTGCAGAATGAGCAACTGCCTCTTATTCTGGGTTTGTTTGAAGCCATAATCCATTAATCTTCATCGTGCTGTCGGTTGCTTTGCCTCCCACGGCACTCCTTCCCTTCCAGGTGAGCTCCCAGCATTGGGCTTGCTTGCCAGGGATCGCTGTCTGGGTGGCCAGCCGAGCACAAAAGAGCATTCCCTTTCCCCCTCCATGTTTACCCTAATCCCCCCTCCCCTCAAACTTAATATTTTCGCGTTTTTAAGATTTTCCCCTTGCCAACGATGCGATTCCACCAAAAGACTGAGCGAAGGATCCCGACCGTTGCTCGTTTCCGAACATCCATCGGTGTTTTGGGCTGCCTTTGGAGAACGCTCTGTTTTGCTTCGGCAAGTGTGTGTTTGTGTGTTTCTGGTTGCTCCTCCTCCGGTGACTTTCATGGGGAAAAGGAAAAGGCGTTCTTGTAACTGCTGCCATCCTTTTATTGCGCCAGTTGAAAGCGAGGATTCGGTGCGGTTTTAGGAGATGCAAAGCGAAGAGTTGGCGTAAAGGCCGGTTTCTTGTACACAGGGTGGGAAGAAGAGAGAAGTGACTTCCTGATTGCATTACTGGTGGGTGGGGGGCATTTTAAACTGGGGGGCCCCAGTGGGCATGATGAGGAAACCTGGGTTCTGGCTTGGGAGGGGCGTCGTCTTTAGAAGAGGCTGTTTTCCATTTTTTGGTCTTTTATTTTAACTGTGTTATGGCTGCCATAGGCATCCCCTAATGCTTCCCATGTGTGCCTTTGACTCAAACCATTTGCGGGATGGCAGCACAAATGGTTTCCAGCAAGTGCAGTTGGGATGGGGGAAGGGGGCAGAGAGGAAGACGATGAAAATGGTGATTTATGCAACGTGTATGCCAGAAAAATCGCCCTCTGCTCCTCCCAGTTTACCACGACCTCAGTTAAGGCTCAATCATCCATGCTAAAAAACAAACAAACAAAAAAAACACCCCACAGTTGAACCCCTATAACAGAAAATAAACTTAGATCAGAACCCCAAAGATCAATTTCAAGGCAAGATCAAAAGCATATAAAAGACCAGTTGAAAGAGTCGTAAGCTTAAAGGCCATTTTCAAAGCGCTGGGCCATTGTTTCTGAACTTTGGGAACGTAAAGATGGATGGACTTCAACTCCCAGCGTGCCCCAGCCAGTGCTCCGGGCTGCCATATTCCAAAGTCTCGCATTACAGGAGGTCAAAACTGTGTTGTGTCGCCATCAAATTGGGAAACAGACACCACAGAAGTGCTTGTTTGTTGTTGAATGTAGAATATAAAAATAGCATTTTAAAACCCTGGTCAAGTTTCTCAAGTCGCCTCTTGTACCGAACAGAAAAGGCTTGTTGCTGTGCTTTGACTTTCCTTGTCTCCACTCCTAGATTCTCATTTAAAATTTCTTTTATTATCCCTTAACTGCTCCACGAATGGTCCTTGCCTTCCTTTGTCAACTTCATTTCTGCATTCCTCTGTACCAGGATCAGCATTGTGTTACATTGTAGTCCGTTATATGGTATTATATTTCATTTTTCCCATAGTATACCTACTCGACTTATTCGTCTCAAAGGTGCCAAGGGACGATTTGCCTTAAGTTTTCTTTCTTTCCGTTTTCTGAATGGTATCTCAGAGGCCCTGTGGCGTCTATTATCCCGCTGAAATCCCTGTACGGTGACACGCCAGTTCTCCCACGCAAAGTCCTCGCTGGCTGGGCGCCATCCCAGAGGCTGTTTTCAGAAGGAGCACAAATAGGGAAGCCTTACAGAGTTGTTTCTTCTTCTTCTTCTTCTTCTTCTTCTTCTTCTTCTTCTTCTTCTTCTTCTTCTTCTTCTTCTTCTTCTTCTTCTTCTTCTTCTTCTTCTTCTCCTCCTTCTTCTTCTCCTCCTCCTTCTTCTTCTCCTCCTCCTCTTCTTCTTCTTCCTTCTTCTTCTTCTCCTCCTCCTCCTCCTTCTCCTCCTCCTCTTCTTCCTTCTTCTTCTCCTCCTCCTTCTCCTTCTCCTCCTTCTCCTCCTCCTCCTCCTCCTCCTCCTCCTCCTCCTACTCCTCCTCCTCCAAGATTTGGTGTCCTGGTGGAGACGAAAGACAGGGCCTAATATCTGTTCGAGTGCCACATAAAATAGCAGCACCCCAGGAGTGGAAAGGAGGAAGTGTGTAGGAATCCTCAAGGGGTGGCAAGCTGAAACCATATAAAGGAATTCGCATAATAAGGAACATCTGGCGGTTCGCTCTCGGGGCCGGGTGTTTCAGCTTTGGGTAGAGAGAAGAGAAAAAGGCTGGCTACCTGTGAGTGGAGTGTGAAACGGGTCCTTCGAGCCACCCTTAAGACTTAGTCCTTGCTTCCTTCTTACAAGACCGTAGTAGCATCCTTTCGTTCTCCAAGGGACCCTCCGAAAATGTAGCCTGCCACCCAAAGATGGGAAATATGAATATATCCACTCTGCTTCTCTTGGGAGTTCTGGGTGCAGTCTGGATGGCAAACCGGTTATTTACTGAAGAGGGGGGGGTGTCTCCCAGATCTTGAGGAAACACTCTTTCACTAGTCCAGAGGGAAGCACTCTGCTTTTCCCATTCCCCCCCCCCCCAATTCTTCACTTACAGGAAAGAACAACCCGGGAGGCTTTTTAGACTGAATTATGATTCCCAGTATCCCTTTTATTTGACCCAATTGCAGATAGTTTTCCCAGCAACCTTCCGGAAGGGCTGCCAGCTCCCCTGCTTGCTGTAAGGAAGAAAATGGAGGGGCCCCAAATACGAAGGCCGTATTTCGTTTCCAAAGAGGAGCCGCGCAACTCTGCCTGTCTCGGGCTTACAGCCGCAACTGAGGCCAGAAGTTCTGAAATGGTCGGTAAGTGAGTTTTGCCCCATTTTATGCAGAAATACAGAATAACAAAAGAGTTTGGAAGGGACCTTTGGAGGCCTTCCAGTCCCACCCCCTGCTCATGGAAAAAGCGCGGAAAAACCTCTTTCCACGTAACCGGTCCCTGGTGCCCAAAAGGTTGGGGACCTCTGATTTAGGGAGACGATGGATGGAGGCAGCGTGGGTCAGGAGCCTTTTGAGCAGAAGGCAACGGAGACGTTAACTCATCTTCGGCCAGCCTTTGTGTTGACAATCTGCTCCTTTCTGGATTTATTTCACCCTGCGCGTCCAATAAACCACATCATCCAAATGAGGTGGCACGCCAGCAAATGCCAAGAAAACAGGGAAATGTCAGCCTTCACATAATTCACTGGGGCTCTCGGTGAGATTTGCGCACATGCAAGATGTCGCCGCAGCCGCACTTTTGGGTTTTTGTTGTGTGTGTGTTTTTTTTAAAAAAAAAACTGGAGCTCTGGATGGGTCCGTGGTCCGTCCCTGCTTGTCTGACCAGGGGGCCCAGCTTCAAACGAGAAGGGAAGGATGGTTGAACCTGCAGATTCTTTCGGTGACAATCGCAAGGAGGGTCTTGGATGAGATCATCTGCTCCAAGCATCTTTCCTCTCTTCCCCATAGCTTCACACTTTGTGTTCTTGGCAGCTGCCCTGTTTAGAAAATTGTACCAAGCTGGAGACATAAGGCAGACATTGAAAAGCGCTCTGTTTGCATTCCTGCCGAGAGGCTTGCCACAAAAACTGCCAGAACGCACCATGCACACTCGGGGGGGGGGGTGAAGGAGACGTGTGTGGTTGGCAGGCGGGGGGGAGGGCTTTCTTTTCCCCACCCCTCCCAATTTTATTTTATTTTTTCCCCTTCTGGGTTTGCCTTTTTCCCGACTCTTCGTCAGATGTGGTCGGATGCTGACGCTGGTGGCCCATCACATAGATCCCAGTTCTGTTCTTCTAGGAATCCAGGATGGGGAAAATTAAGCCAAGTTGTGGTTTCTCAGATCGGTGTTGGGCAAATGCAGGGATTTTGCTTTCTAGGTTTAGCATTCGGTGGCTGAAGGAACTATAGGCATGATAGACAATCAGGTCTTTTTGCTATTTTTGTTGGTGGGGGGGGAGAGAGGGACTGCGAAGGATTATTATTATTATTTTTGCATGTTACTTCTTGCTTATTCTGCTCCTTTTCCTCCTCTTGATCTCCTTCCTTGAGTTCAAAGCCGGCTGGACTGTCATTTTTTTTTTACCCTTTCAGTCAACCTAATAAAAATGGTGTCGTTATAATATGAGGACTGGCTTCTGGCCAGTTTGTGCTCAGCGCTCTGAAAAAAAAAATTATAGTCTTAGCACAAAAGTAGGTTTGATCTCTGGGTTTTCTGCCTTTCAGCCCGAGCTGGATGAGGGTAGGATCCCTTCCAGATCTCTCTCTCTCTCAAAAAAAAAAAATCCACTGGATTTTAAGCTACGAAAATCAGAAGCAAAGCTATCTCATTGATTGCCGCTGGAGGAACCGGCTAACGTCCTGTTGCTACGGGCAAGAAGTAAGGGGCGCTGCCAGCTCCCCAATTCTGCTCATTGCTTGTGCCCCGATCGGAAATCTCCCTGACTCTTAGAAACATACGGCTACTCAACTGCTACTATAACCTTGCTCTAATTTGAGTTTGATTGCCTATTGAGAGTGTCTGATTATTCTTTAAGAGTCACTTTGGAGCGCAGCCTGAAGGTACAATATAAAATAATTGAATGGAACGTAAAATCCCCAGCTGGCAGCTCTGTCAGTCAGTCAAGTGGAGGACTTGTCTCCATAAATTCAGAGAGCCTCAGATGCGGAAATGGAGCCCACCAACCTTTCCTCCTTCTCAGACTTAATTTTTGTCAAATCAGTTGGATCGGTATGTCTCGCCTAACAACAGAAATCTTCGGCTCAGTTGTGGTCATAAGACCCCCTATAAGGTCTTCTGAGTCATTGTTACTTTTAGCCAACAAAGTGACGTCATATATGATGTCATATTGATATGATATCTATCCTATGGTATCCATCCGTCTATCCATCCGTCTGTCTGTCTATCTATCTATCTATCTATCTATCTATCTATCTATCTATTTACCTACCTACCTAACTATATCGATGTACCATGTTGATATATGATATCAGATTTGGCAGCATATCTCCAGCTGCTTGCATTTTAGCCTTCAGTTTCAATTCCAGAAGATGCCCAGAAAACATCTCTTCCCAAGTTGCCAGTTATATACCGTAGTGTCGTCTCCCTGTATAATTTAAAGTTTTGAATTAAGCTCAGTTAGTCGGTGATGGGAACATCTTTGTAAGACCTTGGAGGACCAGATTGGGGACAGATTGTCGTGGAGGAAAAAAAACCTATCTCTGTGGCCCCTAACCAACTTGATGGCCTATAATCTGTCGATCAGTAAACAGATACAGGGACAATAGGCGTCTGTGTCCGAATGTCTATTTGGGACCCATCCAAATCCAGTTCATACGGTGGACTCTTGTTCGTTTTCCACGTTCCGTGGAAGGATAACCAGATCTGCCACACACAGAAATGGATCTGTTGACACAGAGCGGTTAGCACTTTTCTGCGTCTTTCCCTGTAACCTTAAACAATTCAGTGTCCTTATTTCTTCTGTGTCTCATCCTGTCTTCTTTGACAGCTGGTCTATTGCTTGTCAGGCTTCACTTTCTAATGGAATCTGTTCCTGAAGACATTCCCTGCCTGCAAATGTTTCCATAATACTGCTTGCAAAGGAAGGAAGGAAGGAAGGAAGGAAGGAAGGAAGGAAGGAAGGAAGAGAAAAAGAAAGAAATTGATCCAAACCTCTAAATACCAAAAGTTTTCTGCAAACTGCAGGTCCAAGACTATGCTACTAGGGTGTTTCTGGACGCCTCCTTATTTAGTAAAACATTTTGTGGGTTGCTAAGATGCAAAACTGAAACACAGAAACAATTGGCCTGGTTTGGCTGGCAGAAACTAGGTCTGGAAAGGCAAAATAGGAAGCAAGTGGGTGCGAGAAAGCACAAGAGAACCCTGCCCCCCCCCCAAATCGCCCCTCCCAGAGCCCCCCTCTTTATCCCTCCCCCCTCCTCCACCTCCCAGTTTGGATTTTGATTCTTTCCTTCTCCTCCCTTAGGAAAGCCCAAACCGCCAAAGGCATGCACAAACGCACAGCTCTCGTGAAAGAAGGAACATTCTGTCTTCAGGCAGAGATTGTCGCTTCCACTGGCCCCTCTCTGCTTTTCCAAACCAGGACACACACACACACCCTGTGTGTGATTTGCACTCCTGAGTTTAAACTGTGATTTGCACTCCTGAGTTTAAACCACAGCCCTCTCATTTTGGCTTTCACTTGGAGGCCTCCCTTGTATTTTATTTTATTGTATTTTATTGCATTGCATTTCTATTTTATTTTTATTTATTTTTTTGTTCTTCCCTCCCATTTACAGTAGGTTTCCACAGCTCGGGGGGGGGAGGGGGGGACACCAAGAATTGGCAGTTTCTGTCTGCTACCTTTTAGGAGATGATGGATGTATTCAGGCCTGTCGAGTATTAAGAGGGGAAAGGCCAAGGAGGAATGGCAAGGGGGAGAATACGACAGACAGACGTGTCTTGGGTTTTCGGAGAGTCCCTTGGGCCCAAGGTCAGCTGCACCTGAAGGCAGGACAAGAAGCAATGGATGGAACCGGATCGAGCGTTGAACGGAGGAACTTCCTGATTGGGAGAACAATTAATCGCTTGCCTCTAGAAGCTGTGGGTGCTCCGTCACTGGAGGTTTTTAAAGAAGAGATTCGGGAACCATTTGCCTGAAATGGGATAGGTTTGGGACTTAGAAGACCTTCTAGGTCCCCTTTTGTTATTCTCTGAGTTCATCACAGTCATCCCACCAGCCTCAGCAGTCCAAAGATGGACAGCCTCGAGGAATGTCCCTCCGTTCCATTCGAAGACCACCTTGGCCGGCCAGCTCCAGCGGGATGGTCCAAGCCACCGAGCAGAGAGTTCTCGTGACCCATCAAGCTTTCGTCAGGCCAGACTCTGCTGCTAAGGACCTGCACGCGTCCTCCTTTCGTGGCTGTCTTCTGCAGGGATGCCCGTCCCAGCCTACAGCCCTGGGCATCCAGAGAGTTTCCCCCTACGTCTGAAGGCCCTCAGCCTGCCATTCATCCACGAGGGTTTGAGGAAGTTCTCCACTGAGACCCCCCCCTTGACTTCTTCCTTGCTTTGCTGGTCTCCCAGCAGCCCCATCCCCTCTCGTGAACCCCCCCTGGAGGCAACGGCTGCCAGACATTCCCTCCGAGGCTATTAAACCCACCTCCTCCCCCCCTTGACTTCCCCAGCTGGTATTTCTTGGAAGCTTGCCCTGGGACGCCTGCCACGTCTCCTTTGTCCCACTGCCATTTGCGATTCCTTCCACAAGCCCATTCCATTAGTGTCTATTGTTGTTCCTCGCCATTGTTAGTTCCGGCTTGTTGGCTGCTTCTCTTCTCCCTCCCCCCCCCAGCCCTCTCGCTGCCTCCTCTCCTCCTCCCCTTCCCCTCGAACTCTCTTCTGCAAAGGTGGTCTTCGCCGGATACGTTGCCCACGTTCATCCCACCAAGACTCCTTGCGTCTCCTTGCTGACGGGGTGAGGTTAACCAGTGGGACAGAAATGGCCTTCGGAGGTTGTAGGTGCTCCGTCGCTTAAGAAGAGACCTGTCCGAAATGGCCGAGGGACGAGGGCTGGACTAGAAGACCTCCCAGGTCCCTTTCGGCACTTCTGGTTCTGTGCCGCTTTTTTCAGGATGGCGTCCAAGGTGTGTCTTTACTACCGAGACTGCCTTTGCCTTCTTTTGCCGTATCGTTCTATTTATATTTGCCAGTCTCTGCATTTTGTAACCTCCTCCGGTTTGTTCTCTTGTCTCTGCCAAATCCGCTATCCAGGCGTCTTCGTCTTTCTTATCATCTGGCGGGATGTAGACTTCCAAGATCGATGGA
The DNA here is from genome assembly GCF_947247035.1 of Vipera ursinii. Classification (NCBI taxonomy): domain Eukaryota; kingdom Metazoa; phylum Chordata; class Lepidosauria; order Squamata; family Viperidae; genus Vipera; species Vipera ursinii. The sequence goes on along the minus strand of NC_139530.1, from coordinate 2,513,320 downwards.
TCCCGGCCTTCTCCGTCTTCTAGCGCCCTAATTTCTGAACTAATTTACATGCTGCGCTAAGCATTTGCACGTGGCCACCAACACCTCCTACCCCCCCCCACACACACACGCACACCAGCCTGTCTGCCCAAGCTTTTATTCCTGGATAATTGCTATGCATTGAAAGCCTAGCAGCTGGAGTTCGCCGGAGAAACAGCCACTTCTGCTGCTTTCCAAGACTCTGGAAAGGCCCGGAGAAGCCTTTTGCTCCCTCCCAGGACTCTCTCTGCTTCCTCCTGGCCCATCGGCTTCCAGGGCCCCCCCCACTCCCCCCCCCCCGCCCGGAGAGATTGTAGTGCCAGCGAGGGATGAGCATTAAGGATGCCCTGAGAGTGGTCAGATTAGAGTCAGACATCTAGAAGAGGGCAGGGAAGGAGGGAAGCCATGCTTGTAAGGGTGAAAGAGGGCTGCGGAGAGCAGAAACCGGCTCCTCCCCAGTGAGTCACGAGCTACAAGTTTTGTGAAAGAATAGAAGCTCCCCAAAAACAACCAAAAAAAAGCGCAGATGTTCTTTAAGAGAGTTTTCTTGGGAGTTTTTCCCCCCCTTTTGTTTTTGTAAATCCGCCCCCCCCTGCTTTCTCCTCCTTTTCTGCCTTGTAAAATGGCCCTCCTGGGTGAATCGGGAATGGCTTGGCCTCCTCAAGTCCCTTTGGAAACCTGGAAGGGCTTCCAAAATATGACCCGATCGTCTTTGGACGTGCCTTTTCCCTTTCCTGACTGGCACCCGGTGAAGCGATGGGTTGGGCCCAGCTTTGCGGATTCCTTCCTGAGCGTTAGGTTTTTCCTTTTTCAAGGGCTGTGCCCCTCTTTTCAAAGTAAGCTGGCTGGGGAACTCTGGGCGCTGAGGCCCACTCCTCTTAAAGTTGGCAGGGCTGAGAAAAACTGGATTAACCCGCCAGGCTCTTCTGCCTTCATCCTGTTGCTGACGTCTCCATTAGATCCCCAATATTGTGCATATTATGGGGTGGCCAGGATGCCACCTTGATGCTAGAGAAGGACAGGTCATGGCTGTGTGGAATGCCATCCCAAGGCAACACCCTGTGGCTCTTTCCTCGGAGAGGACTAGAAGCCCATTCCTTCTCCCCTGCTTAGACACCAGACATCGCTCTTGGCGTCCAAAGCGGCCACATCTTTCCCCTCTGGAGAGAAAATGTATTGTGTGAACCCAAAGCAACCTGTCCCTCTTTCCCCTCTCCTCTCTCTCTCTCTTCTCCCTCTCTTTCCTCTCTCTCCTCCCTGTCTCTGCTCTCTCTCTCTCTCTCTTCTCCCTCTCTCCTCTTTCCCCTCTCCTCTCTCTCTCCCTCTCTTTCCTCTCTCTCCTCCCTGTCTCTGCTCTCTCTCTCTCTTCTCCCTCTCTCCTCTTTCCCCTCTCCTCTCTCTCTCCTCCCTCTCTCCTCTCTCTCTCTCTTCTCCCTCTCTTTCCTCTCTCTCCTCCCTGTCTCTGCTCTCTCTCTCTCTCTTCTCCCTCTCTCCTCTTTCCCCTCTCCTCTCTCTCTCCCTCTCTTTCCTCTCTCTCCTCCCTGTCTCTGCTCTCTCTCTCTCTTCTCCCTCTCTCCTCTTTCCCCTCTCCTCTCTCTCTCCTCCCTCTCTCCTCTCTCTCTCTCTTCTCCCTCTCTTTCCTCTCTCTCCTCCCTGTCTCTGCTCTCTCTCTCTCTCTTCTCCCTCTCTCCTCTTTCCCCTCTCCTCTCTCTCTCTTCTCCCTCTTTCCTCTCTCTCCTCCCTGTCTCTGCTCTCTCTCTCTCTCTCTTCTCCCTCTCTCCTCTTTCCCCTCTCCTCTCTCTCTCTTCTCCCTCTCTTTCCTCTCTCTCCTCCCTGTCTCTGCTCTCTCTCTTCTCCCCTCTCTCTCCCTCTCTTTCCTCTCTCTCCTCCCTGTCTCTGCTCTCTCTCTCTCTTCTCCCTCTCTCCTCTTTCCCCTCTCCTCTCTCTCTCCTCCCTCTCTCCTCTCTCTCTCTCTTCTCCCTCTCTTTCCTCTCTCTCCTCCCTGTCTCTGCTCTCTCTCTCTTCTCCCTCTCTCCTCTTTCCCCTCTCCTCTCTCTCTCTTCTCCCTCTCTTTCCTCTCTCTCCTCCCTGTCTCTGCTCTCTCTCTTCTCCCTCTCTCCTCTTTCCCCTCTCCTCTCTCTCTCCTCCCTCTCTCCTCTCTCCTCTCTCTCTCTCTTCTCCCTCTCTTTCCTCTCTCTCCTCCCTGTCTCTGCTCTCTCTCTCTCTCTTCTCCCTCTCTCCTCTTTCCCCTCTCCTCTCTCTCTCTTCTCCCTCTCTTTCCTCTCTCTCCTCCCTGTCTCTGCTCTCTCTCTCTCTCCTCTCTCTCTCTCTCTCACTCTGTCTCTCCTTCCTCCCCCCCCCTTCCAATCATGAGCGATATTCATGCTTTGGCAGGCCCCGAAATGCCAACAGATGCACAGGATGGCGAGGGACAGGTGGTGCCGCTGCGTCAGGGACTTCCTCCAGAAACATGGCAGCACCTCCTCTGACTGCTCTCCTTCTCCTCCCAGGATGGGTCTCCCTGCTCTCTCGCCCACAGGTGAGGCCTTTCCCAGCAGCCAGACCGAGGTGCCTTTGCTTGCCTGCTGCTTCCAAGCCTCTTCCAAGCCGGCCGCTTTTGTTTTCCTTTGATTCTTTCTCTTCTGAGCTCCCCTTTTACAAGGAGGGCAACCTGGTTTGCATTTGAAAGCTCCCCCCTGATGCAGAGCAGGCCCTGGCGCCAGGGACAGCAGATGGGAACAACGCTGGATGCTGGCCGACCGGGTTATAGTAGGGGCTCCAAATTAGGCCACTGCCTGGGCCCTGGCGACCGAATTCAGCCCTTTTCTGACTTTATGCCCCCTGTTGAACTAGGCAGTAGCCTGACCACCTGGCTTTCACAGTCCTGGAAGGCAGAATGAGAGAGCTGGAAGGGACCTTGGAGGTCTTCTAGTCCAACCATTCCAGACTGTCTCTTCTTAAAAGCCTCCAGCGCTGGAGCACCCACAACTTCTGGAGGGAAACCGTTCGGCTGGTTAATCGTTCTCGCTGTCATTAAATTCCTCCTTCGTTCCAGGCTGCTTCTCTCCTTGATGAGTTTCCCTCCGTTGCTTCTTGTCCTGCCTTCGGGTGCTTTGGAGAATAGTTTGACCCCCAATTCTTCTTTGGGGCAGCCCCTGAGATACTGGAAGACTTGCTATCCCGTCCCCCCTGGTCCTTCTCTTCATTAGACTAGACACACCCAACTCCTGCAACCCTTCTTCCGATGCTTGAGCCTCCAGCCTCCTAATCTGTCTTTGGTCCTCTTCTCTGCATTCTTTCCAGAGCCTCAACACCTTTTATCTCCAAGGAAGCTAGACCCCTTTCCCCCCCCCCAGATGTCTCTAAAGTGCCACTTCCAGTTGCTATTGGGGAAGTTGTAGCTCAGCCACGGTTGTGTAGCAAGAGGTTCCCCACATCTATTCAAGGTGGACGGGCTTTGCCAATTCTTCTAGGGCTGAGCTAGGGTTGTCATCTCAGGATTCTCCGCCTTTCCCTCTCCCTCCCTGCCACCCCAAGACTTGGAAGTTTAGCCAGGGGAAGGGGTCTGCCCTGATTTTGGGTCCAGAGTTCGAGGTGGCCCTTGCACCAAGCTCCTGGCCATCCTTACCACACCGTGTCTAAAAGTTTTGCCACCTCTCCTCCTCCTCCTCCTCCTCCTCCTCCTCCTCCTCCTCCTCCTCCTCCTCCTCCTCCTCCTCCTCCTCTCCCAAGTCTTCGCTCTGTTCTTCACCTTCGCTGCCATCCTTCCTGGAAGAGGCTGGCCTTGTTTTGCAAAGCCCACCAGCTCTTGTAGCCTTGAAAGGTTCCAGGAACTGTAATTAACAGCAGAAGACATGTCTCCCGGAGCTCTCTGAACAGTAGAGAGAGCACTCTGTCCCCCACCCCACCCCCATTCCTTCCTTTCTCCTTTCCCCAAAGCTCTCCATTCTTTTTCCCATAAAGATTTTTTTTTTAATCGGTTGCTAAGGCAGAGGCTGGTCTGAAAAACACGGTGTTCTTTCCCTTTGGCTCTCTCGCTTATTGTGTTTGTGAGTAGGTGGGGTGGAAATAGCTTATTTTCCACACAAATAGGTAACAGGAGAGGGAAGGAGGGAGGGAGGGAAGTAAGGGAGGGGGTGTCGAGAGGGAAAGGAGCCCCCTGCAATCCCAGGGAGAAAACGTGGGCCTTGAGTGGTCAAGGGAACATCCCGCAACTTCAGCAGCAGCATCGGAGCTGGGCAAACAGGAGACAGAGGAGATATTCCAGCCGGACACGGGAAAAGAATGAAGGATGTGCATCGGGAGGAAGGACAACCAGTTACTAGCAAGGCTTCATTTGAAGGTCAAAGCTATACGCTGCTGCGGAGAGGAAGGAGAAGACACCTTTGACGAGGTCCTTTACTCGAACAAGGCCGGACCCAGCAAACACAATCTCTCTTCTCTCTTCTCCTCCCAGCCCTCGTTGCATCCGAACCCTTCTCTCCCTCTCTCTATCCTTTCTCTGCCAACGACCTACGTCATTACCTTGACATCCGTGTGTGTTCCCAACAGCTCCGCAAGCTGACGTTTGGCACGGCGTGTTTTCGCCATGTATTAGACACATTGCTCTGCGGAGGAAAACAAAAGCAGCTGAGGCGTGTGGGAGGAACATGAATCACCGGGGAGGGGGGCCAAGTGAGAGCCTGTTCATGTGTGTGTGTGTGTGTGCGTGTCTGTGTCTGTGCGAGTGTGTCAGTAGGCTTTGCTGGAGAGAGAAAGAGGGCTGCTTTTTCAAGAGATAGGATGATCCAGGAGCTGGACACAAGATCCCACTGGAGGCACAAGTTCCTACTTTGGGCACGTGATGCGAAGAAGGCTCTCCGGAGAAGGCTTTGATGGAGCCAGGATCAGGAGAAGATGGAAGGAAGGAGGAGATGAGGACAACCCACAGGAAGATGAAGGGACTTAGTCACGGTGCTGAGGAAGCCAGCCTTGGAAGATCTTGCAAGACTTCTGTCCGGTCATGCTGTCAACCAGTCAATCAGTGCAAAAGACTCGGCTCTCTGGAGAACCTTTGATGCTGGGAAAGGTGGGAGGAGAAGAAGAGGACAACCACTCAGTTGAAGTGGACATTGTTGGAAGGCCCGAAGGACAGGTTCGGGAGACCGATCATCACGAAGCTTCCTAAGTTGTAACTGTGGTGGTGGTGGGGGGGAAAGCACCTTTGAGCAAACGAGAACCGGGATGACTGAGAATCTGTGTGGTCATCCATCTGTGTGGTCACCGAGAGTGGTTTGGAAGGATGGAAAGCACCGTTGCAGTCCACCACGCACGCAGGAGACCTTCTGCCCTCTGAAGGTTGCCCCCTGCGACTTTCTCGAGCTGCTTCTTACAGAAAACGGAATAACGGCCTTGGAGGTCATCTAGTCCAACCCCCTGCTCTGTGCCATTCCAGACAAAGGACTGTCCGATCTCGTCTTAAAAGCCAGACAGAACAGACCCTTCTCGGTTTGAACTTAGCTCCCCGTTGGCTTACCTTTCATTCGGGAGAGTTTGTAAGAACTCTCTGCCCTTCTCAGTCCACACCGGGGGCCGCCAGTAAAGCGGGGAAAATAGGTGTTATGATTAGAGAGGGTTGCCTTGTTTGAGCAGGGCAGGCTCCAGGCTGAACAGAGGAAGCCCCTAGGAGAGGCTGGCCGGCCTCCCATCAAATCGGTTTCCTTTCTGGCCAAGCCTTGCCCTTGCTAAATTTATAGCTATCGGATTCCCCCAGGAATGCGAACCATACCAGCCACCACAACGAGGCTGATCGCCCATGCTACACCCACAAAACCAGTTATGTCTCTGCGGGCGTGAGCGAGCTTTGTGCAGCAAAGAAACCCTTGCAGTAAAAATAAAAATGGGGGGAAAAAACCCGGCTATTTTAGACGCCCGGAATAGTTCTGCCTGTTGCTGCTGCTGTGTTATCTCAAGCCTATTTTTAAGGCTCAGCGTGAGAAATTGTCTTTGGGTCTGTTTTGCTATTGGTCATTTGTGAGGGTTGATGAAGCGGGATTCTTTGGTTGGCCTCTGTTTTGCACAGCGAACGAAAACCAGGGCGGGCCTTTTGGCTGCTTGATCTTCCGGGCCCTTGCTGCGTACCTGAAGGACATGAAACAAGCCAGGTTGCCTTGCGTAGTCGAGGTGGTCTCTGTAGGTCACCTGTCCGCTTGTGCAGTTTTATATACGTCTCTCCAGATTTCCGGCATCTGCTTTTGCTGAGCCGTTTCCTCTCCCGCTTGGTAGGAACATTTTAGCTTGCTTTTTTTTTTCCTCCTCCCTCCCCTTCACTCCTTTCTCTCCCGCTGTGCTCCCCAGCACCAGGACTCTCAACATTTGCCATCCAGCACCCAGATAGCTTAAACCAGTACACTATTTTGTCCCATCTTACACCTCATCGTTGGAGTTTTCACGAGAGGGGCAGTGCCGTTGTCCCCTCCTTAACTCTGCTCATCCTTATCCTTCTTGCGCTTCCTAAATAAACCTTCAGTTGCTCGATCCAGGGAATCCCTTGTGCCAAGCTGCCCCGTTGGCCTTTCACCCTCCCCCAGCCCTCTTTCCTTGCTGCCTTCATGACCTGCCTGGTGCGAAGGCCTTGGGACAGTTTTCCTTCCCCCTCCTAGTTAAATTGAGGCCCTGAGTGCCCAAATCGGTGCTTTCTGAGCTACCCAGAGGACCTCCTCCATCAACCCACCCTTTCGGACCTGGCCTTCAGCCTCCCCAACTGGAAACTGGCCCTCCTCGCTTGCCTTCTACCTGCCCTGCTGTCGATTCCCACTCCTTGAGTGCCTGAACAGATTGGATGTCGTTCAGGCACAGCTGAGCGCAGTGGGGGAAGACAGACACATATGTGGAAGTGTGCAGACGCACGCATTCTTAGTAAGAGAAGGGAGAACAGCAGACCGGAGGCAGGGAGGAAAATAAATAGCTTTTTGCACCCTGGAAGAGACGCTGCTACGGTCTTCCTGGCTCCAGGCCGCCTCCTCTAGTTGCCCCGCCGGCAAAAAAAAAAGATTTGGGTGGTGAAAACCCCCTGCCCTTTAACCTGTTAAAAGTCTCCCTCACCACCCTGGTCAGGAGAAGGGGATGGAAACAAAATGGCCCCTGCCAGCATCAGCCCAGTTTAGGGATTCCTCCCAACTTAGCAAGGTGGTTTGTGCGCCTGTCTGTCTGTCTGTCTGTCTGTCTCCTGCATTCTCCATTTTCTAGACTCTAATGACTGGAGTGCATCTCTGTGCCTAGCTGTGTGTCCAGTTAGCTAAAAGGTCAAGCATCCATGCTTGTCAATCTGTCACCTGTCAGACAACTCAGCCCCTGCCCCAAAATGTCCAGCCCGTCAAGATTGCTTCAGTCAAGCCGGGCTGAGCGTTTAACCAGGGCAAATGTACATCATCCGGTCCATCCAGCATCCGTTGCATCGCTCATAAAACCCCGGGTTTGGCTACCTCGGGAGCGACAGAGAAGTCCCCTAACCTCGTGCAACGTGCCCCTGGTGAAAAAAAGAGAGGGGCGCATTTGCAGCAAAATGGGGCATTTTTCTGAGTTTGCACGTTGCTCGCGCTGCAGGCAATGCTAACTTTGCTTTTCTCATTTTGCACCATTATTCTGGGAAGCACATTTGAGGCAAGGGAAGCTGAGCTGCTTTGCCATTCAGATGAATTCCATTTTCTCTCTCCCTCTCCCTCCCTCTCTCTCTCTCTCTCTCTCTCTCTCTCTCTCTCTCTCTCTCTCTCTCTCTCTGTCCCAGGAGATTTTCCAGGCAGCAGATCCGGAAGATGCAGGGCAGAGGAACAGACTTCCAGAGAGGCAGCAGCAGAGTGGTTTTGGGACTAAACTCTCAAGGGACCGTGCCAGGGTTTTCCGTAACTGGCTTTCCCTTGGCTCCTCTCCACGGGTGAGTTTGCAGCCAACTATTATCCAAGGGTCCTGAGACAAACTCCTTTTCCCACAGTCCCTGTCGTTTAGGGAGGTCAAAGGCCGGTCCTTTCAATTAGGCGGAGTGGCTGGCCGGCTCTCCCGGGGTTTCCCCCCCCTCCTTTTTTCTTTTTCTTTTTTCTGGCCTCTTCCTCTTGAGTCCATGCGCATTGGTTGTTTTGCTCCACATGGCATTCCAGTGGGAAACCACACCGGAAGCTCTGTTCCTCCCCGTTGTCTCTACTCTTGCCAGGAAGTGGGACCCACAGCGGAGTGGGTGAATTCTAACCTCTTGCCGTCCTGAGCAGCTGCCATAATGCCCCCTAGGAAGCTGATCTGGGGCTTGTGGGAAAATTGAACAGAGAGCTTCATATATATATATTTAGAAAATTGGGACACGGGTGACGCCACGTAAACCATCTGGAAGAGAATTGGAAAAACAAATGCCGTTTTGAAGCAACCTCGAGTGGGTCCACAAATTGCATTAAACTGTTAATATTGGCGGGCTGGAATTTGGCCTAAGGTGGGGCATGAACCCAGGAATTACATTTCGATTGCCAGTTTAGTGTTGGGTGGAGTTTTAGACTTGCAAAACTTGGCTCCGTGTTGCTTTATAACAAAGTAGAAATATTGAATTTATTTATTGGTATCCCGCCTTTATTATGTTTACAAATAACTCAAGGCAGCAAATATATCCAACACGCTTTCCTCCTCCTGTTTTCCCCATAACAAGAAACCTGTGTGATGAGATGGACGACGAGAGAGTGACTGGCCCAAGTCAGCCAGCCAGCATTCATGACTAAGGCGGGACTTGAACTCACGACCTCCCAATCTGAGCTCGGTGGCACCCGATCAAAAATGCACAGAATTTTTTCTTCTATTATTCCGTCTTTTGAAACAGTCGCTTCCCCTGGTCATCTCCAATGCTGCTATTTAAACTCCCCTTCTCCTTTCCGGACCGTAGATTTTATTTTGCAAATAGTGGGGATAGCTCTCGCGCCTCCAGAATCCCAGGACTGAATTTCCCATTTCGGTTGAAGCTGTGCTTTCCGGGGACTGGAAAGGCAGCGTCGGGACCCACCTTGGGCAGGGGGTTGGACTAGAAGACCTCTAAGGTCCCTTCCACCTCTTGTTATTCTGCTCCCCTTTTAGGGAGCTTTTAGATGGAAGGAGTTGCCGATGAGCGTCAAGCAGCAGCTGCTGGATTGTTCCCACTAGGCTGTCTACTAAATTGCCAAAAAAAACCCCCAAAAAACTGAAGCTCAGCCAGCATAATATACAAAAACCGCCTCGAAATCATGTCAGTTAATAAAGCTAAATGGGTAAACTGCAGCTCTCTGAAAGCTGTATTTTCACGGCTGGGCCTCCGGTAGGATTTTGGCCTAGGAGAATAAGCGAAAGGAGCCTTAAATGAAGTTAGTTGGTTTCGCACCCCTCCAAGGAATATTCCCGACTGTCTCACAAGTGGAGCCGTACCTGGGTACTTCGGCTGGGAAGCTGCCCGGGCTGACCCATCAAGACAATTTAAAAAAAAGAAGAAGAAATTGAAAAAGAGGATGACGGATTTTATTAGAAATATGGCGGGTTGAGTTGGGAAAGTCTTGCATTTTGTAGAGTCTGTTCTTCCACTGAACCGGCTTAAACCCTAACCCTTTCAGAACGCCTCCGGGTCCCTCTCTTATTTAAAATTAACTGCTTGGATTGCTGCCAAGCCCCTCTAGAGAAATAATGGTAGCAAATCGGGGGTGGGTGGGGGTGTTGCAGTGCGTTTCATGGTGTGCGTCTTTTTGTGCCTACCTTTCCCCCCCCCACTTTTTTTTTTAAAGTCCCTCCTTCTGTTTTGTGCTGAAAAAAAATTCACCCGTTTTGGAGGAGGCGGAGGAGGGAAGGCGAAATATATTTAATCCCTTTAATATTTTAAAATTTAATTATTTCCAAATTGGGTTAGCCAGCCTGACAAGCATGCCGCAATTCAAAATAGAGAGCCCAGAGGCGGCTTTAGGAATTAGATGAGAAAAGAGAGAGGGAGAGAGAGAGAGAGAGAGAGAGAGAGAGAGAGAGAGAGAAATATGAGGTTTTTTGCTATAAGGCGGGAAGTTGAAGGACCGACATTCCATTACTCCGTCTGTCTGCTGAATTCATTTAACATCTGTGGCTTAAATGGAATAGCTCTAAAGAGACCGTCTGCAGGCTGCGCTTGGCTTGTTAAGGGATTTCTCAAACCTGCTCAGGCTGTTGCAGGGGAAAGAAAGGCAGCTAACGGCTGCCATGGCAAGGGGATCCAAACAAAACCTTGGGTGGTTTAGGAGCTAGCAAGCCCAACATCGGGGTTTGCCGACCACGATAGATGGCTTAGCGGGTTCATAGAACCACAGAGTCCAAAGGGACCTTGGAGATCCTCTATGCCAGCTTCCTGCTCTATGCCAGGAAGTACTTCTGGCAGATGGTTATCTATCCTCTGTTGGGCAACCTCCAACGAAGGAGAGTGCACCACTTCACGGCATAGCCTGCTGCATTGGCTCCCGGCTTATGCAGCCAGGAATCTCCTCTTGACGTCTTGTGTGGAGGTCCTTCCTTGCCCTTTTAATCCATTGGTTCTTGTCTTCTGGGATGCCAGAGGACAATTGCACTCCTTTTGTGCGACAGCCCTTAGATATTTGAAGATCACTGCCATCTCTCTCCTCCCTTGTCTCTTCGGTAGGCCAAAAGATCCCCAGATGCTTGAACTATTCCTCCTAGGGCAGAGGGGACCAACCCTGGCAAATTGAAAACTTGTGGACTTGAACTCCTGGAATTCCCCTCCCAGCCACAGGAAGTCCACAAATCCATAGGAAGTCCACAGGTCTTAACGTTGCCAAAGGTGGACACCCCTGTCCTAGGTCTTGGTTTCCAGATCTGTCCTCTCCTTGGTAGCCCTCCCCTAACCGTGTTCCACTCAGTCACTGTCTTCCTTGAATTGGACACATCTCCTGGGTCTGAGCAGACAAGGAAGAGGGGGATGCAAAGTCACAATGAGTGACTTTTTCTTTTCTTGGTCAAGGCTCTAGTCTCCATTGCTTCGATCATGATGGACATCTTTCTAGTGCTCCACTGATGGACTGGCCAGCCAGCCATGTCAGAAACAGAGTTTGTGTCCCATTTAGGCTGGGAATGTTTAAGCCATCAACCTGTCTGTTTTATGGGGTTCTCCGTCCCAGAAGATGTGAGTAGGGACGTTCACTGGGTTTCCTTTGCAGATTGGGTCCTTTGCAGTTTCAAGTAAGTGAGAAGATCCTTAAGAGAATCTGGGTTTTGCTCAACGTTAGGAGAGACCAAAAGGGAGAATTTCCATTCTTCTCTGCCTGCTCTCAGTATACTTTAATAACACTTTCTGTTGTCTGTTGATAAACCTTGGGAGATTGGTAGAGGACACGGGCCTGCTTCATCTTGGTGGGAGGTACTGCTGGTTACCTTTCATCTCCAGATGTTGCTGAAAATGCCCAGAAGTGAAACATTTGTAATTAAGTATAAATCTTTGCCTTTCCCCCACACCCCTTCCTTCCAGTTGTCTGCCGAGTGTTTATAGCAGACCGAGGAAGGAAGCGCCTTTTCAACCTCTTGTAATATTTAAATGGCCAAGAATTTAAGCCAGGCTGAAACAAAACAGGCTTTCACCATCTCATGTCAAGGGCAGCTGAATTCTGAAAGTGAGGTCTTCAATTTTCCCTGCTCTCCAAGGACATACTTCTTTAAAGAAGAATCAACTCTCGTTGACTTCCTGGGTGCAAATAGCGGCAGAGATATATAATTGTTGCTGTGATCATCTGGAGTATTGGCTTGCGCCAGCGTTATTTAGCTTTTCGGAAACCAGTCAGGCTTGGCTCAGTGGGGTAAATCTAGGTTAATTTCACCAAGCACCGTGTCTTTCAGAAACAAGCTCATTCAGAGACGGTCGTAGTTTTCCGTGCAGCTCCAGAAGCTTACCAAGATTGCAGTAGCCAAATTGGGTTTTGTGGCGCAGTGGTTAGAATGCAGGATTGCAGGCTGACTCTACCCACTGACAGGAGTTTGATCCTGACCGGCTCAAGATTGACTCAGCCTTCCATCCTTCCGAGGTCGGTAAAATGAGGACCACCAAGATTGTTGGGGGCCATAGGCTGACTCTGTAAAAACTGCTTCGAGAGGGCTGTGAAGCGGTCTATAAGTCTAAGGGCTACTGCTATTGTAAATTGAGCATTGCTGACGACAGTTAGTAAGCTGTGGGATCGAAGTGACACTTGGTTTGAATGAAGACACTCTCCCGAGTCCTTCCGTGTAGACCGATCTGGGAGAGGGTGCGACAGGAGGAAAGCAAATTCGTAGGAAGTCAAAACAAGGCCTGGGTCTATCCCACCATCAAAGCTGGCACAGCTGGCGAAGTGGCAATGCCGGCTGGGGCCGGCGGGTGCCAAAAACTTTTGAGAAAGGCACAGTGTGAAATGTGGAATGTAAGCTGACGCAGTGTTCCTAGAAGGGTGAAGTCAGCGCGCAGCTGCACGTTTCATGGATCCGAGGGTGTCTCCAGCCTTGTTGTCATCGAGAGGGCCACAGGTGGTACGCACACCCTGGAAAACACACAAAGTGGGCCACAGATGGTAGGAAAGGAAAGAGAGGATTGCTCCCTGCGTTGTGTGGGGACTCGGAAAGGCTGGGGTAGCAGCCACAGCAGCTGCAGCTCAGATTGTCGAGGCCTGTGTGTCTCCCTAAAGGTTTTATTTCATCCGTTGCTGGAAATATTCTCCAAAATCAAGTACAGGAAGATTAGCTAGGTGACCTATATAGGTATGAACAGGGTTGTCTACCTGCTTGATTTGTCATTCTATTCTATTCTATTCTATTCTATTCTATTCTATTCTATTCTATTCTATTCTATTCTATTCTATTCTATTCTATTCTATTCTATTCTATTCTATTCTATTCTATTCTGTGCAACCAATAAGACTTGAAAAATATTCAGGAAAATAAATCTGAGCATGGCCATCTGCCTCGTAACAGCCATAATCGATGCTTCGTTTGGAGTTTGCACAATAAATTGATTTAAATTTGAGAGCAGTGGCTAATGCTTTTAATGGTCAGCTAAATTTATCTGCATTGAACCATCGTCTCACCCAAACCAGGTTGAATTTTTCCTGCAGAAAAAGCTAGTCAGGCTTAAAACTTCAGCTTGGGTTTTAACTGACTTGGGTCAAGGTGTCGTGTGAACCCAGCTACGGGGCTTAAAAGGGATGGAGCGGCCCCATTGCCCATCTTTAAACCGCCCCATCAGGGAAACGCAGCTCAAACTTACAAGTACGTTGTTTTATTAGGGTTAGGATTTAAGTTGCTAAATTAAATCCACATGAAGTACAGTATGTTATAGTCAGGTTAATCTGGAGTAAATTAAGGCGTCCAAGATAGCATCCCCGGTGTTTTCCATGGCAAATTAGGCATAGCCTAGATATCCACGTATAATCTGAAAATTCCCCGCAATGCAAAGCTGGATACTGTCTGTCTCCTTCAAAGCCCTCCCCCCATCTAAAATTCCCTCCCACATCTGCTGCCCCCAACCATCCCTAACGCAAGAGAGGAAAACTTTTTCAATTCTGAATATAAGCAGCAACCATAACCACAGACTCCATTCCAATTGCGGGCACAGGGTGGGGTGTGTGTGTGTGTGTGTGTTAGACTAAGGGACCTCTTAAGTTCCCTTTCCATATGTGCCTTACATATGTCAGTGTCCAGTGTCCACAAAAACCAGGTCGCGCCTCTTCTGCTATTCTGAATTCTTGGGGTGGGGGAGAGAATTTCCCATCGCCCCCTCGGAGACCTGTTTCGACTCTGCAGAGACGTCTGTGTGTCTAAGGCAGGGAGCTGGCTTATATATTTACTCGGTGCCGCACGCCTGTTTATGCCCAACTGTGTTTTTATTTGAGCTAAGCAAACGCCGCCAAAGACGCCGCACGCACGCACCTGATTTGATTGCTCACAGATGCCAGGTAAAGGCTCTTATTCACTAAAGCGGATGAGCTTTAAATGCAGGCGGCGCCCGGATGCCATTTCCATAGCTGCTCATCTGTTCAGGGAAGGTGTTTTCCCTGCGTTTTATTTCTTTCAAGACGAGGAATGACAGAGCGACAGGGTTGGGAGAAAGATCTGTCCTGCAGCTCAGAATCACAGGGCTGCGAGGACCTCAGAGGTCTTCTAGTCCAGCCCCCTGCCCTAGCAAGAGGCCGACACCATTCCAGACAAATGGTTGTCCAGTCTCTTCTGAAAAGCCTCCAGTGATGGAGCACCCACAACTTCTGGAGGCAGGCTGTTCCAATGATTAACTGTCCTCACTTTCAGGACGTTTCTCCTTATTTCTTGGTTGCTTCTCTCCTTGATTGGTTCCCACCCGTCGCTTCTTGTCCCACGCTCAGGAGCTTTGGAGAATACAGCAATCCCCTCTTCTCTGTCACAGCTGCTCAGATATTGTCACCTCTCAACCTTCTCTTCTTTAGACTAGGCACACATCCAGTTCCCACAACCATTCATTGCATGGTTTCGCCTCCAGTCCCCGAAACATTTCTGTGGCTCTTCTCTGCACCCTTTCTAGAGTTTCAACATCTTTTTTTTTTTTTGGTCTTCCCTCAAAAGGTAGGCCTTGCCTCCTTGGCACAGGCTAACCCTGGTTTATCTTAGCCTTGATTCCCGGGAGGAGGGCTGCAGGATCCATGACCTGGGATCAAATTTAGCCAATGTATGCTGGAAATTGGGGAGGAGGGAGTTAGGAAGGCCATTGCAGGGCAAAGAGAAGCGTTGCCTGGTTTTTGTCACACACAGACCTGCTTTTCCCTCCTTTGCACCCAGTTTGACTAATCACCGCTGGAATTTTAAACCGAGCAGGGCAAACATTCGGAAGTGCAGTTCCATTTTTTTGAGGGTTATGCTTGGCAAAGCCGGTCTCTAATCCAGCAATGCTCTCCCACCAGCCCTGTGGCCCAGTGACTCCCCGAAGGCTGCCTAGCCCCCTGCCCTCCCCTCCCACGTTTTTCAGACGGCAATCCCAGATGTTGGATGCTTTCTCCCCCCCCCCCCACATCCCAGGACTCCGACCGACTTTTTGATATACGGTGCTCCTGAAATCTGGGCCTTCCTCTTGTTTCTTCTCCTGGGCCTCTCTCTCTGCTCCAGCTCTCCTAATTCGAGGAAGGCGCTGTGCAGATGTTCGCCAGATGTGGATGTTTTACTATATTTCGGCATGTTTGCCCGTTGGTGTTACTATGGTGATAGCAGATTCACGAGTGGGATGAATTAAATCGAGCGGGGTTGTCTATGGTTACTGTAGCGTTCATTCAAACAAACACGCCGTTGCACGTGTGTGTGTGTGTGTGTGTGTGTGTGTTTCCACCCCACTTTTCTTATTTAATGACCTAACTGATGATTTTACCACCAGCTTTCCTTCTTTTCACCTGGGAGGTGTTTTGCCAACTAAGCACATCTGGTCCAATTAGATTTCTCCCTTTTTCAGCAGGGAAATTGTGCCTTTTTTGGGGGGGGGGTGTCTCCATCTGTGTGTCGCACAACAGTGTTGTCGTTTTGGGCTTCAGGTGACAGGCCGCTTCGGCCTTCTTCTCAGCTTCATCCCCCCACTAGGCTGGATTGCCAGTCTTGATTGTGCTCGCTGTCAGGAAATTCCTCCTTAATTCCAGGTGGCTTCTCTCCTCGATCAAATTTCCATCTTTTGCTTCTTGTCCTGCCTTCAGGGGCTTTGGAGAATAGGTGGGCACCCCCCCACCCCTCCTTCTTTGGGGCAGCCCCTCAAATAGGTCAAGATCGCCGGACATTCAGGGATCAGCCCCCAAATCCCAGCCCAATCTGGGTCACAATATCAGGGGTGAAGTTCGGTTTCCTCTTGTTACGTTTCCAGAATAAGTCTGGGGCATTTCCCTCCCGCCCACGGCCCCTCGTGCCCTTGTGCAATAACCATAATTACCCCCTAGCCGGCTGCACGGTGATTCATTTTGCCAGGCCTGGTCGGCAGACGCTTCATTGGTATTCCGCGTCGGCTGCTCTGTCTGTCGCTGCTCTGCACGCTGCCGGGTCCACGATCCTCGGGGAGTTGTGCAGCTGTCAAACTGACTTCCATCATCCCCTCCCGGAGCCGAGAGACAAATTATCCAGCCGGCTGTCAGACGAGACGAGGCGATTCAAACCTGCAATTTCTAAGTGATTTTTGTGTGTGTGTGTGTTTCCCAAAGAGGAAAGGGAAGCAGAAGAGAATTCAGCCTCTACATGGCACATTGCAGCGAATTTGGTCGTTAAGCGAATGTTGTAGCTTTGAGCGGTCACTAAACGAAGTGTTGTAAGTTGAGGACAGCCTGTAATTTGCGGGGTTGATGTGTTTAGAAGAAGAGGCAACCCTTGTGCCAGATCAAAGCATTCGATTTGACCCGTGTTTCTCCAGCTGGGCAACTGGGGCATTCTGGGAGTTGTAGTCCACCCGTTGTAGTCTCCGTTGCCCAGCTGGAGAACCACCGCATTAGACTCTTCTGATTTTCAAGTGGGACCAAGAGCCTGGGGCAGCCCTTCCTCTCGGCCGGCCGGCCGGCGTTCCCTTCCTCTTCCCCTCCTTCCCTTCTCTTCCTGCCCGCTGCCTTTTGTGAAAAGTAGGTCAGAAAAAGCTCCCTAAAGTTGAAGTCTCTTTCCCAAGCAGCCGCCATCTGGCAGGCTTCCTTAGGGCAGGCAGAAGCAAAAGACGGATGCCTCCATCGGGCTGGCAAGCCTGAAGTCGGCTACCCTTCCCCCTCCATCCCTCCTGAGAATTGGTGCCATCAGGGGAGGAGAGATGGGCTTCGGAGTGAGGTCAGGATCCAGGGGCTGACTTAAAGGCCCTCTTTAGGGTGCATTGGGGGGCAAGGGATGCCTCGGTCGCTGTGGTGGGATCCACGGTTGAGATTGATTGCCTGAACTGTTTAAAAGCGAGTGGCAAAGAGACTCGCTGGGTTAGGGGTGAAGATCTGTGAACTCCCAACTCCCAGAATTCCCCAGCTGGATTGGGCCTTCTGGTTTGCAGACTGGGGAATTCTGGGAGTTGAAGTCCATTCCTCTTCAAGTTGCCTACTATAAGGAACACTAATCTAAACCCATCCATTTTCTCTCCCCCCCCACCCCCCTTTGATCAGTTTAGCCCTCCAGGAAAAAGAGCTGGAAGGAAAGAGAGTTTCAAAAAGTCACCCTCTCCCCTTATTGGCTGCCTAGAACACTCCTTCCAACACTGATTGGCTGCAGGGGCAAAGCCACACCTACTGGGCCTCTCCTCCAATGAGAGGCAAAGCTGCTGCTTTGAATAGGCTTCAGCGAGAAAAGGCAGATTTTTCAACAAAAGTTTGCTCCTTATCTGCTTTCTTAGGCCAAGTTATAATCTTAAATCACAGCCTTAAACCTTTTTTGAAGTTGGCGCCTGCAAGCCCATTTCTGAGGTCACCGAAGTGTCACTTGGACGATTGAATTAGGTCTTCCCTATGCAGGAATTTAATACCCGCCTAACAAAACATTCAAAAGTGGTTTATTACTGTGGGTTGCCCCCTCGCCCCCTCCCTTCTCCTTTTCTCAGCATGAATTAAACCAAGTTTAGGCTGAGGATTAACTAAAAGAAGTCCACCTTTTCCAAAGCTAGTGTTCCCTCCCTTCCCCCATAATTCTCCCCACTCAAGAGACCCACGGGAGCAGCAGTGTTAAAAACTGTGATGTTTGCAAGAAGCCATCAATCACAGTACTTACAGGAGATCTCCCCCCACCCTCCCGCAAAATTTTGCTGGGGTTTTCATAAATCAAATAGCTGAAATATTTGTGGCTTGTCCCTAGGAGGTATATGCAGGTGGAGATTAGAACCAGTCGGTCAAAATGGTACACACACACACAGACACACACATACGTGCTCACACTGCACAGACACACACACACACAGAAACAATCTACAGATGCAAACCCTCGCTCACTAGCAGGAGGTGAGACTGGAAAAAGGGTAAGGAAGAGAGAAAAATTGATTTATAATGATACCCAAACAGTATTTAAATGTTCCACAGAGGAATGCTTGGGGAAGGGGGAGTGAAATATTTTATTTATGTATTATATTACATTTATAAAGCCATCCATCTCACTCTCAGGAGACTCTGTCTGGGCAGCCCCCTCACTGTAAATTTGGAATCTTTCCTTTACAAATGGAGCCGTGGAGGCATTTATCAAAATACGGCAGCTCATAGGTTAACCCCTTGTTTAATCTCAAAGACCCTTTGGGGCAGAGAGGCTGGCTGGTTTTATGACTGGAGAATGGCGTATCTCAAGGACACTTAGAAGTCCTTGGACGTCTGAAGCAGCCAAGAGGCTGTTGGCTTCCTTGCAGAAGCTTTGGGCAGCGGTTTCGGCTGCTGTCCCCAACCTTGGAACAACTGCCAGTGAATTTGTCGCAGGCCTACGTCTGTCTAACTATCCAGCATAACTTAAAAGGGCATGCAAGATCCCAACGAAATTATCTTTATTACAGTTTTGGACCAGCCTTTATGGTAAAAGAGATTGGTTACTGGAAAGGGGGAGGGGGAAAGTATGTGAGATTTAAAGTTATCTGAAAGTTAGTTTGGAGGTCACAGGTTGAAAGAAAAAAGATGGAAGAAGAATGAAAGCAAAGAGGAAACCAGCATACAACCAGGTTAAAACATTTGCCATCCTTTGTTCAAGTGATGAAAAAAACGTTCTTGTCTCTAAGGCGCAAAGGAAGCAAAGGAGGAGCCGGTCTTGTGGTTAGACCAAAGGTGTCCAACCGTGGCAACTTTAAGGCTTCTGGGCTTCCGCTCCCAAAATTCCCCAGCCAGCATGTTGAAGTCCAGAAGTCATAAAGCTGTCAAGGCTGACACCCCTGGGTTACGGATTCATGTTTGTTGTTGTTGTTAGTTGCGAAGTCGTGTCCGACCCATCGCGACCCTATGGACAATGTTCCTCCAGGCCTTCCTGTCCTCTACCATCTTCTGGAGTCCATCTAAGCTCACGCCTACTGCTTCAGTGACTCCATCCAGCCACCTCATTCTCTGTCGTCCCCTTCTTCTATTGCCCTCAATCTTTCCCAGCATTAGGCTCTTCTCCAGTGAGTCCTTCCTTCTCATTAGGTGGCCAAAGTATTTGAGTTTTAGCTTCAGGATCTGGCCTTCTAAAGAGCAGTCAGGGTTGATCTCCTCTAGGACTGACCGGTTTGATCGCCTTGCAGTCCAAGGAACTCGCAGGAGTCTTCTCCAGCACCATAGTTCAAAGGCTTCAATTCTTTGGCGCTCAGCCTTTCTTATGGTCCAGCTTTCACTGCCATACATTGCAACTGGGAAGACCATAGCCTTGACTATACGGATTTTTGTTGACAGGGTGATGTCTCTGCTTTTTAGTGTGCTGTCTAGATTTGCCATGGCTTTCCTCCCAAGGAGCAAGCGTCTTTTAATTTCTTGGCTACAGTCCCCATCTGCAGTGATCTTGGAGCCAAGGAAAATAAAATCTGTCACTACCTCCATTTCTTCCCCATCTATTTGCCAGGAATTGAGAGGGCCAGATGCCATGATCTTGGTTTTCTTAATGTTTAGTTTCAACCCAAGTTTTGCACTCTCCTTCTTCACCCGCAACACCAGGCTCTTTAGTTCTTCTTCACTTTCTGCCATTAGAGTGGTATCATCTGCATATCTTAGGTTGTTGATGTTTCTTCCGGCAATCTTAATTCCAACTTTTGATTCATCTAGCCCTGCCTTTCTCATGATGTGCTCTGCATATAAGTTAAATAGGCAAGGCGACAGTATACAGCCTTGCCGGACTCCTTTCCCAATTTTGAACCAATCAGTGGTTCCGTGTCCAGTTCTCACTGTTGCTTCTTGGCCCGCATATAGATTTCTCAAGAGACAAATAAGATGTTCTGGTACTCCCATCTCTTTAAGGACTTGCCACAGTTTGTTATGATCCACACAATCAAAGGCTTTAGCATAGTCAATGAAGCAGAAGTAGATGTTTTTCTGGAACTCCCTAGCTTTCTCCATGATCCAGCGTATGTTAGCAATTTGATCTCTAGTTCCTCTGCCTCTTCGAAATCCTGCCTGTACTTCTGGTAGTTCTCGATCCACATACTGCTGGAGTCTAGCTTGTAGAATTTTAAGCATAACTTTACTAGCATGAGAAATGAGTGCAATGGTGCGATAGTTTGAACATTCTTTGGCACTGCCTTTCTTTGGAATTGGAATGTAAACTGATCTTTTCCAATCCTGTGGCCACTGTTGAGTTTTCCAAATTTGCTGGCAAATTGAGTGTAGCACTTTTACTGCATCGTCTTTTAAGATTTTGAATAGCTCAGCTGGAATACTGTCACCTCCACTAGCTTTGTTGTTGCTCAGCTTTTCTAAGGCCCACTTCACTTCACATTCTAGGATGTCTGGCTCGAGGTCAGTGACCACCTCATTGTGATTATCAGGGACGTTAAGCTCATTCTTGTATAATTCTTCTGTGTAATTTTGCCACCTCTTCTTAATCTCTTCTGCCTCTGTTAGGTCCCTGCCATTTTGGTCCTTTATCATGCCCATTTTTGCATGAAACGTTCCTTTCATCTCTCCAATTTTCTTGAAAAGATCTCTGGTCCTCCCTATTCTATTGTTTTCTTCTATTTCTTTGCATTGTTCATTTAAGAAGGCATTCTTATCTCTTCTAGCTATTCTTTGGAATTCTGCATTCAATTGGGCATATCTATGTTTTTCTCCCTTGCCTTTCGCTTCCCTCCTTTCCTCAGCTATTTGCAAAGCTTCCTCAGACAGCCATTTTGCTTTCTTGCATTTCTTTTTCTTTGGGATGGTTTTGGTTGCTACCTGTTGTACAATGTTGCGAACCTCTATCCATAGTTCTTCAGGCACTCTGTCTATCAGATCTAATTCCTTAAATCTATTTGTCACCTCTACTGTATATTCAACAGGAATATGATTTAATTCATACCTGACTGGCCTAGCGCTTTTCCCTACTTTCTTTAATTTAAGCCTAAACTTTGCAACAAGAAGCTCATGGTCTGAGCCACAGTCAGCTCCTGGTCTTGTTTTTACTGACTGTATAGAGCTTCTCCATCTTTGGCTGCAGAGCATATAGTCAATCTGATTTCTGTGTTGACCGTCTGGTGATGTCCATGTGTAAAGCCGTCTCTTGGGTTGTTGGAAAAGAGTGTTTGCTATGACCAACGTATTCTCTTGACAAAATTCTATCAGCCTGTGCCCTGCTTCATTTTGTACTCCAAGGCCAAACTTGCCTGTTATTCCAGTTATCTTTTGGCTTCCTACTTTAGCATTCCAATCCCCCATGATGATAAGGACATCATTTCTGGGTGTTAGTTCTATAAGGTGCTGTAGGGCTTCATAGAACCGGTCAATTTCATCCTCTTCAGCACTGGTGGTTGGGGCATAGACTTGGACTACTGTGATATTGAATGGTTTGCCTTGGATTCGAACTGAGATCATTCTGTCATTTTGAGGATTGTATCCCAGTATTGCTTTTCCTATTTTTTTATTGACTATGAAGGCTACTCCATTTCTTCTGAGGGATTCTTGCCCACAGTAGTATACCTGATGGTCATCTGAATTAAATTCACCCATTCCTGTCCATTTTAGTTCGCTGATACCTAAGATGTCAATGTTTAGTCTTGTCATCTCTTGTTTGACCACGTCCAGCTTTCCTTGATTCATGGATCTTACATTCCAGGTTCCTATGGAGAAAAAATCTTTACAGCATCGGACTTTCCTTTCACCACCAGACATATCCACAGCTGAGCGTCCTTTCGGCTTTGGCCCAGTCGCTTCATTCTTTCTGGCGCTACTAGTACTAGCCCTCTGCTCTTCCCCAGTAGCATGTTGGACGCCTTCCGACCTGAGGGGCTCATCTTCCAGCGTCATATCGTTTTGCCTTTTGGTACTGTCCATAGGGTTTTCATGGCAAAGATACTGGAGTGGGTTGCCATTTCCTTCTCCAGTGGATCACGTTTTGTCAGAACTCTCTGCTATGACCTGTCCGTCTTGGGTGGCCCTGCACGGCATAGCCCATAGCTTCATTGAATTACGCAAGCCCCTTCGCCACGACAAGGCAGTAATCCATGAAGGGGACGGATTCATGTAGGACAATCTTTTACCCTCAGAATCGCCTTTTGGCAAGGAATGTCTGGTTTCGTGCCAAAATGAAACGAACGAACAAAAACCCTTATACAGGTCTGATTGAGATAGCAGGAAACGTAGAGTTTTATAAGCAGAAGTTGCCATTTGTTTGCAGAAATATCAGTAAGATTCTTCTTCTTTTTTTCTCTAGCAGTTGAACTAGGAAGGAAGGAAGGAAGGAAGGAAGGAAGGAAGGAAGGAAGGAAGGAAGGAAGGAAGGAAGGAAGGAAGGAAGTCCTTAGCTTTCAGTAAGTAAACCCATTTTCCCTCTCTCTGTACCATCCAGTAAAGCTTTAGCTAATTTAATTTACCAAGTCCAACGTGCAGACATGTACATTCCTCGTGCAGAAAAAGAAAAGGCCAAACTTTTGGAAGAACCAGCCCAGTCTTTAGGAAAAAGATCCCCAGCTGACTGGGGAATTCTGGGAGTTGCAATCCACACATCTTGAGGTTGTCAACAAGGTGGAGAAACATCACTTTAGCCTAATAAAGATAGTGACTCTAGTTCCCCATCGGCATTTGCTGTTTAGCTGAATCAGGAACAGAAATCTACCCACTCCTCCTTAGGCGTCCCCCTCTGCCGTCTCAAGGTCCCTGTCAATCTTCTCTGTTCCCCCCTCCCCTCCAATCACTTTTGGGGCAGGTTAAAGCGGATGTGAAATTGGGAGATCGTTGAGATTCAGGGCAGTTTTGATTTTATTTCCTCTGCTCCAGAAGGAAGGACTGCCGAGACGATTTAAGGACGGCTGTTTTATTTGTTTTAGAGTTTGATAAATTCACCCAGCCTCCAGAGTGCTGGAAAGCCCGTTAGAAGCCGCCTCTCTTGTGTATTTTGGTTCACACCTAGGCAAGAGTTGGCATAAATCCTAGCACATTTGCTGGGGGAGCCTGGATGTCGTAAAGGTGTCTGCTAAACAGATGTTAGACTGTCTGCAAAAGACTGTGTGCATCTTTCAGAGCAGAAAGGGGAGGTAAATGAAGAGTTGCCAAGTCTTTTTGGGTTGCCAGTCCTGGGAGTTTAAATCAGACAAAACCAGCCAGGAGCTTCTCAGGGTGGATTCAAAATGCTCTTTTTTTTACAGCCTCCCAACCCAAACAGACTATTCTTCTGCATCTCAAGCCTTTTGTCCTCCCCACCAAAATGATACTCTGGCCTTGCAGCGGCTCCCAATACCTTCCTAGCTTAGGAAGCTGTAAGCAATTACACAGTGCGATTTAGCAATTTTAAAAAAGATGTATTTGCAGATTAGAAGATGTCCTGGCTAGCTGGCGTTTAAACTTCTGTTGAGTCACCTCCACTGAGAATCTCATTTTGGGGCAAGGAGTACAAGACAATGCCTTTTTCTTCCCACCAAAAAGAATTAACAGGCTCACCGCATTCAAATTCCATGTATTAAAAAAAAAAAAACCACCTGCACTTCAGGAAGTACACGTCCATTTCTCCAAAGGCTGGTGTTCCAATTCCTCTTTCAACAATCCCCCCACCCCGCAAATTGGCTCCTAATTCAGATTTCACATTTCTCCTACTGCAGAGAAGTGTGTTTATTTTTCGCTCTTATTATGTTGCGGTTTGATTCCTGTATCTGAGACAGTATCAAGTCACTTGCTTATTTATTTCCTGGGAAAACCCCAAATACTCCACACTCTGAACTTCCACCGGATCACGGGTTGTTGTTTTTCCCCCACTTGATTTGGGCTAATTTATATAATGTTAAGGAAAAAAAGGGATATATCTCTCCTTGCACAGCCTTCCTCCTCTCCCCTCAAAATGAATACGGGAACATGGGGTTTCCATGAATGGGGTCAGGTCCTTGCCATGTGGAGCTAAGTCCCTCGCCCATCAATTAAAGACACTTAATTGATTGGAAAGCATCATCTTTTCTCTGAAGAGGGGAACTTTGGGGCTCAGCCCACCCAGTTTATTTTGATTTAAAATAGAGTGTAAGGGAAACTTTCATTAATGCTTCAAAGCAGCAAGGCAGGCTGAAAAAACCTGACCAGGGGCTTAGCAGATGTCATAAAATAAGTTTGTCCTATGATATTGATATGATCGACGGGGTTAGTTTAGTGGGTCCTGCCTTGGCATCTTCAAACAAGAAGGCGACACAGAAATAATATGGAATTCAAACAAGCCTTTGGAAATTGAAGAAAAAGATCGGCGTGGGTTTAGTAAGGGTGCATCTTAACAGTAACGTTGTAAATTTGAATGAACTCTTCTTAAGTTCAAGGCATACCCATTTATTGTTGACCCCTCCAACTTATACTCCCCAATTGGTTTTTCTTAATCCTATTGGATACTCAATTGGTGAGATTTATGTAATTTTTTTTAATAGTAAAATAAGATACTTTTACTGGGTTTGGACTTATTTTTCCGGACAATTTTATTAACGATAATGAGTCTATACACTGTACATTCAGTCACTGAGATGTATTTATAAGCATAGCTATTTTTTTATACATACTTTGATAAAAGTCCTTTATATTACAATATTATCTGTTTCCAGGTTGGAAAGAAAAGGGAGAGAGAGCAAAGGGTTATCATTCTCTTTCCCCCACCCACCCTTTTTTTTTCTCACTCAGGCATTTGTAAACAAGCAAGCACATTTTATCACATAAAAATAATTCTAAAATACGGAAGCCATTGAATTGTTAGCAGCAGTGGTGGGACCTAAAGAAAAATGCGCTCAAAAGATATTCATATATATATATATATATATATATATATATATATATATATATATATATATATATATATATATTCAAAAATTGCAGTTTGTGTTGAAAACTGAATTATTTTTGTTTCTTCTAAAAAAAAGCCTGTCTCTCATACACGAACTGCTTTGAATTAGAGAAGGAAATGTCCATTTTATTTATTTTTTTAACCATCAAATACAATGAAACATGAGTATGTGGTGCAAATAATGGGACCAAAGATTTAAACTGACATTGAGATTCCAAAATAAATTTATTTCGTGGTGGGGCCTTTATTCCCTAACAAATTTCAACCTGTCTTCATGTCAGGTTTGTAAGTTGTAAAAACCAAACAGCTCAGTAAGAAAAGTAGGGGGGGGGGAAGACTTGAAAAAGTAAACACCATATACACTTATTATACAGCTATAAAATGAAAAGAAGTATTTACAGTGTTTTGTGTTTTATTTTTTTTTACATTGGGTAGTTCCATTTGAATAAGCAATTATTTTTTTAAATCATTCTTAGCTGCTCCATAGACATCAATATATTATTGCTGTTGGGTTTTTTTTCCCCATCCCCGCCCTTGTTAAAATGTAGCTGGGCATTTCTTTAAAAATTGAATTAAACTGCATATACAATGTATTTAGATATGTATATATGTACTTATATTTATGTATAGGTATATATAGTTTATATACCGATATATACTGATATCCCCCCCCCTTCCCAAATTAAACCAGGTAGCTAACAGAGAGCAAAACCAGGGTGGTTTAGACCAGCGTTTCTCAGCTGTAGCTAGTTTTAAGATGGGCGGACTTCAAATCCCAGCTTCGCTGGCTGGAGAGTTCTGGGAGTTGAAGTCCACCCATCTTAAAATGGCCACGGCTGAGAAACAGGGCTCAAGGGGGACCCATCTCCCTCTGCCTCTCTCCAGCTCTTCTCCATCGTGATGGTGGCAGCTCAGGCTGAAGTTGCGGGACCCGAAACGGCGGCACTTTCAAGTGGATCGTGGCCGGCTTTGCGGTCTCCTCCGAAAGGCTGGCTGGGCTCCCCAATACAGCCCCCTTTCAGTGCAAGCGAGCCCCAGGATGCTGGTTTTCAAGCCGTCTCGGAGGGCACGTCTCCCCCAAACGCGCCCGGACACAAAACACACACGCACGCACAATTTAGAAAGCAACACCTTCCACACAGGTCAATTTCACGGGGGGGGGGGGTGTGTGTCAGAACCAAATTAACAGAGAAAGTAGGCTGTGACCTGTGTGGTTGAAATGGCAGAAACTTTCCTCTTTGCTCCAAGCTAAATTGCTTTGGGAGACCAAACCCTTTTTGCTTTCAATTTTAATCTCCCCCCCTCCCAACGAAAGGCTAAATTTAAAGGCTGCAATGCACCACGTTGCATTTTGATGCGATAGGAAATGTTTCAGGAATAGCTGTGTGCCAAAGAAAACCTGGGGGAGGGGGGGGAATACTGTCAAACGTGCCCACCGCTCACTCTCGCGAGCTGCTAATAACACTGACATGGAGGGGTTTATCGGCCAAATGCTTTCCTCTTTTGCCCTGAGTATCAATTTCTTTTTCAGTCTTGGGTGGGTGGGAATTTCCTTTCCTTTCCCCCCCACCCCCCCCACCCAAGGAAAGGGGATGAACTCTGCATTGATCTAACCAGCCTAGGTTGGTGCTAAGAGCGGGGGTCTTCCATCTTGGTGGTTCTGCAGGTTTTCTGTGCCATTCCCAGAAAAGCGACACTGAAGATGAACAGCTTGAGGGGGGGGGTCTTCGGGTGGTGGTGGTGGGGAGACACACCTTTATGGACTGTTACATAAGACACTAATAATGCCCGTTAATTAATATAGGTATGGTAAAAAATTTAATTTCATGCATATGTTCTTTTAATAACTGCAGAAAAAAAACATACAAAGAAGCAATTTTTTTTTAAAAAAAACCTCACATTAAAAAAATAACTGCATAAACACAATCAATATTCCTTTTTTTTTTTTTGCATTGCACTTTAGAGCTGAACCCATTCGTTGCAAATGAAGAAGGGCGGGGACCTGAAACTTAGACAAAGTTGTATCATGCAAGCTAGTTCGCTGAGCAGTTTCGTGCTTTCCGTTTTCATTTTTATTTTTTTGCCTAAGTCACCTGATTCCTTTTTCTAATAAATCTTCCTTTGTATTTATATGGTTGCTTAACCAGTCTCCCACCCACACCCCTAAATGTACTTTCCTCCTTTTTCAACATTCATGCTTACAATGGCTATTAGAATGGATAATAACAGCTTTTTTAAAAAAAAATTAATACATTTTTTTTCCTTTAGTGTACTGCAAATTAATACTTTAATTTTAGGACAGGCTGCCGCAGTGTGAATATACCAGAGGGAGGAAAAAACGTTTTCCTTCCGTGTTTAAGAACAGTAAAATGGGAAGGAGAATTTGGAGTCCTTGGGTAAATCGGAAGGTGGTTGCTTTGATTTGGTTTTGCCATCATTAAAAATGTTCAAGCAGTGGGGGGGTAAAAAAACAAACCAAGGTTTGGTTTAGGCCAATAAACTTCAGTTTGGAAACCCAGTTTGTTAACAGCTTCTCAGCTGCAGATATGGCTTTTATGCAATGTGCAAAAGAGAATGCAAACTCTGCTTTTGGCTTTTCTGGCTTAATCCTGGTGTGTTTCTCCATCCAGCTCATGTCTGCGATCACACCGGACCAAAATAAGCCATAAAGGAGGGGAAGCAAATTGAACAAGCCAAGAATATGTTGCTCACTTGCACAGGCCTATTCTTGCTTTAGGCTGCCTGAGATGTGTGAATGTGGTTCCTTCAGGCTGGTCCTTAACAAAACAGCTCTCGCTTCTCAGAACTGAGCCAAGCAAAACACGCTGGTAAATAAGGGCAGAAAGGATTCTGGCTTAAGAGAAAACTATGGTCAGTGGCTGGCTTCTGACATCCCCGTCTCCACCTTTAGAGCCACCGATCTTTCAGGTATCGTGAAGAGGCCCTTGGCAGCTCCAAACTCACCACTACGGGTGTTTCTCACCCGTGACAATTCTGCAGTATCGCAGCCGAGGCAGATGCCGATCGCTTGGGAGGTCAAGCCAGCCACGTTCCCATAACCCCAGTGGCCGACAAAGCGTTGTGAACTTGCAGCTGGTGCTTTGTGTGACACCGTGCCTCAACCTTGCTGGCCTTTTCAGATGGACTTCAACTCCCAGAATTCCTCAACCAGCCCTGCTTTTACAAGATGATAGAGAAGGAGCCACAGGAGCTAACGGATGGAGGGACTTCAAATTAACCCCACCAGCCCCGGAAAAGTGTTTCTGTGTGTGTGTGTGTCTGTGTCTGTGTGCGCGCACGCACGTGTGTCTTTAAGATGGGGACTTTGCAAGTATCCCCTGAGCATATTTTGGCTGTACACTGCTAGGAAGCGGGCACTGCCGGCGCCTTCAGATCCCAAGATTAAAGCATTTTTGTCACATGAGAAACAAACAAACATACAAACAAAATCACCCCGTGACCAACCAACCAAAAAAAACAAAAAAAAAACAAGATCCAGAAAGAATAAACAAAAGTTGGCTTATTCACAGCAGCAAAAAGTCTTTTGTCTCTTTTTAATACAAAGGCGAGTCTCGTTCGTTCAGAGGGCACCCAACGCTCTCTGGCTGCCGCGGCGTTGGCAGTTTCCAGAGGAGTCCGTCAAACGCTGCAAATTTCGGAGGCGTGGTGGATCAAAAAAGTGGAATGAATTCACTGAGCAAAACGGAAGGCGGTTTTTTTGTTTTTTCCTTTTCCCCAAAAAACACACGTGCGCGTGCCATTCACTCGTTCCCGCGTCTTGCTCACAAGCAGCGGGGGTGGGGGGGTGGGGGGATCAATCCAGCTGTTTCTTTCAGGTTAAACATCTTCCTTGCCTCCTTCCGTTCTTTTTCGACGTGTTCAGGTGGTTGTTTGCTAAAGTCAGAAGCGCTTTGGAGTCAAAGCCAGTCTTTGTGAGGAGCGAACACTGAATTTTATAAGGCTGGGTTTATTTAGAACAAAGATCTATTCCTAAACGTACAAACATCCTTTCCCCCCCCCTCACCCCTCTACTAACTTTCTCTCTTTTTTATGATCCAACATAGGAAAAGCAAAGAGGTTGAAACCTTTAGAAAGGGGAGGGGGGGGATCCTAAAATCGGAAATTCTCATAAAAAAATCCCTTGATTTGAATTCATTCATGGCTATTTTCTTTCCTGAAACACTTTCCAAACACCTGTACCAATTTACACAATAGGCATCAAAAGTATCCCACCCCCAACCCCACATTTATATATAATATATTTTATATTTCATTTTTTTTTTAAGAAAAAATCTCAATGGTTTTAATACGTCGTCTTGACTAAACGATTTGCATTTTGAAATAGCTTATAACAAAAGGGCTTGTTGGGGTTTGTTGATGTACGTATGTGTGTGTGTGTGTGTGTACACAGACACACACACACATATCTATCTATATTTGTAGCAGCCCTCGAGGTTTGTCCCTTATATCCACAAATGCTGCTGACCGGACAAGTTTTTTTTTTCCCCAGTAGAAAAGAAAAATACATTTTAATTTTATTTTTTTTCCTTTTTTTCTTTTTTGCTGCAGACTCAAAAGAGTAGATTTATAAACATTTTTCACGTTATAGGCACAGGAAAATGTTGTGCTATACGGATTTTTTTTTTAAAAAAAAAAGAGGCAGAATTCAGTGCTTTCGTTATGAAGAGTAACATTTGCCCTCCGATTAAGGACCAGATCCATGTTTTTTTTTAGCCACATGCAGGGATGGGGGGGAAAACGCCTCTTCCACGCATTCTCGCTTACTATGCACAGATCGGCCCTGGGGCCACAGGCAGCGCATCGATTCCACCGGTCTCGGGCCGGGGGCCTCAGTTCTCGGGGTCTTTCGGGGTGTGCGCACGGCTGGGCAGGTCGTTATGCTTCGACCATAGTTGCTCTTGCAGTTCCTTGACGGCTTTTTCCAAGTTCTCGCGTGCTTCGCGCTCCAGCATGAGGTCGGCGCGCAACTGTTCCCGGTCGGCCTCCGCGTGCTGGAGCTTCACCTGCAGATCTTCGATCTGGGAGGAGAGCAGGAGGGTGAGTGAGCGGGGCTTCCAAGCCACAGGGCCGCGTAGAGCGATGGGCCTGCATTTGTGGGGGATCCCTCCCTTTCCTAGGGCTTTTGGACCCTGGTCCTTCTGGATTCCTGTTTCTTAACAGGAACAGACAAGCCTCGGTTAGCAACTGGGGGAGGAGAAGGCGGCGTCTCCCTAGTCCTATTTAAGCCTAGACTTCCTCGGCAGGAAAGGCTCAGCGCATTATCTGTGCAGCTCGCACGCCGGGCCCCTCCTATCTTCCCGGCCACCGTGAGGAAAAGTGAAAAGGGACAGAGGCCACCTGCAAAAGCCCCACACAGGCGGCTGAGCCTCTGCAGGAAAAAGCCAGACCGTGCCATTTGGGACTCCCAGCTGTGCAAGTGAGAGGCCACACCTGGCCCACCCCCTTCCCATCTAAGGCTTCGTGGCGGAGACCAGGTTTCCTTTGAAAAAGTCTGGAAAGCGATGCTGCTTGATGCTTCCTTGAATCTTTTAACTTTGGGGGGAGTTTGCTCGAGCACCACAAGCCGAGCTCTGGGATGGGAGGAGGGCACGGTTGCTCCCACACTCACCTGGGCCGAGTACTTGGCTCGTAGACGGCCGGCCTCGCAGCCCTTGTCGCACACCCGGACCTGTCGGGCCTGCTCCAGTTCCCGCTTGAGCCGTATCCGCGACTCGTTGGCCTCTTTCATCTTCTTCTCGTTCTCTGCCCGGAGGCGCTCAATCTCCTTCCTCAGGTTGCGCTTGGCTTCCGTCGCCTCCCTCAGCTTCTCCTTCTTGGCCACGCGGAGGAACTCCAGCTCCTGGGACGAGAGGAGGGCTTAAGAGCGGAAGGGCCCAAGTGTGTGGGGGGGAACGCTCCTCAGGCCAACCCACACCCCAGCCCATGCTCCTGTGCAAGTGGCGTTAAGGGAACATGGAATCTGGGAAGGGAGAGGGAGCTAGCAAATAAGGGCTAGGCCAATCAGCTAAGCGAGGGGTCGGTTGGATAACCTCAGGGGTCTCCAATCTTGGCAACTTTTCAGATGCGCGGACTTCAACTCCCAGAATTTCCCAGCCTGCTAATGTTTTTTTCTCAGGATTCAGAGAGGAATAAAATCCACATCATTACCCCCTTCCATTCTCAAATTAAACCAGGTAGCTAACCAGCCAGGATGATTTAGACCAGGGTTGCTGAACTGTAGCCATTTTAAGATGGGTGGACTTCAGATCCCAGAATTCCCCAACCAGCAAGTCCACTTCACACGTCTTTGAAGTCCACCTATCTTTAAGTTGCTGAGGTTGGGAAACACTAATCAACCTACTAACGGTGATAACGCGCGCACGCACACACACGCACACACACACATCTGAGCTTCCAAGATCTAGGCGGATCATTAGAAGAGGTGAATCCGAGCGCCACCCAGACACTGTCCCCAAAAGTAATGTCCCAGGGTTCCCTTTGTGCCCCGGGGGACACCCCATTACCTGGTGGAGACTGCGCTTGGCTTGTAAGGCAGCGTTGAGCTTCTCTTCCTGCTTCACCCTCATCTTCACCACCTCGTGGAGGAATTTCTCTTTGGCTTCTTTCGTGTCCAGACCGCCATCCAAGGCCTGCCTCAGATGCTCCAGCTCAGCTTCCAGCCCATTGGGGCCATTGGGAGGCTCGGCGTGACTTGAGCCTTCAAAGACGGTGCTACTGCTGGTGGTGGTGGCGGGGACAGCAGGCTGGACTTGCAGGCTGGGGGAATTCATGTCCTTGGCTGAACTCGAAGAGGTGAAGGATGGGGAGGAGAGCGAGGACAAGGAGGAAGTGACTGCAAAGAGAAGGAAAGAAGCCGTGGCAGTCAGGCCACCCGCCACCCCCCAGGCAGCGTTTGGGGATGGTGAGGGTCCATAAGTAAAATATGGTAGGGAGCGTGTGTGCAAAGAAACAGCGTTTGAGGGGACCGGGTCCTCTACTCCTGTCCCTGGCTGTATTTTCACGGTGGGAAGCTAAGACCAGCACCCCTTTAACCGTACAGAATCGTGGCATTTAGCAACACTCAAAGGAAGTCCCGTTCACAGTTTTGGCCACCTTCTGAAGGACAGGGAGGTCTGAAGCCCTAAGATCTCCTTTCAAAGGCGGTTTGCTTTTCAACCTATTGGAAAGATGGCTTTAACGGGAATTTATTGTAAGAGATGACCAGGCTGAGCCTGAGGGAGGGAAGGGTCCAACGCGTCATCAGTCACGAGTCCCTTCGCACCCACAAGAGACCTAAGTCCAGCCCACTTTGAATTCCTCTCCATTCTTATCTCCCGCTCATTCCCCTTGACTGTTAGTCATTCAGATTCTTGTAGAGAGAGCTTAAGCTTACAATAAATTTTATACACGTTTGAGCTGCCTGGATCTCCCCCTGGTGCTCGAGAATTAACTGACCATACCCCCCCCCCCCAAAGTCACACTTACATTCTTCTCGTGTTTCTACTTCTATCTCGGCTTCGGATTCCTTGTCTTCTTCTGTGGCAGGGGCGGGAGCAGCAACGGTGGGCACAGCAGCGGTGGTAGGCGTTGGTTCGGGCACGGCAGGGTGTTCAGAGACGTGTTTCCTTTTACGGAGCTGGGGAGGGCTGCTCAGGGGGTCACCATTCGGCAAGACAGCCGGGGGGCACAGTGGGTTGCTCACGATCTTTGGCTGAGGAGGGGGGGCCAGCGCCACGTTGGGTGCGACGGAGTTCTCAAAACTTTTATACGAATAGAAACTGGCAAAGGGAAGGGCGGAAAGAACGCCGGGTTACCTCGCAGCCCCCACAGAGCTATTTTGGGGGTGACTCACCCGCTCCCTCGGAGAGGGCTGGAGAGAGAAGACAGCTCCTTGGGTGGGTTTCTGTGCCGTTTCTCATTAATGCAATGAATCATCTAAAGGCTTAATTGCCAGCTTTGAAAAGTTCACTTCTGCACTGGGCAAAGTAGTCTTATTTTGCTCCTCCGATTTTTAAAGAGGCAAAGCAACTAGGAAGGTAAGCAGGTAGGTAGGTAGGTAGGTATGTAGATAGGTAGATAGGTAGATAGATAGATAAGATGATTGATAGATAAGAGATAAATAGATAGTTAGATAGATAGATAGATGATTGATTGATTGATTGATTGATTGATTGATTGATTGATAGAAGATAGATAGATGATGGATGGACAGACCACCCCTGGTCTAGACCAAAGGCACAGTTCGTTCATCTGATCCGCCCACTCTACAGCCCAACCGTGTGATTAACCGCCCTTTTCTATGCTCCAAAGGCTTAATTTTATACCCTGGTTCTTCCTGCAGTGTCTTATTTGGCTCAGATATTAAGGCCTTGGGGTGCTGGTGCATCCTGTGGGACACTTTTCAGAGCACTGGCGTTCAAGTTACACATCTGGCCACCTATTCCATTTAATGGCCTTGAAATTTCGGCCGGGGAAACTGGGATTTCCCTTACCTGTCTCTGATCAGCCGAGGGATGTGGTTGGAGGCCTCCTTCTCGCTGGCCGAAACGGCGGGGGACCAGGGCCGGAATGCGGAAAGACGCTGCTGGGGATGGAGACACCCAATATTCTGATTTTTAAAAAAACGAGGGGAAAAAAAAAACCCCAATAACAGACAAATGGATAAAGCAAAGATCTGGAGTTTTATAGATCTGAGCTTCTGAATCTCTGGGTAAGTGCTGCAAAATTTGGGAGTGTGGCGTACCACACAGAAGCCAGGACGCAGAGTTTACTGGATTGAACATCACACGCTGTTGGAAGCCAACACAAAACTAGCCAAACTCTCAAAGCCAACCATCCTGGGCTCGGTCAGACAAGGAAGAATTTGGGGGTTCTTGGGGGTTGCAGCCTCCAGCGTTCGAAACCTGGCAGCCCTCACCCAAAACTCACCTTACTGGATGAATTGGACAAGGATCGTAACCAACTGGTCTGTTTCTCTTTATCACCAAGTAGGGGAGACTGAAGGACATCGTCCGTTTTGGGTTTCTTGGGGACAGGAGGATCGGACGGGACCTGGAACAGGAAAAGAGGGCTTTTTAAAAAAGAAAGAAAGAAAATTGGATATTTTCCACTGCATTTTTTTTTAAAAAAAGAATGTCCATCAAAGGTGAGCCACGGGATCCAGTTGCAGCCTCTTCTACAACTGCATTAAAGCTGCTCTTTCCTGGTTAATAAGGAAGCCATCTTTCTCGTTCACTTAAAAAAAAAAAAAAACAGGGAACAAATTGGGTCTGGGGTGAAATACCCAAAGGTGAGCATCCTAAAAGGGCAGCCATCGTGAGTGGCTGCAGGGTGTTGAACAGACCGTTAGGTTTCCAAAGATTTGTTACTGAAAATCTGCAGTCGGTGCAAAATGCTCATTCAAGACTTTTAAAGCCTGAACTTGTAATGATGCTGCAATACAGAGATGATTTCTTCCCCCCCCCAGTCTCTGGCATACAAAAATCCACTTCTGGGCCCCGGGAGGCCTCAAACTCATTCAATTGGTTCGAGTCCACATACGTTGCCACGCAGAAGAGCCCAACCTCCGGAAGAATGCATTTTTAAACGGTTAATAAATCTCAACTCCGGTAAACAGTGGCAAACCAAGTCACTGCCCAAAAGAATCCACTGTCAAATCCCCTGCAACTGTATCCAGCTTGAGAAGAGAACATGATTTATTGAATGGTTTTTCAGCAGAAATTTGTACCAGCTTAAGTGTGTGTGTGGGGGGGGGTGTTTGGGGGTCCTCTCAAGTATGAGGAAATCTATTACATTGATTGGGAGGTATTTGGTACCGTTAAAAACACACAGACCCACATCAGATTTTCCCCAAACTAAACACTTTTCAACGACACAGCAAGAAAGCCAACCTGGTCATTATAGGAAAGTGAAGGATTTTCCAGAAGATGCATCTTTAAAAAAAGAAGGAGGAGGCCATTCTTAAAGGATGAGATGGGTAGGGGGAGGAAAAGGAAAGAAACCACAACCCAGCCGAAGAATTTGCAAACTCTGCCTGGCTTAATTGTAAGAGGAAAAGGCAAAAAAAAACAAAACAAAAAAAAACGGCGGCCAGTCCTGGAACTGGAACGCGGCGGCGTCTCCCCCTTTGCGATGCAAACAGCCCAGACTTTGTTATTCTGTTTGCAGCAGTTGTTAGGGCAGTGACTTCACAATGCCGCAGCTGCAGCAGATTCTGCTGGCCGCTTGCCGAGATTCTGCTTTGCCGCTTCCACGAGTCGCTCCGCTTGGTCTATAAATCACCCACCGGGAGAAGAAAGCCCGCTTTGGGCCCACCACCTCAGGGCCTTTTCCAGGGGCACCAGGACAAGCCCCCCCCCTTTGACTTGGGAGGCTCCTCGGGGAGGAATAAAATCCCACCTGCCCCAAAGGAGGAATCCCACGTACCTAAAATCCTGGATTTTCATTCTCCCCACCACTACCGCCCCTCTTCCCCTTTCAAGATAGTCGGCTGGCTTTTCTGGATTCTGAGCTGGATCTAGTCATCAACGAAGCCACTGGATTCTGATCGGGCCAAGGGCCAAGGAGGAGTGCCAGGAGATTCCCTTTCCCCACGGTGGCCTCCCAAACGTGCCCTTCTGCACCCAAGAGGGCAGCTCTAGGTTCCAAACCTGTGTGGACCGCTTTTTTTTTAAAAAAAAAGAGGGCTTTGATTAACCCAACAAACGTGGTTTGTGTTTCCCCTGGTCTTGCACACACACACACACACACACACACACCCAGAGGGCTGATGGGGATCATCACTTTGACGAGCTGCTGCTGCATAGGAAAAAGGAAACGGTGACAACATCCTAAAGATATTTGGCAAGTGCCGCAGATCCCAGCCCGGTCTGGCCGAGGGGGGGGGGGAGCAGAAGGCGGAGAAGCAGGTGGCTGAGCTGGGAACAGGGTCCCGTTCTTTCCTCCTTGGGTGGGGGGGGGGGTTGATGCTCCCCTTATTTTCCCCCACTTCTGTTCTGCAGGAAAGAGATTTTGTGCAAATGGGAGGGGAGGGGGTTTTTGGGGGGTGTGTGTGTAGATTTTAGATGGCAATCTCATAATTTAGGCAAAAGAGCTGATCGGCTCCTTCTGGGACGGATGGGTTATTTATTTATTTAATTTAACTTCTCTGCCGCCCGTCTCATCCGTAAGGCGATTCTGGGTTGGCGACAAAACGTTGTTTGTTTGTTTTTTTGTTGTTAAAGGTGAACGTAACCAGTGAAAACTAAGAAGACTTAAGAGCTAAAGCCAACTTCTTTGACCCTTGAACGTCAACCGGCCTTTGCAGGTAATAACCAGCCTGTGTGTGGCACCTCATGCTGGTCTATCGAAAGCTTCAAAGCCCTTGGCAGGCGCCCAGGTTGCCCACAGCCACCTTGGCCGCAGGTGAAGCCACCTTGGAACCCCAAAGGGTTACAGGAGAGGGTCTGGGGCTCAAAGGAAGGGACGGGGGTGCTCAGAACCCTGAAAGTGGAGTTTGTACGTGGCTTATTTCCCCTCTTCTGGATCCAAACAGATGTTCAAGGGAAGGCAGCGCCTGTTCCACTGAAGGCCACTCCCTACCCCTTGCTGACGCAGGTTCACATTGGACACGCCTGTGTGGCCGTGGCAAAGCCGAGCGTGGTTGAAGGCGAGAGAGGAGGCTTTCCCACCCCCCCTCCCCTCATCTTCAGGCCGAGTCATAATCGTTAAATCGGCAGGCAAGGTGATAGCACAGTTGGCTGGAGCTGGGAATACATCAGCAAAAATGTCAAGGCCTGGGAGACGTTTCCACACACGGGGGACTCGGCTGCCAGATGGCCTCTCACCAAGCAGCCCCCTGCGGAAAGCTCTTTTCACTACTCAAACCCTAAAGGACTATACAATTCCAGATATTCGTATCCCGGGCGTTCCCTTTCCTAACTCTACCCTCCCCTTTGCAAATCTCTCCCTGGGCTGCTCTTGGTTTGTGCAGGAAATCTCAGGCACTTTTTTCCCCTCTGCGTTCAGTTCCACGAGCCCCCGTCCCAGGGCTCCAGGTAGATGTTCCATGGTGCAGGTAAATATGGGTATTGGTAAAGAGCCGTCCGGCTGCCGAATTTCAGCCCACCTCGATGCATTTTACTTCACGTAGGGCACAAGAGGCTACAAGGGTCACATAGAACTTGCCTCTGTCCCTCTCTCATTTTCTGAAAAACAGCTTTCCCCGCGTAACAAGGTTGTGAAGGTCCAGACAGGTAAACAAACCTCCAACTGGAGAGACTCTCCAGGGCTGCCCAAAACGCACCTGACCTCTCTCTCGAGCATTTTCCTAATCCATGAAAGCA
Organism: Vipera ursinii; assembly: GCF_947247035.1. Lineage (NCBI taxonomy): Eukaryota > Metazoa > Chordata > Lepidosauria > Squamata > Viperidae > Vipera > Vipera ursinii. Next base: position 2,476,127 of record NC_139530.1, on the reverse strand, counting down.
TGGAGTAATTACTTTGCAAACATGCAAACAACTCACACTTTTGGCCGTTTCTGTCTGGCTGAGAATATGGATTTCCCAGGGCGAAAGTGACTTTGGCAAGCTGTCAAAGAGGATAGGAGAGAGAGAGAGAGAGAGAGACGCCGCAAAAAGAGAGAGAGAGAGGGAGAGAGAGAGAGAGAGAGAGAGAGAGAGAGAAGCTGCCCACACTTGTGCCTTTGAAAACATCTGACAAACCAAGCAGGTGTAGCGGCCACAAACACACGAGACTTTATTAGCTCAACTTTTCCGTAGCAACCGGGAGGTCTGAGTAAAGCAAAACACACAAGCGCCGTGCAAAACCCCAGCACTTTCCCACCCAAAGTTTTGAGCCGAAGTTTTTGACCAAAGCTGGGAAGTCCACAAGTTGTGTGGCTGAGCCATGTTTCCCCAGGAACAAGAGCCCACCAACATGGCTAAGCTGCTAGGAAGACGCGAGATGCATTTGGTTATAGACGGGAATCTGCTTTGGGAAAAGCAACTGCTATTTGTGGATTGTGCCAGTCCCTTATTTCTCCAAAAGAAAAAGTCAATTTCCCTCCAGTTCTAAAAAGCATTTCAGCCTTGTTCCTCCCAAATCTACAAGGGTGGTTCAAGCCCTACAGGTGCCATGTACTGCTTCCACCATTCGCTGGTTTGGGATAATGGGACGAGGAATGCCAGCCTTCCAAACCAACATTTCTTTTGTAATCATTCCTGCAGAGGAAGGCAACAAGGCAAAGATGGCCCAGCCTAGGAGCAACATGACAGAATAAAAGAGATGGAAGGGACCTTGGAGGTCTTCTAGTCCAACCCCCTGGCCAAGGTGTGTCCCGATGCTGCCTTTCCAGTCTGCAGAAAGGGCAGCTTCGACCGAGCAAATGGGAAACGAGGTATCTCATTCAGGTAGGCGTACAGGAAATAATTTTTTTAAAAGTAGGGCTTTTCCTGTAAATCCAATTCTGCGTATTGCTTAAAAAGGGTATCGAAATGAATTTTTGAAAGCACATTGCACAGATCCAAGGTGTGTTTGCAAAGGGGAAGAGCATTTTATCGCCTGTAATTCAGACTCTGGGCCACCGTAATCATGGAAATCTCCCATCAGCCTCCCCTTTCTCCAATCTGAGTTCCGCAGAATGGGGAACTCCAGGGTGGCAGAAAAAGTCAATTCTGGGAGTTGAAGTCCACAGGTCATCAAAGGGCCAAGTTTGAAGACCCCTGTCCTACACCACTGTCAGTCAACGCCAGCGCCAGCCTCGGATGGACCAAGGAACAAGCGGTGCCTTCTGAAGGCCTTAGCAGGACTTTTGAGCCCTCTGCATGACCATCTCAGGAACACACTGCCCCAAATCATCCATGTTACATGGTGGGTTGTGCTGTGTTTTTAACGTTCTTCAGAAATGACGCCGAGGTGGTATCTTTACTGACGGGTTACGATGGAAAGGACACGACGAACCGCAGAGTAGGAACAGTGGGTTGCATTGCGCAAGCTTGGGCTGCTATATTTACCGAGCTGCTTTGAAACGCTCCCTGCTCTCAGACGTCCTAATCTCATTTCCTCTGCAAAATGTTTTCTGTGAAGTCTGCACAACGAAGCAAAATTCATCTGCTTGGCTGGGGGGGGGGGGAAATTAAAAAAAAATCACAGCTGCGGCTCCAAATTCCGAACCTGGAAGAAACTCCTGTTTTGTTTTTTTGTTCTCTGCCTGACTGCAACGACGGTGGACTGTAAGCTCACAGCGGAGGAATATTTAGGCATTATATTTTAATGATTTCCCACGCTATTAACTTCGCAAATTTGTCCTTTTCAGCAATTCCTTTCCTCCCCCCCCCCCAACGATGACGCTTCCAAGAGAATACTTTCAGGTGGCCCTGCTACTAAAAGTCTCAACATGAAAACAGGCCATTTTCTTGTTTCTGCTTCTGTGAAAAGCGCTTTTGTCTATTTTAAAGAGGGCTTTTTTAAAAAAAAGAGGGGGGGAGAAAGGAAGCGGAAACCTTGCAATCACTAGGAAACCGAATCTAAGGCACGAAATGGCTTTCGTTTGCCGGAGGGAAGGGGGAAATATATTTATGGCAATCAGCTCAGCCAGCTCAGGGAAGCCACAGAGAGGGTCCAGAGGACGAGGCTTCTAACTACCCCGGGCGGCAGTTGTGGCTGCAGTGAGGTGTTGCCAACGTAAAAACCCGGACTTCTCCCTCCTCCCTCAACTTCCTCTGCTCTTGGCTGTCGTCCTCCCCCACTCCCATTGACTGACAGTGGGAGAAGCACATCGCCCTGCTCCAGGGGTTGACTGTGACCCGCTTCTTGCAGTCCAGTGTCAATGGCAACACAACCTCGGTTCCCAGCAGGGCCGCGCCCTCGAATCTCTGCAAGAGGCGATCCGTCGAACGGAGAGACGGAGGCCGCCGCGTTCCTAGATCCTCTTGCAACGAGGCGCCCTTTCTCCAACTTTCTCTTGCTGTCCTGGGGGAACCTATTAAGCCACGCTCGCTCGGGAAGTAGGGAAAACAGCTCAGTTCCTTTCCTCTCTTGTCTTTCCAACACCCTCCTCCATCAGGCTTCGCTGTCCTCCCCCCCCCCCAATACTGGTGGGCGGGCAGCCAAGGGAGCAGAGCTACTCGGAAGCAGAAGGCCCCAGCCAGGGGGGAAAAAGTCCCCCTTTCCTCTGGCAATTATCTTTGGCAACCGTTGTGTGGGAACTCTCTTGAATTGGGGATGCTGCGGATGCTGTTTGGAGCAGGGCAGCGCCTGGAGACCCTCTTGAAGGGGCGCGAAAGAGACCCTCCACGCCCCTGGATCCTTTGCACAATAGGATGCCAATGGACATATCCCCTCCTTTTCACCTCCCGAGTTTTATTTGAGGAAGGTTCCGACTGCCCAACTCATTTGGTTGTTTGTTGGGACTTTTTTTTTAAAAATCTTTGAGCACGAAACACACACACAAACACACACAAACACACACACACACGGCTTCCAATCCAGAATGGCTGAATACAATGGAACATCAACACGTTCCACTCACTCTTAACGTGGACCCATAACACTAGCCAGTCTCGCAAGATTTTGTTTTAACACCGTTAAACATGCCTTACACGCTCCAGATGGCTGAAGAGGCTGGGAGCTGTTTTAATTCGGCTGAGTTAAACAGGTGGGGAGTGAGGTGCCCACCTGGATGAGAGCAGCTGAATTCCAGCTCGGCAGCTCCTTCTTCCCTCAGCGATGGACAGCAGCCAGTGTCCAACCTGGATAGGTCAAGTAGCACCATCCGTTCACAAGAAGGACGATGGATGGTCCCCAAGTTTGTAGGGACAGAACTAAGTCCAGGATCCTAATAGCAGAATCTCTCTGCGGGTGAGGCCTCTGCATCCCGCCAGCTGGTGTAGAACACGCTGTGGGACACGCTAAAGGAGGACACGGGTGGCTGGTTGCTTCCCTGACCGACACACTCCATGTTGAATCATCTTGCAGGTCCCGTTGGTGAAAATGACACAACCCACAAAAGCCTTTCTCCAGAAGCCACAGGAATGGCATTATCTGGTGTTGTCTGACTACAGGATATGTCTCATTCACCCCTGCTGATCTGAAGAATGCCCCGGTTGAAGATACTAAAATTGAACAATTCCTGCAGAACAGAAGCTGGGATCACCCCAGCTCTCTTAAATGCTCCCCAAATTCTTGAAAGCGCCACGGAAAAAGATACCTGTTGCCGCTATCACAAGGTGCTTTTCTTCAAGGTCTCCCAAGGCCAGGGGGGGCTGGGGAGCGAGGCCGTGACAGAAATCAGCCCTAGCTCAGCATCATTTTGCACCCATAATTCCCAGCTACCGATGCGAGAGTCCCAACAACACTGAGTTTTACATTCAAGAGCTGAAAGGAGCCCTTTTAAGAGGTCCACTCCACTCTGGTGATTCTTGGCATCCTCTCCAGCTGAAAAGCCGACTCTGCAGACTCTGCCCAGAGCAGAAACCAAGGGGGCTTGGCTGCCTCCCCCCCCCCACTTCCAACTTTTCCTTCTGAAAACCATCAGCATCTCCCTGACTTGGGAATCCAGAAGGCATCAGCGGACAGAAATCAGGCTGAGACTGGCTTTGAAATCTTGCTGCCAAAACAACAAAAGAAAAATCTCAAGGAAGGAAGGACTCTTTTGAAATGAAAATTCCCAATGGGGTTTCTCTCTCTCTCTCTCTCTCTCTCTCTCTCTCTCTCTCTCTCTCTCTCTCTCTCTCTCTCTCCTCTCTCTCTCTCTCTCAGACTTCTTCAGGGGTCCTGGGAAAAAGCCCATGTGCCAAGTCTTGTCTGCACTGCCTTCAAAAATCAAGGCGCTGCTCTTTGCAACCGCAGGAACATCTGGAAAGGCAGGGGGGCAGGGCAGAGAAGAGGCAGAGCCAGCCCATCTTCCATTGCAAACATCAACACGCTTTATTTATTATTATTATTTTTACTTTACAAAAACATCATCTGAAGGCTTTAGAGACACGTTTCCTCAAGCTTGGGGACTTTTAAGACGGGTGGACTTCAACTCCCAGAATTCCCCAGCCAGCACTACAATTTTTGCATTACAGAACTAGGCCAAAGTCCCCGGATAGAAACAGATCCTGTTCCCAAGACCAGCCCCTCTTGAAGCACAAAGTCGTTGTCCTATTTTCAGCGTCCCTGGAAAGTCGCCCATTTGCCTGAGCCAAATGGCCAAACAGGGACAATCTGTTAGTTAGGGGAAGGGGGGGGCAGGCCACCCACCCACCCACCCCATCCTATCCTTCCTTTCTTCAGCCATATTATTTTTTTTTTTAAAGCACCCTAAATTCTGAGCTCCATCCTCCCATTTCCCACCAGGCAGCCTGCACATATTTTTACAAAAATAATAATAGGGGAAGCCGAAAATTTTACAGCTGGCTGTTCCAACCTCCGGAATGCATGTCTTCTCCTTTAGAGGGGCTTTAAATAATAATCTGAGTTGTTTTTAAGCTTGGGGGTGGGAGAGAAGAGAGGAGACAGGCATGTCAGGAAGACTCTGGGCCCCATCTTTCAAGCTTTGCTGTAACGTGATGGATTAAAGTTGGCGGGGGGGGGAGAACGGGCGAGCTTCCATGCAGCGTGACTAAACAGCCTCATGGAGTCTGTTCTTGCTCTATTAATAGGATCAAACCGAGTCCAGAAAGAAAAGGCCGTCTGGCTGAGAGGGACAAGGAATTTCAGAGAGGGCCCCCCCCCCAAAAAAGCTGTCACACCCAGGGGCAAGAGTTTAGATGTTCCACCCAGGGGACTACAGTACCAGGCCACGCTCAGCTGGGGGGAGGGGACACACTGGCAATGGAGAAAAAAGCCCCCTCTCCCCGAATTGGGCAAAGGCTGGGCTGAAGCCAAACGCAACAGCCTCGCTGTGGTTTGGTGTGTCTGTCCCTGGTCAGATGAGGGTTACTTCAATGCTTTGCGTGGGCTCGGAAAGAAGATTGGTTTATTAAACAAGTCTATATAGCCGCCTGACTCGCCGATGTTAGTTTTGGTTAGCCTGGAACCGGACCGGACCGTCTCCTCTCTTCCCTTTGCGGTTCGAGTCACAGGAGATCACAAACTGCATTTCGCCATCCAGGTCCCTTCTTTCTAATCTGTTTCGAATCATCGCCTTTGCTCCTCCCCATAAATGGAGATCATCTAATCTGGATTTCACGAAAGACTAGGTTCAATCTCACCTTCCACCTTACGTGACCAATTTCCCACATGTGTGTGTTGATTGATGGCGGGGGGGGGGGAAGGCGACCCATTCACTTTTTACCTTTCATCGCTTTTCATTTAATTCTGTAAATAGCTTTACTTACTCTCCTCCTCCTCCTCCTCTCATTGGGCATCCATCTTTGGCCCTCTCAAGAAATCCCTGCCTGTACGCCTCGCTGACATCTATCTATGCCAGCCAGAAAGTTTGCCCTTTGTGGCAGAAATGGTCTCTTGAAAATCCACCCTGCGGCCTTCCAGCTAAGAAAAGGACATTTTAAAAACCCCTCGCAGAGAAAAAGAGCCTCGGGGACATTCCCCCCCCACACACACACACTTCAGTAGCTCAGACACTTTCCATTTTGTTTGCTTGGCTGTGCCTCCTTGACACCAGACCTGCTAAACCGACAGTAGCTGGCCCGGCCTCCTCACCTCGGAGCAGACGGGGTCTTGCTGGGATGTCCATCAAGGGGGCAAAGGTTGCAAGGGCGACTTTGCACCCCCACCCCCACCCACAAAAAAATTATCAGGGAGCCGGACGGAGCAAGAGTTTAGAACAGCACCCAAAAGATCCAATTCGTAGCGTCAGACTCATTTCGTATGCCACGAAGCTCAGCCTTGGCACACAGGCTGGAGGACAATCCGACGGAGGCTCGCTTTCACAACAATAACCGCATCGGTTGCCCTCGAGAAGAAATGCCGGTCTCGTAAATCACATCTGTCCGACAACACCCAACGGATTTGAGGAATGTTCACAAAATCGGGGGAAGACGAAGGAGCCATTCCAGAATGGAGCAGTTGGTGGCTTGGAGGAGGAGCGTCTGAAGGAGCACGGTTTCCACCTGGTTGCAGTGGCAGGTGCGTTAAGTTTCGCACGAGAAAATGGAGACCATAACAGAAAACCCACCCACCCCAAAAAAACCATGCTTCTTGCCATGGGGAACATTCAGACCTTTGGAGGGGAAGGGGCTGCTTCCCCCTGACTCCTGTTGGCCGTGTCAAAAAGCCGTTTTATCTGCTCCTCTGGCTCATGGCTGTCATTCCCACGAAAAGCCACCCGGTTGACTTGACGGCGCCGCGTTGCCCTTTCCCCTTCAAATCCTGCGCTCTCCTCAAAATATTCAGATTGCATCAGCAAAAGCTGGCATTTCTTCTGCAGAAGTCAAAACACTTAAATGCCACTTCCCCCCCCCCGTCCACTTTTTTCTTTCAAAAGAATGAAAATCTCAGGGAAGTCATCACTAGGCCACCGGGGGGGGGTTCTCTCACTGAGGGCTTCCCGGTTTCTTCTAGGTTGCGGATGACGTTTCAAATCAGATCAGATGCAAGAAGAAGGCAGGATATCGATGTTGAATTAAGAGAAAGGCAAAATAGGTATTTTTTTTGGGGGGGGGGAAAGGGGGAAACAGCCCAAGTTCCTTGCAATGACTATTCCAGCCTTTTTTTAAAAAAAAAAAAATCTCCGAGCTGCCTGTCCCGCACAGGTCCTCCTTCTGCCATGACAGATATTTTCCCCTGCAGCCAAGAGGGAAAAGCCAAGACTGAACATTCAGTTCTCAAGAAAGACGACGGAGTGACAGAAATAGGGCAGAGAAGAAAAGCTCTGATGAGAAGCAGCCACGCTGGGAGGTGCCTCCTTGGTCCTGTTAAGGCTGGGGTCCTTGCTGTAGACCAGGGGTCTTCCCACTTGGCCCTTTGGTGACTTGTGGACTTCAACTCCCAGAATTCCTCAGCCAGCCTGCCTGAAGCCACAGATCCACCCGTGAAAGTGAAGTCAACTAAGCCAAGCAGGAGAGCCCAAAAGAGGCCACCAATTCAGATCGGGAAGGGGGGGGGGGAGAAACCACATTTTCTTCCAGGGTCCCAGCCGGTTTGAAATTCCCACGTCCAGAGTCGAAACCAAAAGAACAAAATGCTGGGCATGCAAAGAACCCTCCATTCAAAGAGTCTTTTTGACCAGTATTTTTTTTTGGGGGGGGGAGGGTGGACATCCTGGCCCATCGAGGCAAGATTTTACTCCCGTCCCCCCCCCCCCCGCGACACAATCAGTTTCCAAGCAGATGGGGCAACCTTCTCCAATCAAGGCAGGACCCATCAATCAGGGTGGGGAGGAAGGGGGCGGATTTGACAATGGGAAGCTTTGCTGCCCTTTCTGCTGTCTCTGGGCGGGGGGGGGGGGGGAGAGGAGGCCTGAGTTGCTTTGGGGGTGGCTCTCAGCTGTTGGGGGTGGCAGGTGTCCCCCCAGCCTTCGCTGTCCAGCTGATGACAATGGGAGTCATGGCTGTTTAGCCCGCAGGACAGACACAATAGCCCAGGAGCCTTGGTTAACCCTCTCCAGCTCTACCCATCATCTGCCAAGGGAGTCGGGGAGGGCCAGGTGGGTGGGGGTCGGGGAGCCTTTCACCCCAAATGTAAAGAAAGCAAATGTCACACACACACACACACACACCACCCCCAATCTGATCTCTCTCTCTCTCTCTCTGGCTGCTTTGTCTCAGTCCCTCCGCGAGACTCTCCATTGACAAGCTGGGCTGCGAGAGGCCTCTGTTTTCCAATCAGAAGGGCAAAACAACTGACCTCCCTCGACCCCAGGACCAGCTTTGGGGATGGCCCTTTTCTTCCAACTGCCCTTTGTCCAGCCATTCCCAGGGGAGGTGGGGCGCACGGCCCCCAACGCTTTCTGGTTGCGGTGACTTCACACCACCATCCCTACAATCACCTCAAACAAGATCAGAAAATGCCAGGGATAGATAGATAGATAGATAGATAGATAGATAGATAGATAGATAGATAGATAGATAGATAGAGCATTTCCACCCCCCTCCCCCAAAAAAACCCTGCAGGATCTGAAAAGAGGGTTTATTCTCTTGCAGGAATCTCTAGGAATGTCTGGGTTGTTCTGTTTCTGGGCCACGTCAAAAGCCGGCAAGGATCCTGCAGTCTAGCTTAAGGCGTGCATGCAGCCGCCTCCTGAAATCACCTGCCCTCAATCTCTGCCCATCTGCTTTTTCTCCAGGTTGTCAGAAGGCGTCGTCGGGCTGAGACGGAACATCTGAGCAGTGGTTGCATCTTTGGAGAAAAGCCCAACCCACCTCACAGGGTCGTCGTTGTGGGGAAAATGGGAGGAGGAAGGAGTACGAGGTACGTTCCCCGCCTTGAGTTACTTCTAAACTATTACAGGCAGAGTAAAAAAATCAAATAAATAAGATTACAGAGTCCCTCCTCCTTTCCATCTGACGTGGCACCTCCCACGCTTACCCAGCCGCTCTGGGGCAGGGGGCACCACCAAAACCTGCCCCCTCCAAGTTGCAATCCTTGGTTTTGAGGGTCTCCGCAGCAAAGGAGGGCATGGAGACCCCTGTCCCCACTTGGCCTGGAGAGGCCTTAAAACCAAGAAGCCTCACGGAACAAGGGCACGGAAGAAAAGCAGAACGTTCTGCCGGAAAGTGGAAAAATTGGGATAAATTTCTATTCAAGAGAGCATGACATTAGGCACATTTTTAAAAAAACAAACGGGCATCTCGAACCGCTTCCACTTCGTGCTGCAGCTCACTTTCTGCAATAAATCCCTCCCTGCCCCACCTGGGATTTCTGAGCTGGTCCCCAGGTGTAGCTGAAAAGTTTTTAACCGGATTAATTTCCCGCGCCCGGGGATGGCGTCATGGTCCCCAAATCAGTTTTAACATCCTGTCGCTGTGATGGATGCATAACCAGGTTGCCCGAGAAGGTGAATCCCACATTCCCAAGCTCGGTTGTTAATTCAATCGGCAACTTGAGTGGCATCATCAACTCGGTTCCTATTTCAAGCTTCACCCCAGGGTGGGCAACCAGAGTTGCCTCCCCCGCTGGTCAAACTGGTTTGAGCTGCTTTCTGAGAGGCCTTCTCCCAGTCCCATGTTACCGGGGAAGGGGACCCCATTTAGCCTTAAGAAAAAATGGCCTGTTTCGAAGCGTCCAAGTTCAGCGTTTGTAGGAGAGCGACCGTTTGGCAAAGTATCACAGGGCTTTGTCCAAACCAAGCCACGGCGTGTCACCGCAACCCAGAAACTGACACTCGACCTGCCAATTGAGGCTCACCGGCCACTATCTGGGTGGCCAATTGGGTTCTCCCCCCCCCCCCTTAGCTGTGGGGTGCTGGATTTCTTCTTGAGTGGCCTCCCTGGTTGCTCTCTTTCACATGGAGGCATTCTTCCCTCAACAATGGCTGCTTGGGCAGCGCTCCTTCAAAAGGTCCCCAGGAAAGTGGGGAGGGGGGCTGGAAGAGGAGAGAGATCCTCCCGGCATGGGCCGGGCTGTCTCAAGAGCATGTGAGGGAGGGAAGGGGGGGTGGGTGAGGTCATTGGCAAGGGAAGAAGGTGGGTGAAGGTAGAAAAAAAATCCCCAAGGTGATTCTTACCCTTCCTGGCTGGAGCAACTAGGAACTGCCCCCCCCCCCAGGCACGTAGGTATGGGCTGGAATAGGAACCCCAAATCGATCATCTGGGGAGGGGGCAGATAGATAGATGATAGATTGATAGATAGATAGATAGATAGATAGATAGATAGATAGATAGATAGATAGATAGAGACAGACAGACACACACACACACACACACACACACACACACACACAAATAGAAGACTATTCTTCCACATCTGAGCTCCAATTGTATGAGAAGGTTAAACCTTTGCTGACTTCCATTAGAGGGGGGAAAAAACTCTCTAGGAAAATAATAAAAATAACGAATAGAGAGCTCACTTTATTTTTTTTATTTTTAAACTCAGGATCGGACAAAAGGTAAGAGAGAAAGAACTAAGGGAACAACAGCCTCGGTGCGAAAGTGGAATTAGACCAGCCGGGGAAATAATCTTTGTTAATTCCCTGGGAAGCAGGGTAGAAAGTTGTGATTCAGAAGAGGGAAAAAAAAGAAAGAAAGCTAACACCCAAAGGCATCGCAATAAGAGCAGGGTTTGATAAAAAAAAAGTCCAGCTTATTTCAATGAGACTCTTTCCCCCCCCCTCCTCCTATGAAGAATTTTGTTTATTTCAAATGGAGGTAAATAAGCAAGCTCTTTATGTAGCCAAGGCGAATGGGCAAATATTAAAATATTAAATGGGTTTTTGTCGCTTCAGCACCAGCTAATTTTCTCCTAAGTGACTCCCTTCCAGGAGAAAACCTCAAAAGGAACAGGATGTAATTCCACAGACTTTGTACCATCCGAACAGGAGCTGGTCCCGTTTCTCTGGTGAAAGGCAGGAAGGTGTGTAGAAGCAATTAAGAAATAGGTAATTAATCCTGAATGGCAGCCCGGTCCTTAAAATTACTTTTTAAGCAACTAGTGGTAGGTGGTCAAATTATACCTTTCCATCACATTTCGCGCTGCTGTAGATCACTTTTTTTTTTTTTTTTGCATTTTCTCATCGAAGGCAAGAAAAGGACTTAGAACAATTAAACCAAAGCGCTAAAGTAATTCCACCTACTTTGGGAGAGGGGGAGAAGAAGTGAGGTCTGCAATCATTCCTTGAAACTCTTTGGAGAGAAGGAAGGAAGGAAGGAAGGAAGGAAGGAAGGAAGGAAGGAAGGAAGGAAGGAAGGAAGGAAGGAAGGGTGGGTCTATACCAGGGGTCCCCAACCCCAGCCCGATCCATGAACCAGTACCGGGCCGCCGCATGCCAGCAACAGGTCCACAGAAACAAGCAAAGCCCCATCCGCGGGATGCAGGCAGCACACAAAACCACGCCCCCTCCGGTCCGCGGAAAAATTTCTCTCCACGGAACCGGTCCCTGGTGCCCAAAAGGTTGGGGGCCTCTGGTCTATACAACACATTCCAACACAACTTTATCGGAAAGTCCCTGACCACTCAACCCGACACAACCAACACTGCCATACATCAAGAATATCTCAGAAACCGCCAACGGACTCCTACGACCCACACACAAGCCAACTAAATCCTTTCACAACGTCCTAAGCAGGCCAAAAGACCCGGCAACTGCAGGAAAGAAACAACACAGGACACATTTACATCATACAATGTAAGGACTGCAACAACCGCTGTGTAGTAGGACAAACGGGCAGAAGATTGGCAGAACCATCCACGAACACCAGCTAGCAATTGGAAGGCATGAGGAAAACTTTTTAATTTCACAACACATGGACAGACTTAAGCGTGGCTTCAATTGGGGAAATGGGACCATCCCAGACCAGACCAGGCCCAGCCCAAAAACTCCAAGGAATTTCTGGCAGCAAAATATCTTGGACGCATTACAACATCCTAAGTTCTTGAGAAGAATCTGATGAGAATGAGGGCCAACACCAGCTAAAGAACCGGCAGCTGTGATGTCCCATTGTTGTGTTTATAATAGAAATAATGTAATGGTAATACCGCCCTCTATTTTCGAGGAGACCCCGATGTTCTCCCGCATCCCAAGGTATTTCCTGGGAACGAACAAGGCCAGCTTGCACAACCTGACGTCCTACCCCACCCCAGCCAGCGTTGGAGAAACCAGGTCAGTAAGACTCATCCACCCTGGATGACGACACAATTCTCCCCCAAGTATCGGGCAAGCTTCTTTCTCGGCTCTACCCAAGGAGCCAACCCTTGGCACGCAAAGCATCAGGCTGCAACCCTTCCGTAACACGGAGGGCGATTAACGAGAAGCCTCCTCGCATTGTGTCCTCAGAGTAGCTCAGTGAGTCATGCAAAAGTAGAGCACTTTGCACCAAGCCAACTCCGCTTGCTTCACAGTTGGCAGCAACTTGAACCCGTGCCCAAGACTTGACTGAGAAGCACGCACCTGCCCCATCCCTATCACCTTTCTCTTTCAGTGAGATGGCATGTGTGTGTGTGTGTACCGGTGTTCTCTCAGTCACCCATTGACTGATTCATCCTGTCATACATTCCTTTGTTCCATGACGAAAAACCAACAGGTGAAGTCTCCTGGAGTTCCTTGCCGTTCTTGTCAACTGTGTCTGCCTCTCCTCCTTCTTCCAGATTGTCCCTCAACTTCTCCATCCGGGTCCTATCTTGGTGGCCTTCCATTGAAGAACCAACCCTGCTCAGCTCCAGAGCCCAGGGCGGCCTTTTCTGTGAGATGGATCTAGGAAGAGGTTCTTTTGTTTCCCAAATCCAAAGATCCTGGACTCTCAAAGTTATCCTGCAGATTTGCTTTCTCGAGAAATCCTGAATGGGGGAATTCTCTGGAACCTGATAGACCGATGTGAAATATTCCAGTGCTATGACTAGCCAGATTTTGGGTGTCACATATGAGTTACGCGCTCTGGTTTTTGCCTGTTATCAGTGGATCGATACAGCGGGAGCCAACTTTTCAGTCTTAAGTGGAGAGGTAATGAATTCTGGGCAGCTGGGAGGGAGAAATATAAAGTTTTCACAATTATCTCCTCCCTCCCGCCCCACGCACACTCATGCACACAAAGACAGGATGTCGTGATGGTCTTTGGAAAGTATATTTACTCAGGAATCTGAGTTAATTAAAAAGGAATGCTTGGTTTTTGTTTCACAGGAGGGAAAGGCTACAGAGGCAGCTACTCTGTTTCCACCTGGAGCTTCTGCAAAAATTTTTTTAAAAAAATCAAATGAGGAAGAAGTTGTGTCTTTCTTTTATCTCATAAATGAATTTTGGAACAGCATGTAATTGTGAAGTTTACAATTGGAAACATATCATTCTTAGAAGGAGCCGAGAGGCAGATCTAAATGTGGATATTATGGTTTGGTTAAAACATCATGTTTCAATCTTTTTTTAAAACCGTGTGTGGTTTTGTGTATGTGTCACTCTGAGTATTCTATCCCTAGAAAGGTGAAATGTACATTAAATGCCTATGAATGGGACAAACACACGGCATTTTTAGCCCTGTTTTGACCCCAAGGATTTCATTGCTACACACAGCTCACAGTTCCTCCACCGTGACCAACTGCTTGGATCAGAAAAAGAAAGATATTTTTTGCCTCCTGGGAAAATGTTAGCTTGAAGAGATCTAAACGCCGTGCGGTTCAGAAATGATGACTGGTTTAACTTCAGTCCAAGCATGTTTACCTCCCAAACAGAGCCGTTCATTTCGACTTTCCTGCTTCTCAGCGGCTTCATCGCGCAATGCAATTTGATGAATTATACATTACAGCTTCGATCGGGATGAAATGAGCTGGGAAGGAAAGCAGAATCAAACGCACACGGTGTGGGGGTGGGTGGGTGGGGGGGGAAGAAGGACTCAAGTACAGACAAGAAGGTGAAGCGCTGGGAGAATGCGCAACAACAATGGCGAAACCCAAGGCACAGACAATGTTGCTTCTGTTTTATTTCTGGGCTGAGAGCAGGCCTCAGACGACAATCCACCACCCTCGCGTGAGGGCAAATGAGGCCGCCGAGGGTTTTATCCTTATTGTGACACCGACTAGAAAGGATTATGCCTATGACTAGATTGGCTTCCCCGATAAGGCTGGATTGAGCAATTAGCAGGCGCACGGGCGCACCGCCAAGGAGATACCAAGAGGGAGGGTGCCTGCTCTCTGCGGATAAGGAAGTATCGATCAAAAAACGAAAGCCAAGCCAGCAGCCACCTTCAGGGCCCAGGAGCGCAGACTTTGAACCTGGGGCACGTGGATGGAAAATTGGACAGCCAAAGCAGGCTGAGAGTCATCAAACTGAGGCTACGAGTCTCATGCTGGCATCCAAAGCACCAAGTCCAATATGGCAGACACAGGATGGGACGTGGCATAGAAGCGACGCTTGTGCAAAGCCCTCAGGATTGTCTGGGATGTTACACATCTTTTCCACGACCTGTTTTCCTTCGTGGGGGTGGGGGCTTCATGGTATCCGAAGCCTAACATCCAGATTCAATCACAGTTTTTAAGTGTTGGCCTTTGTTATGCACAGTTAATGCTGGAGAGCTTGGCCAAGTCTTGAGGGAGAGAAGCATGGCACCCCTTCAGTTTCTCAAGCAGTAAATTGCGTTTTAGAAAACTGCGCCCACCCTGATACTAAGACATTGACGCATCAATCTCATAATTCCTGCCTAGACGCTATATGTCTCCTAGGGGAGCGAAGGAGCAGAAACCTCCCCCCCGTCCACCCCCCCCCAGGACTTAATTTCTATACTTGCGAAAGGAACAAAAGGTTTTTAAGACTTCTGTTCGATATCCGGCATCTTTTCAGAGTTTTATCCCAAGGCTTCCCAAGGTATGTGCTAAGATAACAATTAATCCCTTAGTACCTTGGTTTCCCTCGACAAAATTGTTTCAAATCTGCCTTTAAGTCCCTCTATAATTTACTAACTTTTTAAAGGCTTGAATGAACTTGTTTGCTGGTGTATATATATATTATCGCTCCTTTGGTTAAGTGCGCCGGCCCGGCATTGCTTTCTAACAACAGGAACTGAGCTACTGCAAAATGCCATCAACGTTCTCCTCCTTCCCCCCCCCCAGCCTAAGTGGTCATATTTTGGTGATTTCCAAAAATAAAGCAGGGCTGGTTCTGGTGAGCAGATGCCAAGAGAAGATCCCACCGGTGCTAAGCTAGACCAGGAAGTTGAAATTCATTGTCCTGCTAAGATCGTACCAAGAATCAGGATTGGCTCAAAGGAGCTTTTCCTACCCCAGCAGGTAGATGCCGCACGGGAGGACAAGGTGGATCTTAAAATCATTAGCCGGGATGGAAACCCAAGAAAGAAAAGAAATCTTTCCTTTTGGCCAAGGCAAAACCCCAGTTAAGCCTGAAGACAACAGGAGCTTTCAAAAGCTGTGGGTCCTCCAAGACTGGAGTGTTTTGTTGTTGTTTTTTTTAAAGAAGAGATTTAATTTAATTTAATTTAATTTAATTTATTGAGATTTATATACTGCCCTTCTCCCAAAGGGACTCAGGGCGGTTTACAGGTTTACAGATGGACAATCATTTGTGTGAAATGATACGGGGCCTCCAACTCAGGCGGAGGTTTGGACTAGAAGACCTCCGAGGTCCCTTCCAGCTCTTGTTATTCTGTTTCCTGATGGCAAGCAAGTAAGAACTCACCGGGTGGAGGATTCCAGGATTTTTATTTTTATTTTTTCCTTCACCAAATGCATTTTCCAGAGGGAGTGGGGGGGGGGGAAGGAGGAATTCTCTGGAATATCTATTAGACCCAACAGAAGCCTGATTACTAGGAGACATCAGAGGGCTCTGCTGTCCCCATAAATGCAAGGAAGAATTCGCCCCCGGTTCCAGACCCATTTAAGGCGAAGCACTTCAGAGGCAACAGAATATCACACACACACACACACACACACACACACACTTTTCTTTTCCTTTCTTCTTTTTTTTTTGTTTTAATGGTATCAAGAAATCCAGGCTGCTTCCAGTGACAAGTTACAGAAAAGGGAGGGAAAAAAAAACCCTGAACAGCAAGTTGCTCAATTTGAACCAGGCCACTGGTCAAGTTCAGAGGATCAAAGCCAAAGAAACAAGCTAGGGTGGGTGGGGGGGGGGGGGAAACCAAAACAAAACCCATTTTATATAAAGTTCTCTTTTCCTCTCTTCCTCCCTCCCTCCCTCCCTCCTTCTCTCTCTCTCTCTCTCTCCCCACTGATCAACCCACTTTCCCAGACTACGTGCCGTCTGCCGCGCGAGGGCTTAAAGACCTTGAAAACAGCGAATATTCCAGACACAAGAGACAAAATAAACGACAACCTTGCCGCCCAAACATTTGACACAATTAGACTAAATTGTTGATCATTCCAAAGGGGCTTGGCAACCGGACAGGGAGCCAAGGAAGAAACAGACTTTGAAAAAAAAGAGAGACCGAAGCCAGATGAAGCTATGTGGTCTCCAGGGAGGAGCTTTCCCGTACCTCGCTGGTTTTTAAAAAAATAAAAATCGCAGGGACCCTGAACCACGGTGCACGGTTTGGGCGGGGGGTGGTGGGTGTCTAACGTTGAGGGTGCTCACCACAAAACCCATCCAGGAGCTGAGCCAAGCCCGAGTTTGTTTGCTTTTAGCCGCTTCCTTCAGCCTGGAAACACAACAGCCGTTTTCAAAACTGATGTTTCAGTTAGGAATTTGGAAAATAGACACGGGAGTAGACAAAACAATTTCGAGTCATCCGCCTCTGTCTGGGCTGGGGGCATTTAACAGGAAATCCACCTCAAACATCTCACTGGGACAAGTTGGCTAATTTGAGACACGGAGAAGGTTTGGGAAAGGTCCCGTCATTTCGGGTGCCAGCTCTGGAAAAGCAGTATTCCGCGAGGGTCATCCCACCTCTTTCGCTTCCAAAAGCGCACAGGGCTTTAAATTAAGCAACATCCAGCCATGTTCTCCTCTCTCGGCCCTGTTCCTAACCGGTGTGCAAAATGGCGATGGGAAGAACGCAAGCCTTACAGTTGCTTTTCACTATAGACAACATTCCCTTGATCGAGGTGGGTTGAAAGAGAGCGGCTGGCCCCAAGACAGTCAAGGAAGGTCCGCGGCTTAAGGTGGACCTCAAAGTCAGCCTCTGCATGTCTTTACAGATGGGTCTAGGGCAGGGGTGTCCACCTTTGGCCAACATTTAAGACTTGTGGACTTTTAACTTCCAGAATTCCCCAGCCAGCCAGGACTTAACAAGACTTAACGTTGGCCAAGGTTGGACACCCCTGATCTATGGCGTCCTTTCACATTCCTCTTTTTAAAGACCTTACTTTCTCTGAACAAATAACAACTAATAGGGCACCAACTCCCACATCCATTCCTTCTATCAGCTTATTTACTTTATAGGGCAGAGAGTAAACTGTCCCTCCGGCCTCTCTCCTCTTCCGGTTCTTTGAGGCAGGCCAAAGCTTCTTTGATCTCCAAGCCAAAAACCAAACCCCGGCTGCTCTTCGGCAGCGTTGGCATAATTAGGCATACACACGTTCTTTAGTTCCAAATCTGACATATTTAATACCTTCCCAGTTGCCCAACCGTGACCTTTGTAGCCACTGTCAACTTACTAACTCTCTGCTCTGTTTCCCTTTGTTTTATCTCGCTTTACTGATTCATATCTCAAAAGAGAATTTGTTTGCTTGGCCCTCCCCCCCCCTTTTTTTTTAAAGAACAGCCTACTCCCTAAGGCAATATATAGCTCCTTCTTCCATCCAGAGAGGCATCTTGCACTAGAAACCAAGAATATATATCCCTGCTTCCTGTGGAGAAAGAGCCACTGCTGCCACGCAAAGCCAGCAGAGGCGTCTTAAAGACGTTTAAAGCAGAAGGCAAGGTTACGGTCATCCTCCTGGCTTCCATGTACTGACACAGCCACGGGCTTGAAAAACGGGGAACAAGGCCACGCCGGGAACAGATCGGTGGGGCAATGATCTCTCCCATTTACGGCTTGAAGCGGCTGATCTGGTTTAGGGAGGGGTGTGTGTGTCTGAATGGAGCCCACCCCCCCACCCCAAAGCTGCTAGCCTGGGATATGGGGACATCAGCTGGAGAGTTTCCAGAAATCCAGAGGCTTTAGATTAGTCAGCCCATGTTAGGGTTCAAATAGCTCCCTGATCAGGCAACTTCCTTAGAGGCTCAAAAAGAAAAGAAAAAAGAAAGGTAATATTCAGGTCAACCGTATCACAGGAATCAGGCCTCAAACGTTGGAAGCCTGGAATTAGGAAAAGAAAGAAAGAGTTTCCTGCTATAGGAAACTCGGCCAATGCTGCATCAAAAAAATATACCTATATATCTGGGCTGGATTTGAGCTGAATTTTAAATGCCTTTCCACTGCCCGCACCGTGGCATAGAGGGGAAGGAAGGGAGAGCAAGGGAAAGAATTCTTGTTCTGTAATATTTCTGGAAAGACAATAAAAGGAAAATTTAACTGGCCTGGTTCCCCTATGGGCATAGTACGGATAAGAAAAGACAGGCCAGCTAAAAGGCTGGTTTCCACTCTCTAACTTTGTTAGGAGACTGTTTCTGGTTATATATTTGCAAGTCCAAGTATTTTCAAGAATTGTCCATAATTTGAAATGATGACAAAGGCGTTCTCCTCCCCCCCACTCCCCCCCTTTAATGCTTACAATGCATTGCGGCAAGAAACAGGAGTGCCATTTTGGAGCTAACTTCCTTACTTTGACTGTGGTTCAGAGGCTCAGTGAGGTCTGGCCACTTAGGCATCTCCTGGTGGTGAGAATTCCCTCCAAAAGTCAGCAATGGCCCCCGAGGACTAGAAATCCCAGAATCTTCACCCAAATTGGAGAAGGCTAGTCTACGCAAGCCGGAATTGGGAAGTTCTCCGTTCCATCCCATTCGTAGGGCAGTGTTTAAAGAAGGCCTTCCGAAGATTTCTTGGGAAGCGGTTTAGATCTTTAGGCCAATGTTTTTCAACTTTGGGAGACCTGGAGATGGGTGGACTTCGGCACCCAGGAGTCCACGGTCAGCTCTAGGAAAGCACCTTCATCATCATAATGCTTTCCAGTAAACAGGCAAGCAAGGAAACAGACCCGCGAAATCAGAGTCCAGTTCGAATGGAAGGAAACTTTTCCTTTTCCCCAGAAGTCACAACGCTTTCAATAAAACACAAACAACTGCATTCGTACCCTCCAGACAAGAAGGGTGCAAACAAGGATGGCCCACAATCAGGTGGCAGAACGGCAGCAACGAAGCCATCAGAAACCAACATTTCCTTGGTTCTTAATTCTCGGCCACTCTTTGACCCTTCCAATTCCCCACCTCCCGGCAACTAAGAACGCTGATGTGGGTGCCTTTCGCCAGTTAACATTTAACAGCCATTTCTAGTGAATTCCGAGAAATAAAAGATAAACTTTTGTCCTATTTCGCTGCCAACTGAGGCCACCGAAGGACCAGGGAGAACGTTTGGGGTGGAAATGTTGTGGAACAGCGACTACTTCACAAAACTCTTGTCTGTCTCTCTCTCTCTCCTTGCCCAGTCCTCCCCACTCCGGGCTCCACCCCTCCCTGGTTTACTTTTTACTACTGCAAGTAATTTCTGAGCCAAAGTGTGTGTGTGATGGGGGAAGAATCTCACAAATTGGTCAACCCAACTGGTACGAACAATTTGGCACAATTTAAAGTGTTTGCCGGTACTCCTCAAACTTACAAACGTTTATTTGGGGACTGTTCGAAGTTACGCTGTCACCTCTGCGAAGAAAGCTAGGAAAAAGCTCCAGGGTGGCAATAAATCAAAGGTACAGATCCCACAGGCGAAAAAGGCAGAGAACCAAATTTTCCTGTATTGTCAGTTTTTGGCCCTTACAGCTGTCTGCTGTAAGAATGACTATAAATTAATTACCATCCAGAGCAGCAATGTCTTCTTCACCGGCTACAGAATACCAAGCCTTCCCCGTAATTGTTCATTTTTCATAATTGCTACTGTGGTTTATTCTTTCTGGAAGTCGGGGGGGGGGGCTTCACCCTAATTCCAGGAACTCAAAAGCTGTACAGCTATATGCAACCTTTTGACACCTTGTTCCCATTTGCACCAGGACTAATATAGTATGGCAGAGAGTGGTGTTGTTGGTTTTTTTGGGGGGTGGGGGGAACTGCACTCCAAAAACCTTTGGATTCTGTCATTAATCAAATGTATATGAAATGGAAGCTAGGTGGGACTGTTAAAAGACAGAATGCATAGAAGTGTGCTGATTTATTATTGATGACAGGAACAACAAAGAAATAAAGAGAAAGGGCATTGGGAAGGAGAATGTGTGTTAATTCCAAATATATTTGAATCTGCTTCAGGCAACAGAGCATCTGGGCCTCCGTTTTAGGAGGCTCAGGGGATTTTCTTAAGGGAGGGGGGGGAAAATGGTTTCTGCATCTGGGTTTTTGGTATTTTGACTCCAGGGCACAGAGTAGTAGGTAAAGGTGTACGAGCTTAATGGAGGCGGCCTAAAGATGGGACGCCTAGTGATGAAATGTGAACTTTTAACCTTTGCTTAAAAATAGAAAGCATCCTTTCTTTGAATGCCATTTTTCTGATATATATATATATATTTTTTAAAAAAAAAACCTCCTAAAGGGAATGGTTGTGGAAGGACTTTCAGAAAGAAGTTAACGTGGCATTCCTTAAAAGACTAGGGACCTGCGACACCCACCCACCCCCCATCTCAAAAAAAAAAAATGCATCTCCTGGGATTGACCTCTCTTTCCAAAGGGAGTGAATTAAGGTCTTAAAATGAGGGAGAATATAGGAAACAAGGAAGTTGCTCACTTATAAAAACAGCCTTTTGCCACAGAATTTTTCCCTGCTTTCTACCCAGAGAGAATCATAACAAAATCCCAGACTGCAAGCTCAATTGAAGAAAAAGAGAGAATGAACCCGTCCATCCAAGGTTTTGGAATTAGAAGGAAATCTTATATATCTGGCAAATGCATTTCTGGTTTAGCCTTTTCTTCCAGTTCATGTTCAACTTTTTCTTTTCTTTCTTTTTTCTTTGCATCAAGCCTCTGAAGGGTTTCAAGGAGGGATGTAAAAGTCCTGGCTTCGAACAGAAGTGCTTCAAGTTCGGAGTTGTAAGCAAAACAAGGGCGTGGAGAGCTGATATCCTGTTGGACAGCGGCCCGAAAGAACAAGAGGAGGTGGCCGAGGGCCGGATGCCAACCAAGCTCGGAAAGAATTAAAAAGGGAGCCTTTTTGAAGAGCAGTCGGCTTAGTAGCTACACTTGGAATCCCGCATCCAGTTTTGGTCACCGCGATGTAAAAAAGAGGTTGAGACTCTGGAAAGAGTGCAGAGAAGAGCAGCAAAGGTGATTAAGAGGCTGGAGGCTAAAACATATGAGGAACAGTTGCTGGAATTGGGTATGTCTAGTTTAACGAAGAGAAGGACGAGGGGAGACAGGGTAGCAGCCTTCCAGTATCTCAGGGGCTGCCCCAAAGAAGAGGGAGTCAAGCTGTTCTCCAAAGCACCTGAGGGCAGGACAAGAAGCAAGGGATGGAAACTAGTCAAGGAGAGAAGCAACCTAGAACTAAGGAGAGACTTCCTGACAGCCATTTGTCTGAAATGGTGTAGGGTTTCCTGCCTGAGCAGGGGCTTAGACTAGCCCAGGGGTGTCAAACTCAATTTCACTGAGGGCCGCATCAGCATTGCGGTTGCCCTCAGGGGGCCGGGTGGGTATGGCCTGGGTGGGCTTGGCCTACTGGGTGGGCGTGGCTAGAGTGCGTATGGCCTACTGGGTGGGCGTGGCCAGCTCTACATCGTTGGCATCAAGGGTGCCTATGGGGGCCTGGGCAGGAGTGGGACAGATCTGAGGGTCTCTGGCAGGAGGAGGGTCTCTGGGCCAGGGCGAAGGCAGTGGGGGCCGTTCCCTCACTGTTTCCAGGAAGGCTTCGCGGGCCACATGAAACCACTTCACGGGCCAGATCTGGCCCCCGGGCCTTGTGTTTGACATGTCTGGACTAGAAGACCTCAAAGGTCCCTTCCAACTTTAAACCGATTCACAGGCGGCTATTTAAAACAACAACAATCTGAAAGGGAAAGTCATTTTCATGAAATGTAGGTTTATCTCCCACCTTCCAGCACACAGCTGCCAGAGGGTTAGGGACTCCCTTGAAATCTGGGCAACAATGGCTGCCGAAACGTTTTTCCTGCAGTCCATCCAATATTCCTTGTTTTGCCTGCCGAGTACAGCAGGATCGTATTTCTCCTCCTTTTTTTTTCTCCTTCCTTCCCCACCCCCTCCTCCTCCTCCTCCTCCTCCTCCTCCTCTCTGCTTTCATTTTTTCAAAGAAAAAAAATATTATTCCAGGCCTGGCAGATGTGTGTTTTCTTTCTTCCATAGAAACCGACCAAACAGCGAATCGTAGCCAGCAGGCCCTTCAAATTCAAACAGCGAAGGGAAGGAGAGAAGGAAGGCAGAAAGATCCAGAAGGTGGCACAATGCCGGGAGGGGTGGGGTGAGAGCTACTTTGCTTTCCCTATCAAGATGCAATTAAAGTAATAAAAGAAATCTCCCATAAAAAAAACTGGGGAGTGGGAGGGAGAGAAATGGTAAGGAACTCAAAGAAACTCAAGAACTCACCCACCCAACTACAGACCAAAAGTTATAGCCATATCAAATTTCCTTGCTTGCTCACCCACCCACCCCCGTCCCCTCCCTGGGGGCTGAAAATTTGAGGAACTGCAGTCCCCACCGTGGGAAGGGGAAGGGAATCAGCTTGTGGACCTGCAAGTGTCATATAAATAATATACAACCAGTGTGTGCGGAAAAAGCTAAGTAGAGCTGCACTGTGTTTTTTTTCACTTGCTTTTGTGGGTTTTCAGCTCTGAAAATTAAGAGAAATTTAGCCCCTGTCAACGGCTTATTAATCATCCTAACATGGTCGTCCCATTTTTCCACTCCTGGGGGGATTTTAAAAAGCACATATAGAGGAGAAAGCAGGGGGGGGGACATTGGAAGGGCCAAGATGTTTCTTTTCTTGGTCACTCTCTTAATGCTTTTTTGTAGACAGCCGACAGAGGAGCAGCATAGAAGAAGGAGACAAGCGAGGCAGATCTGAATGCAGGTATGCGGCCCAGTTTATTTTATTTATTTTATTTTAATCCCTGGTAATTTTGTCCTTTCATCCCTCTCTCCGCGAGGGGATGCTGTGCAGTGATGGAAAGCAGCTGAAATGACAAGAAAAAAAGAGGGTGCTGTTTTGGGAAGGAGGGAGGGAGAGGACAAAATCGCCATTTCTATATATGCTCCACCAAGATCATCCGAGCATCCAGTTCCACCTGGGCTGTAAGAGCACTTTTTTTTTTTTTTTTGGTCCTGGGTTCAAGAGAAACGCAACAGACGGAAGGAAAAATTTGGGGGGAACTCTTCAAAACCTTTTGAGTCACGATCTGATTTGGCGGTAGAGAAAGCAACGGAAGGGTCTCTCTCTCTGTCTCTTCAAACCCCTGCTGAAACACCAGAGGTTTGAAATGAGACTGTTTCAACAGGATTGTGGCTTCTCATCCTGAGCCTGTGCGTGATTTCATCATTTATGTCCTTTCTTTAATAAATATATGCACCACTGCTTGTCCAAATCGTGTCTCAAAGCAAGTTGCAATTTTTTAAAAAAAAATTCAAACTGCATAAACTATCTAAGAATTATACCATTATCACCACCTCCCTGAGATTTTATTCAAGCTGTGTATTTTTCCCCTGTTGGAATAAATTCAAGTTTCATTTAATTTAGGTTCTGGCCTGAGACCTAAATAGCCTCAGTCACCACAGACCAGTTTCCCCTGACCTGAGGTTGCCCAGATGTTGCAACAGTCACCCCAAACATCTGGAAGGTACCAGGCACCAAGAGGCTTTGCTACTGGACAATGAAATCTTTTAGAAACCGTGTTTTCCTAAGAACTCAAAAGCGGGTTCCTTCAAACAGTGGCTAGATTTACCGCAATGAACCGCTGACTCTGATGCCTGGAATAAAAATCCTTGGGTTTAGTTCATGTGGCTACATCGGCATCTCGGTTTGCAAATAAGGACTGGATTTGTTTAACCACAAGAAGCCCGAACCAAACCAATCCATCAAAGAAGCAACTTATGCTAGAGACAAGCCAATGGTCAACCCCTGTGGATCAGAAGTAGACTAAATAACCTAGCTCACGGCTCTTCAGACTTGGCCCTTGGATGACTTGTAGACTTCAACTCCCAGAATTCCTCAGCCAGCTTGCACGCTGGCTGAGGAATTCTGGGAGCTGAAGTCCACAAGTCATCCAAGGGCCAAGTTTGAAGAGCCCCAAGGTAGATAGACACATGATATAAGGATAGCAATTTCTTAAGCACTTGCCAAACTAGTCATATATTTAAAAACACACTGAAATAAATTTAACTGCTTTCATTTCTTCCTGCCCACCCCACAAAGCAACATCCCAGCATCTGCAGCTGGGCTGTCGCAAAGGTCCTTGTTTACTTCTTTCTCACTCTGCTTTTAAATTTACTGTATGAAGGAGAAAAGGCAAAAGGGCAACACACCCGTTCCGAGTTAAGCTCTAAGGCTCAAAATCCAGTTTAATCACTTTACATCCAAGCATCCGTCTTGGAATCCACACCAGCCACAAACGTTTGACGCAAGTTGCAGGGAATTGGCTGTGTCAGGACTTGAAAGAAAATACCGTATTTATCGGCGTATAACACGCACTTTTTCTTCCTGAAAATAGGGGGCAAATGATGTGTGCGTGTTATACGCCGATATAATGTTAATGACCCATAGTTATTTATTTGAAATTTAAGTTTTTTTCCTGAAATTTCCTTTTTAAAATGAGGTGCGTGTTATACGCCGGTGCGTGTTATACGCCGATAAATACGGTACCTCTGTTGCAGCATCCCCAAGCGTCACGTGATTTACATTCGGACGCTTGACAACTGACTCACACTCATGGACGGGTGCCGTGTCCCGGGCTCACGTGATCCCCCTTTGTGAGCCTCTGACCAGGAAACTCAGTAGGGGAACCAGTTTCACTTAACAACCATTGTCACTAATATAAGAACCACGGTGATTCACTTAAGAAATGCAGCGAGAAAAGTCGTAAAATGGGGCAAAACCCGCGTAACAAATTTCTCACTTAGCGGCATAAACTTTGGGCTGAGTTGTGCTCATCACTTGAGGACTCCCTGTAAAGGTCACGTGTCCTTATAAGGGGGTTGATTCTAGGCCCCATGCTCCTGCTCTGTTCACAGAACGGACATTGTGCCTTAAAACGAGCGTGTGCGTCCCACGCTAGGGGAAGACAACAGCCAAACGTTTTCCCGAGAGACGATCCAATACCTGCTTTAGCCTTGGCTTAAGGGTTTTGCGCAACCCCAGCCCCAGAAGCCTGTCCACTCCTTTGCCAAGGTCACGTGTGAACAGGGCTAAGGATGCTATCCCGACAATTTCCACGTCAGCAGTGACGCTGGGTGGAAAAGTATGCGGAAACACAACTCAGACAGGGGAAGCCGTGCCAGATCAAAATGCGATTAAGGCCTTGCCCATTTGGGCCAGGGCTCCTTCATTGATTCCCTAAGCCAAAGCAGGCCTCTCGTCGTGATGAGCTGTCGGGAACCCACCCCAAATTTAAAAAGGATTTCAGGGCGAAAGCACAATGCACCATTAGGAAGCCATTAAAAAGCCATCAGAGACAGGAGGGAACGCACCCGGGCGCTTCCTGCCTGCTTGGCCTCTTCCTAACCCCATTCTGGGCCATACCTTTCCAGATAAATATCTCGCACAAACAAAATTACCTATGATTGCACCAGCCGCTGAACTTCTTCTCCGGAGAAGTTCCCACTGCAGGGAGCGGTGTTGCCTTGCCACACAGACGTAAACAAAGGGGAGCAGACGAGAAAAACAAGTTTTAATTAAAGCCACTTCGGCGTAATCAATTTTCCCTTCGACACCATTTCTAATACCCTTCTGCAGTCTGAGTAAGCCGCTACACAAACCGGGGAAGGAAAAACAGGTCTTCCAACCCTGCACGCCTCCACAAAGGCGGAATCTCCAGATTTTCCTTTGGAAAAGAAAGAAAGAAAGAAACAACCTCCACAGTCCCACATAGGAAGCATGTGCTGGAGGGTAGGTTTGTTATCGAACAGGAAGAAACGAGGTAGAAAAAACAAGAAAGCAGAGAGTTACATTACCCAGTCAAAACAAACAAACAGATCGGCTATTAGGAGGAAACTAAATAACTAATATTATAAATAACTGCAGATCATAGAGGCTGACGTCAATTCCCCTCTTTTTTGTAACCTTCCCACCACCTTTTTTGTTTTCTTCACAATTTTGCTTAACGGACAGCTCCAGTGTCTTCCTTGGGGACCCTGAAGCGTGTGTAGTTTTGGAATTAGATAAGCCCCATTCCAAATAAAATATTCTTCTTTTAAAAAAAGAATTGAAAAAGAAGCATGCATCGGATTTGTACAATATGCCAGACTGGGTTTAAGGCTGTTGTCTGCCTTAGGGCCTTGCGTGAAGCTCGCCTGTGTTGCACTGATCTGAGAAACTGGATGTCGTGGTTTGTTCATCCAGATTTAGAGTGGTGTGTGCTTTGCACAGCCAGCTCTGTAATACATTGAAGGAAGCCCAATAGTCAAAACAAAACAACAACAAAAAACTCGGCAAAAAAAAGGGGCTACGGTCTTTCCCTGTCCACTTCAAAAATCACATGTTTTCTTGATATTAGAGAAGTGGGGAGGTGTTGCCAAAATCTATACTAGCTGGAAGTTGACATCCTCCACCCTACACACTGAAAACACACAAGCCCAGGAAGGAAAGATTCCTCCCTCTTAAATTTGATTGACAGTACCAACCCCAGACAGCCCCACGTGCCCGGATTTTGCTCCCATCCTCACCAGGTCTCCCAATGCAAGATACGCGGGGGGGGGGGATTCTTGGTGTTCCACTTGCAGGGAAGTGGAAGAGCATTCTTTTTTTAAAAAAAAAACACAACCCCAAACCTTCCTTGCACCTTCTCCCTCCACCCCCCTTTCCTAACTCGCTGCGGGGGGGGGGGGGAGGGGGGGAGAAGGCGGAGAAGCTAGAAGTTTTGAAGTCTGGTCAGGAAGTGAAAAGCACAGACGAGCTGTTCCGTCTTCAGGGCTTCCCTCCCTCCTCTTCCTTGTAGCCACTGCTGCTGCCAGCTTCCTGGCCCGTCTGACGCCTCGCATTGACTCATTTTACAGCGCTCTTAAAGTCACAAGGAGACATTTTGGGAGAAAAGCCACACAGGCAGCTCTCTTTCTCCGGTCGTGGATCACGTTGCACACATGGCCTCACCTGGACAAAAATGGCACAACGAAATAGGTTCTCCTGCTTGAGCAGGGGGCTGGACTAGAAGACCTCCAGGGTCCCTTCCAGCTCTATTCTATTCTATTCCAAATCAGAATGAATCAAGGCGCAAAACCATTTCTGGGTGGCTCAGAAAATAACAAGTAAAAATAATGTTTACTAATCATATAAGGGACCAAAGCTAATAAAGGGACTAAAGTTCTGGGGGGGGGGGTTTAACACATCTGATTTGAGCTCTCTCCTAAACAGACGTAAGAATGGGGCGCGCTTCAACTCCAGATGCGACTGATACCCCCCGTAAGGATGGGTCCACCAGGAAAAAAAAAAGGCTAAAATGGACACTGAGGTCCAGTGGATGCCCAGATGCGCAAAGGTGACCTAAGAACGTGGGACGATGCCTATAAAAGGTAGGGAAGAAGGCATGAAACAGATCCATAGAAAGTTGCTCTGAAGAAGATGCAAAATGACAAATACCGGGGGTGTTACGTCAGCATCTAAAATTAAGAAATTATCTTTCTTAGATACAAACAGAGGCAGCTGGCACTTGCAAGAAAAACGATGGAATTGGGTTTTATGGTTCTCGGATATAGTCAATGGCAGGGGCGGGCAACTACTGTACAGCAGCTTTATTATTATTATTATTAATTTAATTTGTATACCGCCCTTCTCTCAAGAGACTCAGGGCGGTGAACAGGGCACCTGTGGACTTCAACTCCCAGGATTCCTGAGCCAGTTGAAGTCCACAGGTCATAAAAGGGCCATAGTTGCCCACCCCTGGTTTATGAGTTGGTTTGGGCACACACTTTCATCCGCTGGACTCCACGCCCACAGAGGATGCAAGTATCTGATGCCACAGGGCTTCACTGTCCAATTTCTGACAGTCACGGGTTTCTTAGCATGGCTAAGCTTACGTTTCCCACCTCCGGTGCTCTCTGGGGGTGCAATTACCAAATTTCAGACTTCACAGCCACAGTTGAGGAAGGTGGGAAGCTGTGCAGAAATAAGCAGCAATTATTCAGCCTTTGCCAGCATAATTTCCTCCGGTGGTAAGGAAAAAAAAAACTGCTTGCAAAACACAAGTTGGATCTGTCACGGATTCAGAAAGCCGTAACTGCAAGTCCCATAAACCCTTGCCACCTTGACAGCCTCCCATACTTATTTAGCTTGACCCTACTACGCACTTACTTCAGAGGCCTTTTTGCCACTTTCTCCAAGGCAAGTAACCAGAAGAGAAAGGGCAGTTTGGCAAAAGGATGCTCGGCTGGTGCTTATCTTCAAAGATTTTCAATTCCCGGTGAATGCATTTTCCAGTTTCCTAAATATTTTACACATTACTGGCTGTAAGGCAGAGCTAGTGAGTTTGCTGTGCTTCTTTTGTTGCTGCATTTATTATCACAACTGTTTCATGCTTTTTCCTTTTTTTAATCTCTGCTACGCAGCTATTTCGATTGTTTAATATACAGTAGTTTCATTTTATAGCACATGGCTTTTAAAAGACTATCACGCCCAGCTGCCAGGAACACTGATTGAGAAATATAACTAGAGAAATATCACCCAGCATTTGGCTGAATTTGATGAGTGTTAGAAGTCCAGAGATTTCTGGAGTGTGTCAGGTTGTGTCAAGCCTAACAATCGAAACAGAAGCACAGTTGTATACAAAAACATAGAGGAATAAAGTACTTTACTCCAGCAAGATTAATAACGGTGGGAATTTTCGATATCTGACTTTTGGCTCGGAAAACCCATTTAGAGCAACTGAATTTGTACCAAATACGAAAATCAGCCTTTATACCAAGTGAGAAAGGAAACGCATCAACGTAGTGTCTTAAAGCTCAGAAAAGAATATGGTGGCCCAGTTTCGTTTTGTTTTTCACTTGGTAGTCTCCAAAAATCTAAAATTCAAGTCATTCCCATGAAACCGTGGCCTCAAAAGCCTTTGAGCACTAAAGTTGTTGGGGAATTTCGCATTTTCAAGTGAACGGTGGCAACTATTTCTTCTATAGCAGCTAAAATAGGAAAACATTCTCGGTGGGACTTTTGCGATGCAGTTCTTGGCTCAAAGCCTACGTGCGACGGGAGAACTGAATACGCACTGCATGTTTTCCAAGGATGTCACTGGTTGCTGATAGAATGGCTAAGGACATTAAAAAACAAAACTGACCTGGGCTATTCACTGGTATGCAATTAATTCCCCTACAAGAAAAACTGCAGGATGAAATCCAGAAGGCCCTTTTCTCTGCACCTGTAATCCAGATGTGAGGATTGGCTGCAGGAACCCAGTGGCTACAGCTTGGGGGAATCCTGTCTAAGAAACAAGACTTACACCCGCTCGCCCACGCGTTAAAAATATAGGATTTTACTCTGGCCTCCTAAAACCACAGTTGCACCCCCAAACGCATCTCCAGTTTCAATTTTCAACGCCTCAGGGTTGATAAAGCTTGTGGGCAAAAGAAAAAAAACCCGAAAAATAGAAAAGGCCGCCACTGCCGCTGCCAGTACAGAAAACCATGCAAGCCAGAGGAAGCGATTAAAAATTAAAGCAAGATACAGAAGGATGGAAGGGTGTAACTGCCGAGCAAGACTTTCAACTTCAGCTTTGTAAATGAATCTCACCTTTTCTACCCTCGCCACCCCGGTCTCATGGATGGCAACTGGGGAGGGGGAGATTGTCCCCCCCACCCACCCTGTTCTCAAAGCCCACAGGCCCTGGGCCTTCCTTTCCCCACAGTTAAAGGGCTGGAGGCGAGAAGCAAGCCCCCTACCCAACTTAAAGAGGGCGGCTGGGATTTGGTCACCACGTTATCAAAAAGATGTCGAGACTTTGGGAAAGTGCGGAGAAGAGCAACAAAGGTGATGAGGCGAAGAAGGGTTGCAGGAATTGGGCATCTCTAGTTTGAGTCAGAGAAGGACTAAGGGTGACAAAGCCGTCTTCCAACATTTGAGGGGCTGCCACAAAGAAGAAGGCTGGGGGGGGGGGCAACCTATTCTCCAAAGCACCTGAGGGCAGGAAAAGAAGCAATGGATGGAGAGAAGCAACCTAGAACTCAGGAGAAATTTCCCGACAGAGTGAGGACAATAAGCCAGTGGAGCGACTTGAGTCCAGATGTTGTGGATGCTCCAAGGCTGGAGGTTTTTAAGAAGAGACTGGACAGCCATCTGCTCCGGAATGATACAGGATTTTCTGCTCGAGAAGAGTTAGACTAGAAGACCTCTAAGGTCCCTTCCAATCCGGTTGTCCCCTTATTATCCCCTTCCAGGTTCAGAGTCGGGGGTGCCGATCACAGACGCTGGGCCTCGAAAACAGCTTGAACAGTTATCCTGGTCAGATGTGGGGGGTGGGTGGGGGAACGGAGTGAGGGGAGGGGAGGCCCAGTCCTTCTTTAGAGCCCATTCTTCCTCTAACCCTGACCTTTTTTTCCACTCAATTATCCGAAATCCATCATTAAAGCCCCCCTGAAAAGAAAGCTACAAGTCTCAAGGTTTTTCCCTTTTGCTGGCGGGGCAGCTGGGGTGCAGAGACGCAGCAGGGGAAGCAGGGAAGGAGACCTTGGAACAAATAAAAAAGAACGGTTGTATAGCCCCTCTTCCCCCCCACCCCTCCCTTTCTTCAATGCAGCTAATTCTGTGGTAATAAAACATTAACAATGACCGTGCCCAGCTTGCTCGCTCTCCTCCCTCCCTCCCTCCCCCCCCCTCTCTCTCTGCTTCAAACATCTGAGGTTTAAGAGGTTCGGGGGCTGGAGCCACCCACCCACCCACCTCTTTCACTCTGTACCTATCTGGGGGCATTTCTCATTGACTTTACCTGCGTGTTTTGTTTGTTTTTTTTAAGGTATTAATATCTGTACATCAAGCTAAGCAAAGATGAGGACAAGCAAACCCACGCAGGGCTTAGGCACAGCCGAGCTCTGCAAATGTAGCCGCTGCGGTTTGTAAACTTGTGCTTTGTGCAGCCAGCCAATTACGCCGGGCCTCCGACGAAACCGTGCTTTGCAGGATGCCCGAAACCCAGTCAGGAGGGGAGCCCAAACACACACAATGCTTTATCGCTTAACCTCAATATTCACACTCTGAAATGGGAAACAAAAAAATGGGTAGCAAATGTTACTATGGTTTCTGTATAACAACAACAACAAGCGGTTTTTTTTTATTTTCTTTTCTTTTCTCCTCTCTTTTGCTTCTGGGTAATCAGCAGTTGGACCTGACCGGGGCCATGTTGCAAGAGCGTTTTTTCACCCCCAAACCGGGGATTGTGAAATAGGATCCTCCACTTGATCTAGGGCAGCGTTTTCCAACCTTAGGAACTTGAAGATGCGTGGACTTCTGGCTGGGGAATTCTGGGAGTTGAAGTCCACGCATCTTCAAGTTCCTAAGGTTGGAAAACGCTGATCTAGGGTGCTAAGATGTTTCTTCTCGAACTTCTTCCCATTTTTTGCCCTTCTAACTTGCATCAGGGTCACTTAAGCTGAAAGATGACTAATCTAAGGTTAACCACAGACACTGCGCCACACCCTCTAGGCGAGATACCATGCCCCCAAAGCCTAGCATTTTTTTTTTTGCATCTTCCTTTAAAATTTAAAAAGAAACAGGCTTCTTAAAATGTCCCCAGCATTCGGCCTCCGTTTCGCCTCTCTGCTCCCCCAAGGGGCCTTTTTTTTTTTTTTAAGAAAAAGAAAACCATCATCCATTACAGTCATTTCCCTAATGAGTCAAAGCCGCTTCTGTTCGGCCTGCAGAAAGGTCTTGACCTCTGACCTTTGCCCCCTCAAATGCCTCCAGCAAGCCCCCCCCTCTTCCAATATTTTATGGGGCTGCCTGGCGGGTAATAAAATTGCCAAGAGGCTCCATTGTGGAGAAGGGCAGATGGGATCCTCCATGTTTAAAGGAGGAGGAGGAGGAAGAGGAAGGTGGAGGGGGGGTTCAGCCCCAGCAGAAAGTTTTAGAGGTGCTCAGGAAAAGAAGGATCCAAAACCAACTGGCAGCTGCCCAATTCTTACACGTGCAAAAAATTCCTTTGCTTACCTTGGCCTATCGACCACACTAGCTGGTAATCTCACTATCGCATCTTAATTCTGCTTCTACGTAACCTGGGATATTAAGCCTGCAGAAATGTTGCCGACCGTCTTATTGGGCGATACGGAACAAATCCTTTTTAAAAAAGCATCTCGCAAATGTTCTTAAACCCAATCACTGAGCGATAACCTCCTGATTCCCCCCTTCGACCCAAAGGCTGCGTTTGATTTCCGATGGGTTTATGACGTTTTTTAGACTGCTTCAATCTACGTCCTTATCCACGCTTTGCTTAAGCGTGGATTATTCCAATTTTCTGGCTTCTCGCTGCACAGGGAAGCCTAAAGTAATGTACAGGCTGGGGATTCCGGCAGCCTCATCGGGGTTTCCCAAGTGAAGCTTAAACCACGCAGGCATTTCATGTCTTTCTTTTAGCTCCAGACGTGCTGCCTGCATGGTTTTTCCCCTGTACAAAAGAGTTGATTTACTGCCATCGTTTAGAGAATATATAAGTTATTGCAAGGAACAGGCTGTTCAGTTTCTCTACATTTTGCTTCACGTCACTTCCTCAACTCTAGCTGGCAATTTCCCCGGCTTCCTAATTCCTATTTTTAGTGGACATAAACCATTTTCTTCTGCACAAAGAGTCTATCTGCGAAAATTGATCCGTGGGGTTTTTTTTTTCTTCCTCCCCCGACAAGTTTATGGTAAATGATTATTTCAATCCACAGTTTTTGCTTTGGTTTGGGGTTTTTTTTGGGGTGGGGGGTGGGGTGGGGGGAGAAGCAGCTGGCAATGTAGGCAAACTTCACCAGACTGGTTTCATTATTTTTGAGAGGTGAGGTGAGGTACAGATCCAGTTTAAATTTATTTTTTTTCTTCCAAGAGTCGTTTATTTGCAGCAATGATCACAAACTACACAAAAAAAACTTCCATTGTGTTTTAGAAACATAATGTTCCATTGTGTTTTTTTATGCTTGATTTTCATCCCGGTGTTTTGTTCGGGAGCTCATGGGGCATATACGCAGTGCTCCCTTTTCCCCCCAAGACAACCCTGCGAGGTAGGCAGGGCTGAGAAAATGGGACTGGCTCAAAGTCATGCAGGGAATTTGGCTGTAGAGGAGTCATTTCAATCGGATCTCGATTATGATTGGACAGATACAGTTCTGGAATAAGCAATGGGTTTATTTTCAAAGCGGGCCAAGGGAGTTATATTTTCAGAAAAAACTCCACAAACAGGGCTCTTTTTAATAGCTTGAGGGGGGGGGGTTTCCCGTTTTACGGCACAGGTGTTAATGTTGATCCCAGGAAAAGCCAGTGAAAAGCGTTTTGATTTGTAAAAGAGCGATTGTTGATCAAGTGGGCCCCTAAACCTTCCAGAAAATATTCAAGTGGTCTTGCCAAAGAAGTTTCAAGAACTGCTCAAGCGGTATTATTTCACCACTCGGCTGATGCGAGTGTTCCAAAAAGGCACATTTTGCTAAATGAAGTCAAACAGACTTTCTACTTCAAATGTGAACCCAGCTTAATTGTTTAATTACTTCATGCCACTTAGAAATATTTGTTTATTTTTCAAGGATTTCAACAGCCAATTTATTTCTTTTCTCTGTGTGTGTGTGTGTCTCTGTCTCTATCTTTTTTTCTTCTTTTTTCTTTTTTTAGATTTTAAAGATGCACAACTCCTGCACCCCAAAAGCCGATACAGGAAAATTTAGCCTCCTCTTCCAGTGTGGGTCATTGTGGCATTGTATCTGCTTCATAGTGATCAGATTTGCCCCCCTAACTTGAGACTTTACACTCAAGAGGAACTATAAAATGCAGTCCCCATCTGTGACTTTTAATAAGATTTCCTTCTTCAACAATTTCTTCATTCACACACACACACACACAGGCTGCCCTGTTGAAAACAAGCTCTACATTTTATTTAATCATCTGTAACGTTCTCATCTCTCTCTCTCTCTCCCCTAGCCACCAAATCCCAAGAGAAGACTTTGACCACATCAGAAACCGTGGGTTCAACCAGCCGAGGATTTCCTACGCCTGACCAATTCTGGACCTAGTTTTGCAAGAAGAAACTGCTTTTTCTTTTTCTGACTTCCCATCAAGCGCATCAAAGATTCCATTCAGGTATTTCACTCTGCAAATCTTAATAGAACACGGTACGGCAAAGGCTTGTACAGGTTGTTAACCACACCATTTGTATGGATGTTGTAGAGATGGGGAGCTTGAAATCTCCCGGATGTAGTTTAAACACCATCTTCCACATTCCTACACCACTGGCTAAGTTACCTGGGGGCTGCTGGGAGTTGTAGTCTAGCCGCTTGCTGGGTTTTTAAATAAAGGGGTTAAGCGTGTGAACACAGTATGCTGCAGATTAAAACGAGGTCCCTTTTTCTCCAAGTATCCCCAGAGGGAGCAGGAAGCTCGGTTTGCAAGGTGGCACAAAATGCACACATTTTGACCCCGGTGATTTTGGCAGGTCAAGGCAACTCCCACCAGCCCCCAGGTAGCTTAGCCAGAGGTGAAGGGATGTGGAAGAAGGAATCAAACTAGAACTGGGAGATTTCAGGATCCCCCAATCTGTGACCCAGCGTGCCTTGACCTGCCAAAATCACTGGGTCAAAATGTCCAGTTTGCGCCACTTTGTGGATTGAGCTTCCTGCTGTCTGTTTCTGGCGGGGTGGGGGGGCTTTCAAGTGCTTTCTCCTCAGAGACGGGGATGGTTGGGAATGGTGTTGCTCCAACATGCCGGAGGCAGCGCAGCACCAGCTAATCCGGGGCCTTTGGGAGGCAAAGAATGGGTTTCTAGCTGCTTTTTCGCATCCTGGCTTGGAAGAGCAAAACTAGCTGCAAAAGGCTGGCAGTGCTGGCAAAGATGGTCTTGCTAAAAGACCACAAAACACGCCTCCCCCGTGGAAAGCTCTCTCCCTCGAGATCCCAGTGCTTTGTCTTTAACCCCAATGTGCACGTTACAGGCTTCACAATCTCACTGCCGTGTTCCCAGGTCCCCAAGGAACCATGTGGGATCCGAGCGGCGCATTGCCTGACGAGTTACTGCTTGGAGCATGGCTGATTTCCCAGGAGGAAGCAGCTCTGAGTAACATGGTTGCATTGATCATATTTTGTTGTAGCATTATTTTTTTAAAAAAACAAAAAACCAGGATAGGCTGTACTGTAAGCTCAGGGAGAGAGTCTCCAAAAATAGAATCACGCAGGGATAAATTACAGATGTTATCTTCCCGTTTAGAAATCTGGGCAGTTTTCACTGTTAAGCTGTGATATGTTATGAGAAAAAGGACCTCGGTTTAATCTGCAACACACTTAACCCCATTACTTAACAACCCAGCAGCTGTAATTGCCTACTGTGTGACACCAGGCTACTGTTAAATTAGGTGGCTTTTTCACGGTTTCATCAGATATTCTAAACTCAGCCTGCCTGCTTACGAGTCCTCCTCTTACTATAATTCATTAGTGACTGTTCAAAGTCCCTATGGCACTGAAAAAGGGACTTAGGAATGTTTTTCACACCTATGACCGTTGCAGCATCCCCATGGTGACCCGATCAAAATTCACACGACAGTTGCACTGTCCCAGGGTCATGTGATCACCTTTTGTGACCCTCCGACCAGCAAACTCCCAAAACCGATGGGGAATTCCTATGCTGGCTGAGAAGTTAACACTCCAGACATCCTAAAGTTACAAAGGTTGAGAAACACTGATCTAGAACTTGGCAACTTTAAGACTTGTGGACTTCAACTCCCAGAATTCCTCAGCAAGCACGGTGCATAGCTAAAACAGAGGTCCCTAAAGCAGAGGTCCCCAACCATTTGGGCACCAGGGTTTCCGTGGAGAGAGGTTTTTCCATTGACCGGCGAGCGTCTGGTTTTTCATCAGGATTGTCCAATTTTGAGCCGAATTGCTCAGATTAACTGTCGCAAAAACACGGGGATGGTTTTTAACAAGTCGATTTCATCCACCAGGATAAGCACTGGTAGGGGGACAATGAGATTGTGACCTGCCAAAAGGCATTATCCAACGGAAAAACGACAAGATGCTGATCAGGAAAGACCGGAGTCAAATAAACACGGTGCAGGCTTAGAAAGTAATATAATGACGCTTACCTGTGTGAGATCCAGCAGTCCAAAGAGAGGGCAAACATCAGAAAAAGAAGGAAGAAAGAGAAAGAAAGAAAAATAGAGTTACTTGGGTTCTCTCAAGGACATCATTTTAAAAACTTAGCCCACGTTACAGCAATTTTAGACCCACAGAAGGTTGCAAAATCCCAGGCAAATGTGAGGAATTCCCAGGATTTAATTAAGCAACAAGAGTTCTTAGAAACTCCTGCTGTTGCAGAGTTTATTTCAATCCTAGTTACCTTAATGAAAGGACTGCCTATAATAGGTGGGTCTGGTAGTTTCTCACGATTGCTTTGGCCAGCCTCCATACTGCCTACCCTTTTAATACTTAAAAAAAAATGGGATATGAAACAGCTTCAGTTCATTGGATGGGCGAGATGCAAAAATACTTGGCCCAAACCCAAAGTCCTTTTTGCAATTTTTTTGTTTTTTTTTTCATGAGGCAGGATGTTCACGCTTTTGAAATTAAAGAGCAATTGAAAAATCAGGCTTGGGGCTTGGAAGCTAACAGAGCCACAGAGTTGATACTATTGAGGAATGCCAGTACTTTAATGTTATCCAGCTTTTTGAGAAGTTAATAGCTCTTCGTTGGCCATAATGTCTATATTGCCCGTTCCAAAAGATCCGAAGGCACATATTAAAATAAAGACACCTCCACGCTGCAAAGGGAACCAGCTTAAACTACAAGGTGGCTGTGTTAGAAAAATAGCAATTATTAGAACAGAAGATTTGGTTTCCATTCTGTTTGGAAGTGTGTGTGTTTTTTGGAGACAGGAGCTCCTCGTTCCCTTCTCGTCCGCTCTTTCTCCTTTAACTCAAGAAAGGGGAGGCTTTAACATCCATGAACAATGGGTTTCAGGAGGCTGTAACCCTCTATTCTCCCCCCCCCCTTCTCTCTCTTTTTCCTTCTGTCCTATCATCTCAGTTCTGAAGCACTTGGGCAAACAAGCCGCACTCTTGCTTAAGTAACCAACAAACATGTCAAAGGCCGAGAGCTATTTAAACCGTGGTGGTGGTGGTAAAAAGAGAGAGAGAAAAATCACAGGGCCCATCTCTGATCCGTCTGGAGGATGATAATGAAATGCGAGATCTGAAACACCCCCACCCCCACCCAGAGAAAGCCATAAAAGTAGAAGTGTGTGTGTGGGGGGGGAGGATGCAAAGGCTGTGACCTCCTGAACTTTGTGGGGTGGGAGCATTTTACAATGGCAGGAGTTGGACAAGAACATCTGATGGGCAAAAGGGGAGGCTGGGCGTGAAAGGGGGACACGTCCGTGAATGGGTGGGAAACTCCGGCAATTCAGAACAGGCCTTGGGGGCCACTTCTGTCACCTCCCACCCACCCACCCCCTTCAGACTTTGGATGTTTCTGGGCCGTGCATCGAGGAAGGGGGGGGTGCTTTGTTGGGTATTGAAAAGGCTTCTTTCTGCTTTAGTCTAGATTGGAACCCTAATCTTCTTCCAGGCCCATTATTACTCCTCCGTCCTGCCCCTCCTGTGCTCTTCATTATACCCAGCTTCGTATCTTCCCACTTTGGCCA
Organism: Vipera ursinii; assembly: GCF_947247035.1. Classification (NCBI taxonomy): domain Eukaryota; kingdom Metazoa; phylum Chordata; class Lepidosauria; order Squamata; family Viperidae; genus Vipera; species Vipera ursinii. The sequence goes on along the minus strand of NC_139530.1, from coordinate 2,438,038 downwards.
CGCCGTCCTGACCTATTTTTAATCACCCCTGTGATTGCATTCCCCTTGAACTTTTTTTTTTTAAATCTACTACGCCGAAAAAGCGAAGGAGCGTCACTATCACACTTGGAAACCAGGCTGGCCTTGGGGAATCCCATGTTTGCCTGTTGTTAGCCAAGCAAGATAACGCCAGACTTCTCTGAAAGCAAAAAAAAAAAAAAAAAAACCAGGCTGGTGAACTTTAGTCAGCAAAGGACTGCTTTCTCCTTTCAAGATTTTATTAACAACAAACAAACCTGCCACAATAAAGGCAAGGGAGAGGAAATCACCCAGTCGTCCTCTGGCTGTCAAGCCCTTTTTAATTATGTGTATGAAGCAGGGAGCCACCGCACGGTTTGAGGTGTTCTGCAGATCATGGAGGACCCGGAAGGCCTGTCCTCTTGCAAACTAGCCAGGCAAAATTCCTACCAGGTAAATCACCACCTGAGTTTTGTCTACCTGGGGAGGTGGGGTGGGGGAATGGAGCACAGGAAGGTCCAAGAAGAACCATTAGCACAGTCTTCAGCTAGATGGTTCAGATGGAGCCGCATATTTTTGAATATAAATAGGGCTGCTCGGGGTGTCCCCCCCCTCCGCCCCCCCAAGTAGAATTCATTGGTCATCAGCAACCAAAAGCTCAAGCCACTTTAGAAATGCTTCAGGGTTGAGAGACAGGGACAAGAGGCCTTAAGACCCAACCTTAATTCCCTCTCAGACTGGAGGAAATGGCCCCAAATGAATGGAAATCTGCAAAACTTTGCGCAACGGATTTCTCATACATAAATGCAGATGAAACGGCCAAATGCCTATATGCACACGCACACACCTGCACATATATAAATATACAAATAGTTCAGTGTTTCTCAATCTCAGCAACTTTAAACTATGTGAAATTATTTATATATAAATTCTTTTTCACACAAGGGATTCACCAAGTCCACAAGTCGTAAAAGTACCGAGGTTGGAGACCCCCGCCCGCCCCCCGCTCCTTTTGGGGTGCCTTTCGCCCTGCTGAAAGGTCGGAGAGCTGGCCACCCCAGCAGCAGAGAGGTTGCCCATCCTGGCTTCATCCTGGCTTCATCCTGGCTTGCCTACAGGCCATGTAACCACAGGCTGGAGACTTTCGTGGTTCAGGCGTTCTCGCTCTCAGTCAGGGCCACACCTAGACTCTCTGCCCAGCCGTGCCCTCTTCTGGGAGGGGGGCCAAAGATAGTAGGCACACCTGGAAGCCCACACTCCTTCCTCACCTGGGCTCACCTGGTGTCTGGAGAAGCGAGAGCGCACACCTGGAGCAAAGAAAACAAAACGAAAAGCCGGGGCAGTTGGAACCTGGAGGAAACGTTTCCCACAAGTTACCCTGAGAAGCAAAAACGCAAGAGGGAGTTTCTGATTAAATGGAGGCCAGGAGGCCGGGTGCCAACATGGGCTCCATGCCTTCATCTTTCCCCCGCCCAGCCAAGCCCATGCTAATGTACTTCTTCTGCTGTGACCTGAAAGGACCGCTTCCTTCCTTCCTTGCAAGCAAAGGACTTTTGCCAAGTTTCTCCCGTCCCCGACTCCTCCTCCGGCCAAGCACGCCAGGGGTGGGGGGGGGGCAACCAACCAGAAAGGAAAGTGGCTATAGGCGAAGACGGAAGGAAACCGTCGGACGGGGAGGGGGGCAGGGGAGGGAAGCGCCTCTCTTGAGCAAGAACCGAGGAGGCCCATGATGTTGTGACTGGAGGTCTAAATGGAGAGATTAAGGCAGGGGTTTCTGCGGTTTCCGGCAGACAGTTGTGACTGACACAATGCAAAGAGAAGCCAGCCAGTCTCTCTTCCTGCTTTGCTCAATTTCTGAGGCAGGGCGGAAAGGGCCCTGCTTAGAAAAAAGACGGGGGGGGGGGAATGAAAGATGCCCCACTTCCACCGGGGGGGGCACCTTTCTACCTGCTTGGGGGGCCACCTTTCTACCTGCTTGCGCTAAAACCCTCACCAACAGGAGGGGAGGGGTGCAAAAATGTCCCGAGCCCCAGCAGGAATGGAAAGGCCTGCTTGGCAATGCTATGGCAGAAGCCGAGAAAGCGTTTTGTTTTCCTCTGCAGAACCTCACAGTTAAAAATCACTACTTGCTGTCCACCCACCTCAAAAAAAAAAAAAAGCCTGGAAAATCTGCTTGGGCCTAGGGTCGATTCCTCCCTTTAGGCAAAACATGGGTTTCTGTGGTCCAGCTGAGGCCTGAGGTCTGAATCCCACACATCTGGAAAGCCTGGTGTGGATTTTGAACTGCAATACACACCCTTTTTCTTTCCCCCAGCCCCCTTGCTTGTACCTGGGCTACTACCTTTGTGCTGCTAAAGATTAACAGGATTGAAATGTCAGCTTGGAAAAACGTGCCTAAAGTCAGGTAAAGTTAGGGAGGGGGGGAAAGGTGGGGGATCAGTTAGTGGAATAAATAGCAGTAAACAAAATAATATCAATTTCCAGAGTTGATGCAATCATTTATATTTAACAAACAAACAAAAGTTATAGGCCCCACTGCTAGGAACAAGCAGGTTTCCTCTCTCGTGATGGGGGTAGGGAAACCAGACTAAGATTATTGCAGAATTGTTCTTATCCTTTCTTTTGCAAAAAGAAAAATCAGAAATTTGTAATCCTCTAGGTCCTTTGAATGAAATCTGTCTTAAGTTTCTGAAGCTTAATTCAGAACCACAGGAAAGAAAAGTTTGGCAATTTATTTCCCTCTTGTTAAAAAGCCGGTCTCATTTACAGATAGTCCTCAAGTTACAACGGTTCGTTTAGTGACCAAAGTTACAATGGCCCTGAAAAAAGTGGCCTGTGACCCTTTTTCACACTGACGACCATTGTAGCATCCCCACGATGCCTGTATTTGTGAATTTTTCTTTTTTTAAAAAAAACTGCAGCAAAAGATAACAGGTTTGTCTTGGTTTTAGCAAAAAAGGATTTTGATTCTGCCAAAAAAAGTCTCTCCAGGCAGTTTACAAAAGATTCAAAAGAAGACAAAGACTGGCAGTGAAGCACGGCAACAGGAGATATTTCGAAAGCCCCTTTTTGTGTGAAACCTATGGCATTTGGCATTTCCTCAACCCCGCCTTTCTTTCCTGCAAAATGACTGAAATCGAGAAAAAGGTGTGGCGCTTGAAAGATTAATTTAAAGCCTAGTGCCACAGGTTATCTGCTGCTGCTTCTAACTCCATTCTTAAGAGACTTGGACACTGTGCTGTCTTCTGCTTGGCCTCCTTCTAACAGGCTCTTTATACGGCACAAAGCATAAACAGTCTCTTTTAATAAAGATTGCCTGGCAACGGGATTTTGTGTGTATTACAAACATTTCGGGATGAAAATCCAAGGTGGCTCTCTAGGCAATTGTGAGGGAGGCTTGCAATAATGAAGTCCAGATGTGCAGCTGTACATTCCAGGAAAGACACACTGTAAAACCTGCCTTTGCAAACAGCAACGGTCGCCCAAATTTATGCCGCCAATGGACTGAGGCTGGGTTTGCTCTAGGCAGTCTTAGGGAAACTATGCACATCATTTATTTGGCAGCCTTTTGAGAGGGGTCAGACTACAGTTCCCAGGATTCCCAGCCAGCCTGGGAATACTATCTAGGAACAGGGTTAGTGCATACTTGAGAAGTGCATAATATAATGCCAGATCCAGTCTGAACATGTGGCTGATTGTGCGACAGACAGTAATAATAAACCAATGGGCTCCAAGCACAGAAAACAGAGACCGTTGACTAACTTGTGAGTTGCAAAAACTTTTGATTCGCTTTATCCTCGCCAGGCTCTGCGTGGGGGATTTATTTATTTGTTTTTGCATCAAATCTGGATTTTTGAAAGCTCCATGCTGCTTGCGGTTGATCTTTTCAACTCTGATCTGAAGTTTCATCAAATAAAGGCAGTGGCCAGTGTTACAAACAGCCAGCTGTGTACGGGAAGGGATTCAGACAAGAAAATGTTTTCAGGGAGATCCAAATTGTGGGTTGCTTACTGAGAAATACCTCTTTGTGGCACCGCCTGCATCCCAAATCAGTGGCTATCTCGACTGAGGCCGCTGGGAGCCTTGGAGAATGTTCTCCAGATTTATGTCCCCCCCCCCACTGTTGCAAACACCCCCTTTCTTTGCACTCCAGAAATAGCAGGGCAATTCCTGACAAAATCTGATATTCCTTTGATAAGGTTTCCTTTAATGAAAAATCAAATTACCAGGCTGAAGGGAAAAAGCTAAACATTTCCAAGGATTGGCAATTTCCAGGGAAGCTGATTTCTGGAATTTGTTTGGAGAGGGCAGGGGGCCCAGATACATTGCCAAGAGCCGAGCTGCCTTGTTCTCCCATTAGCAGTTGTGCACAGAGCTGGGAGGGGGTGGGGTGGGGGACAAAAAAGAAAGCATTGAACTTGCTAACTGGTTATTTTTAAAAGGGTGAGTTGGCAACTGTGGCCAACGGAGCCCTGATTTTCAAAACGCTGCTCAGGGTTATCGGTGTGCCTGCAAGATGCGTGATTGTATAAACAGAGCTTTGTTCTCCCAGGTTTTGAACCCTCAAGACCTTTTCTGGGTGCCTCCTCTGGCTTTCCACTCATGTGTGAAGGAAAGGCGAGTCAAAGGAGGGGAGCGAAATCAGACTGGTTTTGAATTCTGTCGCTTCCCCACCTAGACACACGGATCCAAATCAGATCTCCTTTTTTTGTTTGTTTGTTTTTGGGTAGGGGTTTACCAAAAATAAAAAAAAAATGGAAGGATTTAGCTGGACAGGGTGAACTTTTGACCCACCCCATTATAAGACATCCCAGCAAGGGGGGAGAGAAAAAAAACCCAGTGTCTGGAGTGCTGGCCTCACCATTCCTGCTCTTTAAAATGTGGATTGCCACTTTTACAACCGCCAGATGGTCCGGCCTCTTCCTCCTCCACTGCAAGCCTTCTATCATCTCTGCTGACCGTTTGACCTTCCCACCATAAAACGAGGACCCTGCTCTGCCTCGCTCTGCCCCCAGCCACCCCATCCTGCTACCCATTCTCACCCAGGCCCCCCAAAGCAATATCTGAGATAGGGCTGGCCAAAAATGGGACAACGTCTCCACCTTGAGCTTGCAAACAAAGCACCCCCATCTTTTGTGCCCTTGAGAGCGGCTTCCCCCAAAGAGATATACGGGACTCCTTGGAAATAGCCCTGGATTACAGTCGCCAGCGTCATCCATCCCTGGTGGGGGGGACGTTGTGAAGTTGAACGGCAGCCACATGTGGAGGGGGAGAGTCCCCCCCTCTTTCCGCAGACCGTGGCAAGGTTTTAAGTTTGCAGTGCGTGAAGCTGTGGCTTGTAGGTGGGAAAGCCACCTTGACGAAGAGGAGCCAAACGATCTATGAAGCTAGATGAGCGGTTACTAAGAGGCTCGCCAATTTGTTGGTTGTTTATCTGCCTGTCCCCCTCCCCAAAGTCGCACTGTTTCAAGCCCAGATAAACACAACTCAGCCCAAGGGATAGCCCCTCAGATAGGCAGGTCTTTTAGTCACGTAAAAAGTTCGGAAAGTTAACCCAGATACGATCCCGCCCTTCCTGCCAAGCGATTCACCTGGGGCCATTTTGCACCATAAACAGGGTGAGCCCGTAGCATCGACTTTTTACGAACCTTAAAAGTCTCTTCAAATGGACGACGCAGTGCTTTCATTTCCCACAGGAGGCTCACTTAAAGATGCCACCCTGCTGGAAATTAATTCTCACCACCATTTAAAATTAGGGAAGCTCACCTTCAGACAGCCTGATCCAAGCCCACTCTCCTCCCATCTGGGGCTCCGCCAGCTGCCCCGGCTTTTAGCTTCCCATAAGCCAACATGGCCAGTGGGGAAGTGGAGAGAGAGGGTTGAAAGGCAAGGCGTCTGGAGAACAGCAGGTCGAGGGAGGAGGCTGGAAATTCACTCTCCCCCCCCCTGAACAATCCGGATCCCTCTGAACCCCCTTCTCTAAACTTCCTTCCACTGTGCAGATTTCATTTATAAGAACTCTTAAAAGAAAGAAAAGCAAATCGCTTTCCAATGTGTCATCTCAGTTCAGAGCGCAGGCAGACCAACACACTCTCTCTTAACTCCTCTCTTTGCCAGCGTGCCTTCTTTTTCCTGGAGTGCTTCTGAGTCAGGGCAAAATCAGCCCTCCCCCATTCATTTTGTGTCACGCTTTTCCTTCCTTTTCTCTCTCCCCTTTCTTTCTTTCTTTCTTTCTTTCTTTCTTTCTTTCTTTTTGGTAAAGGAAAGTTAATGACCTATTCTTCTCCCACCCAGGATGAAGCCACCACACCACCCCCTCCGCTTTTTGCTTTTTTTTTCTTCTCCTTTCTTTTTCTTTCCAGAAGCACTAGACAGAGGGGTGATTTACAGCTGGGTTTAATTGTGTGTCTCCCCCTTTCTTCCTCCCAGCACAAACATACCAACAAGCCGTAAAGCTTCGTCTGCCCTCTGCACGGGGAGTGGGGGGGGGGGGAGGGAAAGGTGGATGTTTACAGCCCAAACAGGTCCCAGCTTCTGTCTTGGAACGGCAGACGAGGAGGGCAGTTGCACCCAACGGCTTTGAGCCCTTTTCCTTATGGCGCCCTCCCTCGTCTTTTTCATGGGTGCTTGTGGGGAAGGGAAAGAAGGAATAAGGGGGCGGAGAAGGCAGACTTGACTCTGTCTTTCCAAAGACTGTCCGGAGATTTAAACTAGAGTTTCCAAACTGACCGTGAAAATAGTATGAGGTTGTGTGGGGCCCCCCACTTCCTTCAACATTGCTCCCTGCCTGATTAAGGAGGACTAAGGGCTTAGATGATAGCAGCGTTTCGGTATTTGAAGGGCTGTCACAAAGATGAAGGGGGACAAACTATTTACCAAAGCACCGGAAGGCGAACCAACGGATGGAAACCAAGAAGCAACCTAGAACTTAAGGAGACATTTCCTATCAATCAGAGGAACTGCTTGCCTCCAGAGGTGGTGGCTGCTCCATCACTGGAGGTTTTCAAGAAGAAAGAGACTGGACAGCCGTTGGTCTGAAGTGGTGTAGACCAGGGGTGTCCAATCTTGGCAACTTTAAGACTTGAGGACTTCAACTCCCAGAATTCTCCAGCCAACATGGCTGGCTGGGGAATTCTAGGAATTGAAGTCCACAGGACTTAAAGTTGCCAAGATTGGACATCCCTGGTGTAGACTCTCCTGCTTGAGCAGGGGGTTGGACTAGGTGACCTCCAAGGTCCCTTCCCGACTCTGTTAGTCTATGTTCCGAGAGAAAGAACGTAGGACCAATGGCTTCCAAACAAAACTCTAAGCAGAGGCCTGTATGGTTATAAGGGGTAAGCTGAGCGGTAATTCCAGAGACCAGGCAAAATAGCTTTACCCAAACAGATACACATTCCGGTACCTTTTATTCTCCTAAAATAAAATAATTGCGGTTAGTCCAGCAGTTAAGTTTTCTGGAAGCTCAGCTCTCAAAATGGTTCGTCGTGTCTCAGAGAAAGCTAATTTCACCCAGAACACCACGTTTGAAACAGCTTCTGGTTCAGAAAATTAATATCCGAAAAGGTTCCGTTTTGCAGTTTTCTACTTATGTAACTGAAGACGGGGGTCCTTCCCTCCCTCCCCTCCATTTCTTTCTGTAGCTTGTTTGTTTTTCTTTCTTGACATCACCCAACATCTGGTTAACAGAAGGGCTTGGCTGTAGACCTCTTTCCTGGCCAAGCTTATATAATTCAGGTCCTCGCACTAAATCAAAAGAGTGCCAAAGGGCCTAATACCCTTCAAGATTCTTATTAAAAACACAGGAAATTGTTTACTGATTTTAATACGCAGGTCAGCATAATAAATAAGTTAATTGGGGGGGCACAACAGGGACACCTTGTTAATTAAAGCTTCGCGGGCCATCTTTTCTGAAGACAGTTGGACATTTTTAAGAGGGTGCCTGCCAGATTCATTTTAATTTCTGGCCACAGTCAATATTTGGTCTTCGAGTGGGTGTTTTTGGCCTCTTCCTCTTTAGTTCCTCCGGAACGTAAGTCGCCCTAATGTTGACCAGGTGAAAAACGTAGCTTCCTTGCCAAGACTTTACTTTTCGATAAGATTAGGAACTGCCTGCTGAAAAAAGTTCTTGCCTTTAATTCCTTTTGCCAGAAATCCATTTGGGGAGGGAGCCAAAAGAGTTTAGTAATTCTCAGTGGGCTAACTGCCAGCTCAACCCTCTACCTCACCTGCAGCTTCATTTAAGAAACATAGAATAACACAGGGTTGGAAGGGACCTTAAAGGTCTTCTAGTCCAACCCACTGCTCAAGCAGGACACCTTGTCTAGTCTCTTCTCCTCTTGAAAACCTCCAGGCACCCAAAGGTTTGGCTACGGCGAGAGCAGCTGCAAGAAAAGAGGGCAAGAAATGGTTCTTTATTGCTCGAAGCTGAAATTAAATATATTCAACCAAGCTCTATGCCCCTCTCTTTTAACCTGAGTTTGGAGAAGCAGCACGGAGACACATTCTGCGTGGAGAACTAGGATAGTAGTCAAGACAGTCCTACAGGTCGTCCTCGATCTACGGCCAAGATCGAGTCACGTGATCATGGGGATGCTGCAACGGTCGTAAGTCTGAAAGCAGGTCCTAAGTCCCTTTTCTCAGGGCTGTTGTAACTTCAAACGGTCGTGAAGGTGAGGGCGATCTGTATAGGTGCCTACCTGAATTAAGTCCTTCTGAGTGTGGGTGGCTTACGCTAAGCTAAACGGGTCTGGGAATTGAAGCTTAAAAATAACCCAAGAGCTGATAAGGACCAAGGGAAGATCTTCTAGGTTGTGATTTATTTATAATTCCTAGTTATCCCTTGTTCAAACAATGTGGATTGTTTCTCTGCCTTTTAAGTCAAGGTTTCAGAAGCGGTTTTATCTTTGGGACAAACAAAGCAAGGGTTCTGCGGCTTTGTGATTATTGTGAACGTCTACTCTTGTCTCTTCTCCTCTTCTCAAAAAGGCTGCCACAATTTCTAATTGTGTCCTTTTCCCTTTCCACCTACCTGCCGTTCTTGATCGTCACCTTCTGCCTAAGACTCCGGCATAAAACACCCTAGCGTGCATGCAGTATTACCGACACACACAGGCCTGTCACGTGTGGACAGGTTCCCATGTAATCCTCTCGGAAGGAGGGCTACAGAGAAAGCAAATCCCACAATTTGGAATTGCAAAACATTGCCCCGGGGAAAACTGTTTGCAAAAAGGGAATATCAGCTGCATCGACTGTGCAACATTTGCGTGGTGTAATCCTGAACCAAAACCAAGAAAACAATCTGCTTTCTCCCCCCCCCCTCTTTCTTCTCCCACAACCCCAAGGAGGAAGAAAAAGAAAAAAGAAGGCAAGAGATTAGGGAGTCAACAGTGAGAAGGACGGGGAAGTTAAACAGGTTTGCAAAGGGCACAGAAATTAGGACTGTTGCGTGGAAGTTACATTTTACATTTGCCAAAATTTTATTTTTCCCCCCCAATAAATCCTCACAGCTCTTGATTGCCTCTATTGCAATATTCTTCTGGGGTTGATGGGACTGATAGTTCAATGCATTTGGCAAGTACCAAAATCAAGAAAATATGCCCTAAGATGTACTGCTAGCCATGAACTTGGATGGTCTCAAAGGTTGATTAGACAAACTCATGGAGACATAGCCAACTGATTGCAGGTAGCCTTCAACTTATGACCGCAATGGAGCCCAGAGAACTTATGTTGCTAAGCAAGACAGTTGTTAAATGAGTCTTATCTCATTTTATGACCTTCCTTTCCACAGTTGTTAAGTGAATCCCCATTGATTTTGCTGCTCAGAAGGTGGCAAAAGGGGATCACGTAACCCCAGGACACTGCAACCGTCATAAATACGAGTCGGTTGCCAAGCTTCTGAATTTTCATCACGTGACCATGGGGATGCTGCAATGGTCTTAAGTGTGAAAACTTGTCATAAATCACTTTTTCCCCGGTGCCGTTGTAAAGGAACGGTAGCATTGGGATCTAATGAAGCCAACTAAAACTTAACAAGAGCATATAAAAAGAGATGTAACAGATGGGAGTGAAATTAGGAACAGTGTCTAGAAAGAAAAGAGAGAGAGGTCGCAGCTAAGACTAAAACTATATATTTATGCATGTACTGACTCACAGAAGTGGGGGAGGAAAAAATGACAACCTGCCACATCCTGGAAAAAAAAAACTCACGATGAGCAAGATTTCACTTTCCCCAGAGAGTGCAAGCAACCGGGTTGGGTTTTTTTTTTAAAAAAAAAATATGCCTAAAAGCAACATCCCATTCTCTTTGTTATTCATAAATTTGGAAATTCTGAATGTGTGGAGGATCTGATCTACAAAAGACTAAGATCCTGAGCAGCTGATTTCTCATGCAGAAAGTCTGCCTTTTCCACTTAAGAACAGAACAGAATGACAGAATCGGAAGGGACCTTGGAGGTCTTCTAGTCCAACCCCATGCTCAGGCAAATGGCTGCCTAATCTCTTCTTAAAAACTTCCAGGGTTGGAGCTTTCACAACTTCTGGAGTCGAGTCGTTCCACTGGTTGATTGTTCTCACTGTAAGGAAATTTCTCCTTAGTTCTTCTAGGTTGCTTCTCTCCTTGATTAATTTCCATTCATTACTTTTTGTCCTGCCTTCGGGGTGCTTTGGAGACTAGCTTGACTCCTTCTTCTTTGGGGCAGCCCCTGAGATATTGGAACGCTGCTATCATGTCCCCCCTCATCCTTCTCTTCATTAAACTAGACGTAACCAATTCCTGCAACCGTTCTTTGTATGTTTTAGCCTCCAGTCCCCTGATCATCTTTGTCGCTCTTCTCTGCACTCTTTTTTCTAGAGTCTCCAGATCTTTTTTACATTGTGGCATCCAAAACATGCCAGAAACCGGTCTGTGCAAACGAGCGAAGCCCCATCTGTGGGATGCAGGCAGCACGTGAAACCAGGCCCCCTCCCATCCGCAGAAAAACCTCTCTCCGCGGAACCTGTCCCTGGTGCCCAAAAGGTTGTGGGGGCCGCTGCTATAAAATGTGTAAACCCTGCCTTAGGTACTGGCTTGTGGGTGTACAGGAATATAGAAATGGCCTTGAAGACATTCAAGGGTTCTTAAGTAAATACCAGCTTTGCCCGTAAAGCAAGAAGGGAGTGAAAAAAAAAATCAAGGCTGACTCATCTTGATTCTCCTTGGTATCAGGTGGGGGGAAAGATTCTACAAGATTCTTTCAATTTTTTTTCTTATTATACCTGAAGTACTAAAATACATTTCCAGTAATCGAAACTGTTTCCTGAGTGGCCTACCTACCTGGCTTTAAGAATTAATTGAAGTCTTTTATGATTTTTAATTTCAGAACTGGGGACCACAGAATAGAGAAGTTGTCACTTCCTTTGAAGGCAAACCAAAGAAGTTGAAGAAGTCTTCATAGCCACCTGCCTTTGAGATCTTTTCAACTGCCACGTTTACCTAACCTACTTGACTTGGTAAGCCACAAAACAAGCCATATCCAATCAGATTGTCCCTGACCAAGTTGAGCAGGCCGATGTACATGCAGCTGTAGGTCTTTCCCAAGTTTGGTTCCAGTAAGCAGGTGTGAACACAACTCTCCTCTATCTGTTCCTCTGCTCAACACCCCGGACGCTAATCCCTCAAGTATTTCCTTTTTAATTACAGCCCCACATGCCAAAGCTTCCTTCCTGATTTTCATAGCTAGCAAGTCCGAATTAACCCGGCACAGGTGAGAACTTGAATCTGCACCCAGTAGTAGCAAAGCTGTGTATGGGAGCAATCCCTTCGGGGTTTCTAGCTTGAGGCGGCCGAAGCACAATTAACCAACTGGTAAACATCTATCTCACTCTGTGAGAGAGAGAGCGCCTGTTACGCGTCCCAGCTTCTGCCAACCTAGCAGTTCGAAAGCACGTAAAAATGCAAGTAGGAAAATAGGGACCGCTCCGGTGGGAAGGGAACAGCGTTCCGTGCGCCTTTGGCGTCTAGTCATGCCGGCCACGTGACCACAGAGACGTCCTCGGACAAGCGCTGGCTCTTCGGCTTTGAAACGGAGATGAGTCGGAAACAACTAGCACGCATGTGCGGGGGAACCTTTACCTTTACCTTTAAACATCTATCTACAGAGAGGCTCAGCAAAAGTTTTATCTATTTTAAGGTTTTGCTGAGAGCAAATTTTTCAGAGCAAGGCTTGGCCTTGCTAGCCATTCCTCCTTTCCTCGCCTCTTCAGAATCTCTTGAGCCACTGTCCCCCACCCACCGTGCGGCAGAAACATTTAAGGAAACTGGAGGAAAGCATTGCAAGAGAGCCGTGTGGGAAAAGATTGTCCAAGTCATCCCACATCATAAGCTTATGGCAGTTCTGTTAAATGCACTGGGAAGAAGGGGTGGATCAGCTAAGGGAGCGTGGGAAGAGTTGGGAAGCCACGAAAGCAGAGCTGTAGAGAGAGTGGGCGGAGCTTCAGAAGAGGATGAAGAGATGGGGAAGATTGGTAGGCTACATCTGGAAGTTTCTGTGTCTTGAAACACTGAGCACCTAATTTGAATAGAATTTGAACACCCAATTCTCACAGTACTGTCTTATGTTGAAGTATATTTACCCAGGTTGTGTGGCCATGGTATTATTGTAATTATACCTCTAATCTTCTTTACTACCCCCTCTTATTGGTATCATTATTATGATTATTATTAGTCTGCTGCTTTGCATGTACACTGAGAGACACCAGAGACAAATTCCTTGTGTGTCTAAAACATTCTCTCCTCTTCTCTCCTATTCTATTCTATTCCATTCCATTCCATTCTTCATTATTCTATTCTATATTCTATTCTATTTGCTCTGCTTTACTCTACCTTATTCTACATATGCCACTATCCCTCCACTCACATTGAGTTGGGAGCGACTCATCAGTCCATTAAAATCCATCCAAGTCATCCACCAGAGGTTAGTTACATCAGCCCTTCCCTTGTAATATGGACAAGGCCAGGCCCCCAACTCAGGCATCCCCAAGGGGTTCAGATGGGTTTCAACACGGAAGGGGAAAAATGCACACAACATGCGCTTCACTGCAGAATGGACGCAGCAGTTGTGAGCTTGGCCTCCTGTCTTGAACAGAAACTCCTCACAAGCCTTCCCAGACACCCTCCTCAAGGGAGGAGACGCAACACACAAGCGGCAACTCATCACCGTTGCCCGAGATGAACTTTCCTCGGTTTCAGAGGCCAATGTGCAAGTCTCTGCAAGACCTCAAGGGCCAAGGCAGCAAAACTAAGGCTCCTTTCACACAAGTTGAAAGTAAAAATAGCTCAATTCGTGTGTGTGGGGGGGGTGTCAGGGTCAAGCGCTTGCAAGCTGCTATGTGCTCTTTTCTCTCTACTATCTCCAATCTCTTAGGAGGAGACGTGCTTCCTAAACCATGGAAATAAATAAATAAATAAATACGGAAGGAAGGAAGGAAGGAAGGAAGGAAGGAAGGAAGGAAGGAAGGAAGGAAGGAAGGAAAAAAGAAAGAAAGAAAGAAAGAGCCCAACGTGCGGCCTCAAACAAGCCATATGATGGATTCAGGTAGGAAATGAAGCCATTGTTAAACATGTGCAGAGGTCTGCAAGCTTGACAACTTTAAGACTTGTGGAGTTCAGCTCCCAGAATTCCTCAGCCAGCAAGTTTTAAAGCATATCCTATCCTATCCTATCCTATCCTATCCTATCCTATCCTATCCTATCCTATCCTATCCTATATTTCGTCTATTCTGATTCTACTCTAGTCTGAGTATTCTAGTGTATTCTGAGTCTAGTCCTGTCTATTCCCCCCATCTTTGGAAGAGGGGGACAACTGGACGCCAATTCAGCCACCTGCCAGCCATCTTGGGAGGTGTTCCAAGAAAACACTGCCCTATCTGAAGTGGCAAGGGGGCAGGATTTTGGCCCTAGGTTGGGGGGAAAAAAAGTCTTGCTCTACTGCGCCACCTTCTCTAGCCAGCCCAGGCTGCCTGCCGTGTTTTATGGAGTGTGTGGCACTGTTAAAAGCCAGGAGGTTCAAAGCGAGGGTTAGGATTCACAGGGACACGCTGGGAGTAAATCCCAACACACGTACACACCCAGCGCCCGAGTCTCAAGCCCCTGCACGCCAGAGTGGCCACAAAAAGCATTCCCATTCAGGCTTGACCTTAATTGCAAGCTACTTCCAGAAGATGCTGGGACACAGATGGGAGGAAGTGCTTTTTTAAGGATTTCAAGGGAGGGAGGGAGGGAGGGAGGGAGAGAGAGAGAGAGAGAGAATGACAGGGTACAAGCACTGCTCTGTAGGTAATTAAATTAATGGTTTAGCCTCCAATGTGATGTTTTAATTCTTTCTTCCAGTCAGGTTCAGACATTGCAGAAATGGGGGGGAGGAGATGGGGGGGGGGAAAGAATCTGCACCCTCTGTTTATTGCCCCTATCTGTAGGCAAGGTCAGAAACAGGCATGTTTAAGCTTCCATTTCCCCCTCCCCACAGTACCGAAACAGCACAAAACGAAACCAGATGCAGCAGCCTGAGCTCTTGATCTTAGACAACATATAATGCTGCCGCACTTATTCTCCCAGTGATAATTTAGGTGCCAATAAGACGTTAAAAATAGGACACTGCTTTCAAGAAGTTAGCTCCACTTAAGGGACTGCAAAACACACACACACACACACACACACACACACAGACTGACTCTTGATCCAGATGGTATTTCAATCTTGCAGAAATTCTCGGATGGTGCAGAGAAAGCTCTACTAAACCCTGAGGGTGTCTACAGGAAATACATACATATATTTATATCAGGGAGCAAAGAGGACAAGTACAGGATCCTTGGTATTCAATGATGATGAACAAGAAAGTCACTGTCGTGTTGCACAAACAAAGTGATTGCAGCTTTCTGACCGGCAGCCAAAAGCTCTCTTTAGCCTTTATGATTGGCAAAAAGGGGACAAACGCAGAAGGCCTGATTCAGCAAAGTAACTTGTCAGATGCTGACCGTCAACCACTTATCTGAAAAATACTAAAAAAAAAAATCTGTGCATTTTCTGTGCATCGGAGGGTTTGCGATGTGGATTTTAACTGTTCTGCATTTGGAAAGCAAGGCCAAAAGTTGGTCCTGCTGTTTTCCAACCTCAAAGAAAAGCTGCCATGTGTAATTACACAGCTTCGTCTTCCCTTCTCTCTCTCTCTCTCTCTCTCTCTCTCTCTCTCACACACACACACACACACACACACACACACAGAAAACACACTTCAGCCTCATTTCCATCTGCCTAATGCGGTATTAATACTGAAACCTCCAGCTGGATACACAGCCACTGTCTCCTTGCAGAAAGCTTAACCGCTCGGCTAAAAGCAAACCCACAAGGTACAAAGCAGAAGCTTTTTCTGGGGGGGGGGGAAAGGCTGTGGAGGCAGGCAGGATGCCCTAGGAACCAGACGGGAGACACACACACACACACACACACACACACACACACACACACACACCGTCCTGCTATGCACCTGATTTTGCTTCCTGAAAGAAAAGGAGGAGGAGACTTTTGTTGTTGTTTTGGGTTTTTGGCCCAACCTGCTCCAAGTTATACCGAACTACCTTCATGCCCAGAGTTCTCAAAAGAGTTGGGTGGCCTTGGAAATATAGTAATAAAAGGAATGGCTTTTAAAATAAGATCTGCCTCAAGAGGGTCTATAGAAGCTCTAGGCAACCCTGCATGCTTGACTTCCGCTGGGATGTTTGAAAAGAAAGAATTCTCTTGGACTTCCAAGGCCACAGCCAAAGAGAGGCAACTGCGGCTTCTCACCCATCATAGCAGCCAACGCGGAAGGCACAGCACGCTGCAAACTGCTGCAGGGGGTTAAAAAATTAGTTATCGTACAGAGCGAGGCTGTCTTACCCACCCCAAGAGCCTTGTGGGGTTTGTAACCTTTGCAGCAAGTTGTTACTCCTGGCGAGGAAGCAGCAGGCCCACCTCATAGGAGAGACAGATGACCCACTTCTGAGGCTCAATGACCCACTTAATCTGATGTCAGGAGTTCAGTTCTTATAATGCCTGCTTTATCCTGGCTGGCGAACGTCCTTACTCAGCCTTCTTCCCTCCCGTGCTGAACCCCCGTTCCCGACAGCTTCACCAAACCACCAATTGCCACCTCATTTTTCCCTTGAGCAATCCTTTGGTGTCAAGAAAATTCTTGGAAGAGGGGAAAGCCACATCTAAGAAGGTGGAGAAGAGAGGTAAAGATGTTACGATTTAACCTTTCATCCCCTTTTCTTTGAGATGCGCAGTGCAGTTGGGATGAAGGAGGGGACTCAAATACGCCCGGCGTATCGTTAAAGGGGATGTTTTGTGCTCTTGTTTAATGAAATGCACCTCTTATGTATCCCTCGGCCACTTTGGCTAGGGACACCCCCCCAAAAAAAAGAAGATATTGAAATGTAAAAACAAATACACACACACACACACACACACACACACACACACACAGACAGAGGATGTGGGGGAAGGTACTGAGCTAAAAGGCTGGCCCTGACGATACGTTGAAAGCTGTACATTTCAACCAAGCTCAGCTGAGTCAGCTGCACTTTTGTGGCTGCGGTTCACGCATTAGGAACTAGCCAGGCAGGGCTTAAAAGAATTCTGCAAAAGTTAGCTCGGTCCTGTCGCAAGAGGCATGTGTCCCAAGCAGACTTTTTGCTTCTTTCTTGTCACTCTTCACTTGCTTTTTACTTTTTATTTTAAAAGAGGAAGCTTTTCCTCTGGCGCCTCCGAGGCAGTTGTTGCCTTGTATAAGCACTCCGTGGCCCTGTTTTTTCAGTTGTCCTAGCCAGATTGTCTCCTGCTAGGACACTAATATAGAAAATGCCAGTTTCTGTATTAGCCATACTTCGCAGGCGCTAATGCTCAGCCATCAGGCAGACGCCTTGCACAGAGAGAGTGGTGGGTTCAAGCTACGGTATTCCCACTTAAGAGGAACCAGGATCTTACAGGCAGTCCTCGCCTTACGGTCACAGTTGAGCCCAACATTTACGATGCTAAGTGGTTAAGCGACTTTTGGGCCCCATTTGACAAATCACTGAATCACTGCAGTTGTTAGTCACATGGTTGTTACTTGAATCTGGCCGCCCCACTGACTTGGCTTGTCCAAAGGCGGCAAAGGGGGAACACATGACCCAACCCCCAGGGACACTGCGACCGTCATAAATATGAGTCAGCTGCCAAGCCTCTGAATTTTGATCATGTGACCATGGGGATGCTGCAACGGTGGTCGTTCAGTGTGAAAAATGGTCACAAGTCACTTTTTACAGTAGTGTTGTTATGACTTTGGACGGTCGCGAAATGAAATGTTGTAAGTTGAGGACTATCGGTATTTAGCAAATGGCGGAGGCCAGCTCAATCAGAGCAGACAATTCCAAAGCGAACGACCGTCTGGCACAGCCTACTTTCTCCCTTCTCGCCTTGATCGGTACTTTTCACAGAAGTAGAGGAACTGGATTCCCGTGTGGTTAAAAGCTGAGCGCACCTTGCCAGGTGCAACCCAGATGGAGCATAAACATCTGCCATCCCAATTCGTCAAAAGGTTCAAAACAAATCCACCGAAAAAGCTTTCTGTAAGGTGATCTTGTCATCTATCGCTGTCCGTCTCTCTCTCTCCTGCAGCAGGAATCGAGATCGAATTAAAAGGCGGAGAAGAAGCTGATGGGAGGATCAGGGCTTAACCCTGAAGGCTTCCCACGGAGAAGCCTGGGGCCACTCATACTTGGAAACTGACCAGGGAGTCCTCTAACAGAAGGGTCGCTAAATGAGCTGTTGAAAGTCAACCTGTACTAATATACATGGCAGAGAACGATGCAGACTAAGCCTGAATGACGCAGCCTTAAGACAAGCCAATGGACGGTCTGAGCTTGTAATATATTCTGGAGAAAAGGCCGTTTCTTCAACATCTTCTCAAGAAATTCACCTTCTGTTTGGGTATACGTGTTTGCTGCTTCGACATTTATTTCTCCAAAGCTAAGCTTTATTGTTGGGGCCTTCAAAAGCACTCGCTTTGAGCTGTAATTACTTATCGAGGTGGTCTCAAAACGACGAGTTTTCTTAAATATAACAGGGGAACAGGGGTGCCCCTTTTTATGCCAGGTCAAATTTCAAAACGGGAGTGAGGGAATTAACTAAGCCACTGACTTTGATCCTGCCTAGACTTGAAAGTCAGCAAAGGAATTCTTGTGTTTTAGTCCAGTTGCCTGCATGCACATGCAAACTGAATGTTGTTGTGTGTGGGGGGGGGTTGTTTTTTGTTTTAAAAAAATCCTTGTTCCTAGAAAAACTGAGCTGCCTCTCAAGAGACTTGCATGCTTTTCAAATCCTGTACTGTAGCAAAGAACTCGAGAGAGTCACGCCCCAAAGCTACCCGAGCAAGAAGCAACAAGCCACTTTACTTTTTCCTTTTTTTAAGTTTTTGCCCTTTTCCGAGCCTTTTGCAAGCACAATCTGTAAAAATTCAAAGTTAGGGGATTTTTGCAGCTAAAAATGAGGGCGGTTTACCAAAAAAAAAAAAAAAAGTACGCATACTTTCCAACGAGTCTCCAAGACTGGGACCCGCTCGCCCCCCTCCCCTTGTAATTTCTTGCCAACCAGTCTGAACACTTGACTCTGCTTCCCAGACCGAGAAGTACCCTTGGCATCTCTCTGAATCACACTGAAAGATCAATGTCCTTCTCATGCAACTGGCCACACCTGCCCTGCTCCCTTTGGGAATATAAAAAAAATAAAAATTCTCCATGAAGTTCAAATGCATCGTATCTTCCCTTGCTCAGTTCAACTTCACACGGCTCGCCCAGCAAAGATCAAACTCTCCTCAACCACCCACATATTTTATTTATTTATTTATTTAATTATGGGGGGAAAAGGCATACCGCCGCCTATCTGATGCAACATAACCCCGGTCCCCCGGGTAATAACAACAATAAAAAACAGAAAAAAGCATTATAAAATAAAAATAAAAACCCCACACTCCTGGCCCCCCCCAAAACACAATCCAACCTCACATATGCCCAGCACCCACAACTTCTGGAGGCAAGCCGTTCCACTGGTTAATTGTTCTCGCTTTCAGGAAATCTATCCTTAGTTCTAGGTTGCTTCTCTCCTTGGTTAGTTTCCAACCGTTGCTTCTTGTCCTGCCTTCAGGTGCTTTGGAAAATAAGTTGAAACAACCCCACACCCCGCTTATTTGGGGCAGCCCCTCAAACCAAACTGAAACTTTGGGGCTGTTTGCCTTCTCTTTGGAAACCCAATATTTTTCTGTGATGCTGAATTTTTATTTTTATTTTATTTTTTTACTTTCAAGCAGTACCAGAGAGCTCCATTGATAAAAAGAAAAGAAGAAGAAAAAAAAGCTTCGGTGTTAGAGAGCGAGATGCAGAACTTGCATCCTGATCAGCATATTCTCATTCCTACCACCACGCCAATATTAATATTCAGTAGTCTGACACAATGCTAGATACAAAGGCCGGGCTACCCCAGTTCCCAGCAGCTGTATTCATCTTTCTAAATACCACCAGCCCAGCCTCTCAACTTCTGTCAAGTTGGGTGGGTGGGTGGGTGGGGGGAGGAATTCAGGGGGGTGGGGGCAGAGATTAGAAATGCAACTTTTTCCTTCAAGGGATAATAAGGTTTTAGAGCCAACGACCGCACTTGGCTTGGGATCACACAACCCACCAAAATGAGCGGGGGCGGGGCCAAGAGAAAAACTATATTTAACTTCACCAACCTTAATCAACATCGTCAGAAAGAGTTATGATTAACGGTTAAGAATCCCTCCTCGCCTTACAAATTTGCCATCGGCTGGCCACTTTAAAAAAAAAAAAACCCTGGGAAATGTTCACAAGCTGTGTGTAGTTTTGGGGAATCTGAATGGGTAACCTCCTGCTTCAACTGGACAACAGAAAAGAGATTTATTTAGAGAGGGGCACTGCAGCAGCAAACTTGGTTTATTTAAAAAACAAACCTGGGTTTTAGGAGACTGTGTCAAGCACGCCATGCAGATATATACAGTCCTATGCAACTTAAGGGCGTCTTAGGATACTACGGCCTCCTTTGCATT
This sequence comes from Vipera ursinii, assembly GCF_947247035.1. Lineage (NCBI taxonomy): Eukaryota > Metazoa > Chordata > Lepidosauria > Squamata > Viperidae > Vipera > Vipera ursinii. The sequence continues at coordinate 2,417,930 of NC_139530.1, read as the reverse complement.
ATCTCCATGGGATGGCAACAATTACCACACATTCAGTTCGTGCCTTTCATCAGAGGTACCCACGCATGAAGGCAGACCACACCTAGAGGCCTTCCAGGACTGAAACTCAATTGCCTCTGGGGTTCAGGTGCAAAGAACCTCTATGCAAACCATAGATAGAGACCCACTTAAATGCAAATTGGGGTCGTTTATTCTTTTCAAGAAAAAACAGAGAAGGATAAAAAGCAGTCAGTTAAAAAGTTAAAACAATCACCATGAAGGAATCTACCCAAGAAAAGTTCAGATTTCAAACAGAAAGTGCTGGAACACTGACAATTACATTGATGTCCATTGCATTTGGAGAGCCACCACACTGGGAAATCAGCAACGATGCCGATTCTTTTACAGTAAGCCAGAAATTCTGGTTTGTTTATTTTTTTGTTGTTGTTGTTAACTGCCCATCTGACCCGTGGTTTTTCCCTGAGTTCCTTTTCAATTCCCCTTGTGGGATTGAAAATATGCTCTGAAGAGTCGGGCTGAGCTGCTCTGGAATTTGGTCCTGACTTAGCAATATTACGAGAGCCTGGCTCGGTCAAGCCAACCGCACTAAAATTAATCACTGCTTAGCAAGGAAAGGACCCAGATCGCCAAAATCTCCCCCATCTGCCATTCTTCTTCTACTGGAAAAGGGAACCTGCACGACGGCCCCCCCGATGATTTTCACTGGAGCTTCTCAAGGCTTTTTTTTCAAACCCTCTCATGACTTCCCAGGATGAGACTTGAGCGCTAATGGCTGCAACAGAGAGAGAGACAGAAAAATAGTGGGGCTGGGGGGGGGGAAAACAATCCCCAAACCCTCAATTACTCTATCAAGCAAGTTCTCATTTCTTTTTCCTTCTTAGATAGCCTCCTGGAGAACTCTTCCCCCCCCCCCCGCCGTGGAGAGCTACTGGAACTCTCTTAAAACAGGATCCCTTCGCCCAAATGACATGAAGGGAGATTGAATGCAAGCCTGTCATTCTTTTGGCCAGACTGTCTGTCTGCTGGTTGAGCGTTTCCTGCTCTCCGCGGCTGCAGACGCCACTCTCCGCATTGGTTAAATTATTTAAAATCCATAGCTGTGCAACTGTGCTGCGAGGGGCAGGGGTGGGGGGCTAGGAAGAGGGGAGGGAGAACGAATGCCAAGATTATCTCTTCCCTTTAGCTCTTCCACTCTTCCCTTTTTTTTTTTTATCCACATGTTCCCTCAAGCCCACCACCGCTCACGGAAGCCAATTTCATTCAGACTAAAAGCTTTCTTTCTTTCTTTTTTTCATTATTGGCATACCTATCCAAGGCAGTGAAAGTTAATGGAGGTTTTTGCATGCAGAGAGAATTAACAGGTGAGGTTTTTCAGCAGTTGTGGCGAAGGTTATGGAGGCTGACTCCAATTCAAATCATGTTTACCTCCTGGCAAGATTCAACTTGGCACACGTTTCATAGAACATAGAATAACAGGGATGGAAGAGACCTAGTCCAACGCCCAGCTGAAACAGGAGACTCTATTCCATTCCGGACAAATGGCTGTCTAATCTCTTGAGAACCTCCAGTGATGGAGCACTCACAATTTCTGAAGGCAAGCCGTTCCACTGATTAATTGTTCTTACGGTCAGGAAATTTCTCCTCAGTTCTAGACTGGATCTTTCTTTGAAGATCTTCTACCTGTTACTTCAAGTCCTGCCCTCTGGTGCTTTGAAGAATAAGTTGACTCCCTCTTCTTTGTGGCATCCCCTTAGATAATGGAAGAGTGTTATGTCACCCCTAGTCCTAGACTAGACTAGACTAGACTAGAATAGAATAGAATAGAATAGAATAGAATAGAATAGAATAGAATAGAATAGAATAGAATAGAATAGAATAGAATAGAATAGAATAGAATAGAATCTGGAAGGGTCCTTGGAGGTCTTCTAGTCCAGCCCTTCTTTTTATTAAACTAGACATACCCAATTCCTGCAACTGTTCTTCATGTTTTAGCCTCCAGAGCCCAAATCACCCTGGTTGCTCTTTCTTCTCTGCACTCTTTCTAGAGTCTCAAACACTTTTCTGTATTGTGGTGACCAGAACTGGATGCAGGATTCCAAGTGTCAAGTCTCACCAGTGCGGTATTGCATTGCCATTTTCTTGCAGTATAAAACAATCTTCCTGGTAGTTACAACCAAATCAGCTAAAACTTTTGAGAGAAAACAGATCTGGACAGTTTTACGCAACTTGCTGATGACAATTGGCTTCACACGGTGTGCAAGCAAAGTTGTGGTTTTGCACACCACGCTCAGAACTGCCTGGAGTTTATTTCTCAATAATGCCCTAAAGGTGGCACGGTGTAACGTATCAACCCAAGTTCGTTTTGTTCTCCCCAAGTTGGTGAGTGGGTTCCATGCTGCTGAAGTTTTAAAAATCCAGCCTCTCCCATTATTTCTTGGCATAAAATGAAAGCTGATACTTGTTAAAGTCAGCATACAGGAACACACCAGCAAGATTGTCACTTTAACACATATACCAAAAGGGACCCCCTTCCCCTCCCCCATATTTGGAATAATACTCAGCAAGGCATGGAAGAAAGTAAAAGAGTCTTGTAAGGCCATCTGCTGTAGGAGACCAGGGTGAGGTCGGGTCACACAATTAAACCTGTCCTGGGACAAATTTGAATAAAGAGGGTGTTTACATTTTTCCTCCACAGCATGGAGATATAAGGCATTCAAAACACTGTTCTCTTCTCCACCATCTGCCCCTTGCCTATTATTATTATTATTATTATTATTATTATTATTATTATTATTATTATTATTATTATTATTAACATGGGGGGAATGATTAGCAATTAGGGTATCTAAAAAGCAAAGAGAGACTGTTAAAAAACCCCATTTATCTAATATGAGATCTCTTGGCATTTGCTGTCTCTCCATTCTTTGATAAAAGTTTGATATAAAATATATGTGGAGGAGTTTGAATTTGGCAGGGATGAAGTCTAACTTGACAGTAACACTATTAATTTGTCAGCTCTTTAAATTTTGAACCTTACCAAGATGCACTTTTTAAAAAACTGTGTAAGATTCATTCAAACCATAAATTTGGATGGAAGGATAACTCATCCCTTCTGGAAGTTGCCTAACAATAATTACTACAGCTCCAGCACAGCATCAGAAATATCCCAAATATTTCTGTTTCTCCAAAACTGAATTTGCGATCTTCATGTTTATACACTTCCTGTGTGTTTGCAAATCTCTACAAAGCCATTGCATTCATTATTCTAACCGCCGTGGGATCAGGAAAGGAAGGCTTCAAGTGTTGTCTAAAAAACCAATATTAGCTTTTACGTTCACTTGTAAACAGCAACCCATACGACTTTGTTCAACCGGGTGCAAGCCGCTAAAAAGTGATGCCTTTATAAACAATGAGAACACTGCTTTAATTTTATTCATTTGGGGAGATCAAACACAATGTAAGCCATCGATAGAAGCCTGCACGGAATGAAAACCAATCAATTGCAAAAAACGGCTGGAGACCTGAAGGCTGGCTGAGAATCTTGGGAATGGCAGACATTAATATATCTCATTTTATATAGGTGTAGCCTACATAGGAAACTGGTGACACTATCCATCCTAGACGACACAAAAGGAAATGTACGTGTTTTGGCGTCTACGGTACCAGAAGGCTCCATCAAGCAAGGTGTGTTTCTTTGAAGACGTTTCACTTCTCGCCCAAGAAGCTTCCTCTCCGATCAATTACCTTTGACCTAAGAATTATTTTCCGCCAAGGTATTCTAAATGGAAGAACGTTTCATCTTCCTATTTCTGAAGACGTAAGAGGCAAAAGAAGCCGGGGCATCAATAAATCCTCTCTTCTTCTACGAGTCTTCAACCCAAAGCAAAATAAGGGGGGGGAGGGGGACACAGCTGTGTCTCCTTTTGTTTCTTAATGGAAAAAGCAACTGAGCTTTAACTATAATTAAGCTGCTGGACACCGTTTTAATGACAACTTGAAGTTACAATGATCTGGAAAAGATAGCTTCTGATCATAGCAAGAGAGGTCCTGAAATGATGGGGGAAAAGCTCCCAACTTCCAGGGGAGAAAAAGATAAGATATCTAACGGACAGTTTGACATTTTGGACACAGCCAGAGTGTGATTTGGAAATGCAGAACATACAATCCCTGGTCTGGAAGGGACCTTGGAGGTCTTCTAGTCGAAACCCCTGCTCAAGGCAGAGCCTTATACCATCCCGGTCAAATGGTTGTCCAATCTATTTTGAAAACCTCCAGTGATGGAGCACCCATAACTCGGTGAGGTGAGCTATTATATCGATTAATTGTCCTCACTGCCAGGAAATTCCTCCTTAATTCCAGGTTGCTTCTCTCCCTGACCAGTTTCCATCCTTTGCTTCTTGTCCTGCCGTCAGGGGCTTTGGCGAAGAGGTTGGCTCCTCTACGACAGCCCCTCTCACTTCTGTGCTCGGAGGAATGCAACAGCCTCCTCACCTTTCATACACTGAGGACCTTTATGTCTCTTTTAATTGGGGCGCAATGGATTAATCTGATTTCTGCTTCAAGGCCACTTGGCAGTGCTCAATTGCGGGTTACTGAGCTGCAGAATTAAATAAGGAATACGTATTCTAAAAGCACATTCCAAAGTTGTATAGCACAGAAGGTTCCCACTGAAAATGTTGGAGAGGAAGATGACTATCCTGATGGGAAGTTTGCCTCAAGTTATGTTGAGAACTAAAGTATATATATCCATGTATCCTTCCTTCCTTCCTTCCTTCCTTCCTTCCTTCCTTATCTATCTATCTATCTATCTATCTATCTATCTATCTATCTATCTATCTATCTATCTTTCTCTATCTTTATATTCCTTGCCACCCACCTTGCATGAAGGTGACTTTAGACAGCATACAGCACTTAATTTGAAAAAAAAATCAGTGACAATTAAAAAACAACTGTAAAAAGACACACAAAACAGAAGTGGAGGGTATATAATAAGGGAGCTAATGAAATTTGCCCTGGTGCCCTGGAGCCCCCAGGCCTGATAATATAGCCAGGTCTCATGGGATTTGCAGAATGCTGAGAAGGTTAGAGCTAATTTCATTAATACATGATAATTTAACCAACAGTGCATTTCTTTAGTTAATGCTACCTTTTTTTTTTTGGCCTGTCCTGGGAATGCTGGTTTCACTGCCATCACCAATCACTGTTATTAAGGTATCATAATATAATGGGTAGAGTTTGAGTAGGGCCAAGGAAAGCCAGGCATTGTCCAAGCTCAAAGTCCATCTTAGAAAGTCACCGAGCAGACATTTGAGCCAGTCAGTTTCTCTCAGCTGAGCCTACCTCGCAGGATTGGTTTACTCTGTACGGCCAACCGAGCTTGCGAAGAAAAAGTGAGCTGTGATTCCAACAAATGCATGAATATAAACAGAAATCTGTAGCACTGCCACGTTTATCAAATGGTGTTCACACACACACACACACACACACACACACACACACACACCGAAAGTCAATCCAAGTCACACTGGACATTGGCGCCTCAAAAGGCGGGTCAAAGGGAGCCAAAGCAAAGCAATTCTATAGCACAGAAACCGTTGGGGGGGGAGGAATTCGGTACACCTTAGCCCTCCCATTAATTCTAAAAAAGAGAATGAAAGCAATATTTTAATTAGAGGCAATTAACAGGCACCATTTACCTCTTCTGCACAGTTTGTGAAAGAGCTTTATGAATGGAGAAGCAGAAAGCAAGGAGGTCAACTTGCACAGAGTGATTCTCAAGGAAATTAACAATGTTACCAAAAAAAAAAAATATCACAGTTTTTATAGTTGAGTTGGAGGGGGGGGGACTTCACAAATTTACAACAAAACTGTCAAGCAATTAAGGCAAGATACTTTGCACATGAACTTTAACTGCTAATTAAAACCCCCTTGCTTAATTGCCTGCATTTGCATCGGGCGTTCAACTGAAAATGCGTAAGTGGCTTGGGTAACACCGGATGATATGCCTCCCAGCATCGGAGTTTAAGACTGCAGGATTTTTTTTAAAAAAAAAAACCACACCAAAAAACCAAACAAACAGGAGGCATGGGGCAAGATGAAAAACTTCCCAAGGTAAAAGAAGGTGTTGTAATATTGTGTATTCGTGTGTTGTTGTTTTTTTCCCTTCAAAAGCCAAGAGGGAAGGCTGTATAAGGTTAAGACGTTGCTTTCTGAAAAACAAACAGCAAACCTCAGTGGAATAAACATAAATAAAAAGACACTAGAGCCACCAGCATACCAGCTGTGTACACCCAGTCACAACAACCTTTGTCGTCATAAAATGCTTTTCTACCAAGAAGGTTTATTTTTCCTTCGCTCCCACAAAGAGCTCCTGGATTTGGCCCTACGGAACAGCTTTCCTCATCCAGCTAGCCCGCACAGGACGGACTACAAACCCCATGCTTAGAGTTTATGACCATTGCTGGGTCCCAAGGTCACGTCAGGCCCTTTTGCAACCTTCTGACAAGCAAAGTCGATGGGGGGGGGGAGTCAGATTCTCTTAACAACCGAGTTACTAAAAGAGGTCATAAAACAGGGCAAAACTCTCTTAACAAATGTCTCGCTTAACAACACAGATACTGGGCTAAATTGTGGTCCTTAAGTCGAGGACTCCCTGTGGGTTTTCGCCAGAGCACATTATGTGCTGGAGAGACACAAAGAAAAGATAAAAATCTTCAAGTTCACTTCAACATCCAGGCGGGGTTTTGGCAACCGTCAATAATAGTTTGCTACTGCCTCCCTTTCTAAGTCTATATAGCCCTGAGCGTCTCCCTCCTTAAAAAAAAAAAACACCAAAGAACACCCTCATCCTTTAAAATAATTTAGCAATGTGCTGTCACTCACAGGATGTTCTCACCCTGTTATGAATTCCACGTAAGCGTCTACAATTGAGGAGGCCCAGGATTCTGCAAGAACAACAAAGAAACGAACCACACTATTGTGCAATTTACCTTCCTGGATTGCCTAAAATGGTTTCCAGTTTTCTCAGCTGGAGCAAAGGAACGAGGAAAATCCCACATGAAAAGGGCAAGATTGCATCTCCAGCCCCGTTTCTGACATGGTACCAACAGTGGAGATCAAGAGACGTTCCTTTGAAGCATTGCTCCATCCCAGATCAAACCTTCAGAAGGCCGGGAGTTTGGCTTCCAATTTTCCCGTCTCTCAACAGGCGCAAACAGGCCTTCTTTTGCAAGTATGCTAGGTGCAGCTCGTCTTGCAGCAACTACTGCGCTAATGAACCCTAGCTTTGGGGCACCCAAGAGTAACGGTTACCAGTAGTGTTAGAGTCCACAAACCAAGCCAGGGAGATGGGAAAAAGATTTCCCACAAAGGAAAAAAATGGCTAAAACATATGAAGAACGGTTGCAGGAGCTGGGTACGTCTAGTCTAGGGAAAAAGAGGACCAGGGGGGACGCGACAGCAGTATTCCAGTATTTGAGGGGCTGCCACAAAGAAGAGGAGGGGGTCCACCTCTTCTCCAAAGCCCCCGAAGGCAGGACGAGAAGCAATGGAGGGAAACTTAATCAAGGAGAGAAGCAACCTGGGACTAAGGAGGAATTTCTTGACAGTTAGAACAATTAACCAGCGGAACAGCCTGCCTCCGGAAGTTGTGGCTGCTCCATCACTTGGAGGCTTTTAAGAAGAGACTGGACAGCCACTTGTCCAGAACAGTACAGGGTCTCCTGCAGCACGGAAATTGGAAATCAAATATAAGCCAGCGTGTGCCATGCATGCCATACAGATAGTCCTCGACTTACAACTGTTTACTGACCTTTTGAAGGTGCAATGACAACGGGGGGGGGAGTGACTTAGGAGCATTTTTCACACTTACGACCACTCAGCGTCCCCAGGGTCACGTGAACAAAACTCAAGACGCCTGGTACCCTAGTTGCTCTCCAACAGACTTTGCTTCCAGTTCGTTTTACAAACAGCTCCTTCAGTGGAAGGGAAGTTCCAGCATGCACCAAGCCCTGTGCAGCAGCTTCTGGGTGGCAGGGGGCGGGGTGGGTGGGGAGGCTGACTCTAAGGCTGAGTCCAAAAGAGAGGAGAGAGGAGACAGCAGAAATTGGCATCCCAGCCTCACCGTATTCAGAGGATTGTTGTTGTGGAGCTAAAAAGAAAAACGAAGTGGAGAAATGCTGGTGGCTGGGAGAGAGAAAAAGCTTTCCAAATTCGGGTTCGTGACTGACCACAAAATATTTAACAAGTGGCCTCTCTCCGTGGCAAGTGGTGCCAAAGCTGAAACAGACCCTAAAAAGCGTCTTCCAGACCAGATTTGGCAAGCCGCAGTCTGTTGTGGCAGATCGTCACAAAAATCCAACACAAGGAATTTTCTCCCCCCCACACACACACACACTGGCACCTCCTGGGGGAAGGAGAAAACAAAGTATTGGGGGGGGGAGCTGAATTCTCTCCTCTTTGCTATTTTACAATGATACCCAGATAACGGGGTGACCTCTTTTTTTGGCCATTCAATCCCCCTCTTTCTCCTTGCCCTGTGACATCACAATGGATTTCTGAGGGAACTAATTGTGATGTCACAGAGGATTATGCTCAGGGAGATCCAGAGGGTCTTGGGGGGGGGGGGTTTGAAACAAAAGGGGGCTGTTTTCATGCAAATTGCCCTGCAACAAAAAAACAGAAGGCGTCTCTTTTCAGGGCCTGTGAATGACAGGGGTGAATGGCCCCTGAAGAGACGGGCCAGTGAAATGTACAACTCTCCAAAAAGTCCTGGTGGAAAACCACAGCGCTCTTTGTGTGAAAAGCTTTTCCTGTCGTGAGTTCTCAAGACAGTGCTTCTCGATTCCCCCCCCCCCCCGCCGTCCATCCATGTGTCCCAAAGGTGCTTTTTCCGGCAGCAACTGTGGACTTCGCTTCTCATCCAAGAAGCTTCTTCAGCTCTGACTAGATGGTGAGGAAGGGAAGGATTTATATTCCTTGCAGACAAGTTGGTCATTTGCATTTCCCCCCCTCCCATATGGAATACCGGTTTCCCCTTTGTGTCTTCTTCTTTTGGGGGGGGTATCCCTAGATTCCCAGCCCAATCCTTATGGGGGGTGGAAGAGATTTGGCACAAACGGCAGCGTTGATTGGACGGTGAGCACAGACAAAAGTTTGAAAAGAGATACTGTCAAGCTTCACACCAGACTGGGGGCTGTAAATCAACTCTCCAAACACTTAAAAACCCTTATCAGAAATTGGCTGACTTGGTGGAAGGTTCCCAGACACAATTCAGCAAGATTAGGTGCCTTGGTGAAGACAAGAATGACATCATATTCACAGAAGGCTTGCAAACTGTAGCATTGGGAAATCAAAGCTTTTACTACAGGCCTGTGCTCCACATTTTCAATTTGTTGCTTCCCCCCCCCTTCCCGCTGTTCTAAAGCAATGGACATTGTCTATTCTCTGGACTGCCTTGGGAGGCCTCTGATGTACGTTGACAGGAGAGTTGTCTTCAGCCCTCCCACCCACCCACCCCGTTCCAAGGCATTGTTGTAAGTCCTCGACTTACAACAATTCCTTTAGTGACCTGTTTGTCCCACTTAGGGACCATTGCAGCCCTCCCCATGGGCACCTGGTCAAAATTCGGGCACTCGGCAACCAGTTCACATTTATGACGGTTGCAGTGTCCCCACGCAATTGCCGTTTTGCGACCTTCCGACAAGCAACGTCAACGGGTTCGCTTAAGAACCATGCTACTAATTTAACAGCTGCAGGGGTTCACTCAGCAAGCAGAGCAGGAGAAGTTGTAAAATGGGGCGCAACTCCCTTAAGAAGTGTCTCACTTAAGCAACAGAAATTTTGGCCTAACCATTGTGGCCGTTGAGGGCTTGCTTATTTTCGTAAATGTGCGGATGGCCAGGGAATGCCACCATGAAATAATCTTCAAATTGGAAAGACAGAAAAACTCAAAACCCCTACCCACAAGTTGCGAGAACTTGGATTCCAAGAGACTGGCAATTTCTCCCTGGAAATGGAAGTTAAAGCTTTGCAACAATGGCCTAAAACAAAAGGCAACAAGCACCCAAGTTGGCTACAATATATGTGCATATTTGTTAACCCCAGACATTTCCTGCCAAAACTTCTCATCCACCCAAACAAAAGAGGAAAGAGCAAGCTTCAAGAAAGGGAACTTAAATTTCAAGCTGAATTGTGACATCAAGCAGAAATGTGGTTCACAGAAAATCGAAATGGTCTGTGCCAACTTAAGAAGCAGGCTCTTGTCTTTTTGGAAGTAGTCTACGAGGAAAATCTCCTTTAAGACACTCCAGTCACCACCGAGGCCCACCGATGTAATTTTGTTGGGCCAAATAATGAAATGCTTTTACTAATGCTTTGTGTCAAGATTTTTGTTGTTTTTGTTGTTCAATTTCTAGTCCATAAAGTATAAAGCCAGCCCAGTTTACATTTCTGAGCATGTTCTTTTTCTTTTGTAACCCAACTGGGGTGAAGTTTTGTCTTCCTCCTAAACTACATCTTCTACAATTGCAAACCGCACCAGAGGGACTCTGTGCGGTGAGCTCAAGTCTGGTATTACTTGCATGCTGCTCTTCAGAACCAGCTCACAACACTCTAAAAATCACCCACTGCAGACAAACATGACATTTCCCCCCCAAAAAAGGGGGTGGGGGAAAGGAAGCAATGTATTTCATTCACAATAATTTTCACAGAAGGCAGACTTAACCCCGATTAAAGCACTCGTTTCAGAACCAGGAGTTCTCTCTGGTAAATGTTTTATGGGCAATGGAGCATTTTCCCACATTGCTTAAAATGCTCCATCGTGTGTAAAGGCAGAACAACACAAAATAAGCACTTGTCACTAAGCCTCTGGGGGGATGGGAAAAGCACTGGAAAGACAGCAAAACTGGCATCAGTTGAAGCTGCCCCCCCCACAAAAAAAAGGGGTGGTGGTGGTCATTCAGAAGCAAAGCATCCACTCTGCACATCAATAGTCTCAGATTTAATCTGGTTGTTGGTTTTTTTTTTAGCACAGGGCTGGGGGAGGATGGGGAAATATCCTGAAACTCTGCATGCTGATTCCATAAGACAGATTCCTGTTTAGCTGTGTGTTCGCATTAGTTTTAAAAAAAAGTGTTTGACTTCTTGGAAAAGAAGTAGCTTCAATTTTTTGCTCAAAGTGCTGACAATCCCATTATTAGGGTGTGTCATTCCTCTAATTGCTTCAGCCATTAAGTGACTAAGAACACATCCTTTGTTTTGCTGGGGGAAAAAAAATCCTCTTTCCTTGGGCTCTGCAGCTTCTGTGAAGTAGCTTCTCCTCCTTCCACTAAATCTATCTAAGATCATGGAAATTCTCTGGTAGGGTGGGTTCCCACCCCCTCCACCACCACCCCCCCAGATCAGAAAGCAGGGTTAGCCCCTATGGTTGCAAACGGATGGGAGAAAGAAAGAAAAAAAACAGAAATACCTCAACTCAAACCCGGCTCAACAAACTTACTTTCTCAACAGGAAACAACATCCAGGAAGTTGGGAGGATAGATTTCAGCACAGGGGGAAGTTCCTGTCTGAAAGTCGGCAAGAAAAAAAAAGGTGGGGACCTTCAAAGAAAAGCTTTCTCTATTCTGAAAATGCGCACAGGCTTATCAATAGCCCAAAGGAAGCCATGTTAAGTAACCAAAGGGGGGGGGGGAGAAAAGGATTCTTAATGAAGCTTGTGGCTTGATTGATTAAGTGCCATTGTCTTGGTGTCCACTCTTAGCAACCAACATGAGGAGGACTTTCTCTGAGAGGATCTGTCCTCATCCTTTAGGACCCTCAATGAAGCATTCATTGCTGCTATAATTGAATCTGTCCTCCTTGGTGCTGGTTGTCCAGCATGATGGAAAACGGGTTTCCCCACGTGTGCCCACAACAGAATACAAATAAGTCTTCAACTTATAACAGTTTGCTTAGTAACCCTTCAAAGTCACAGCGGCACTGGAAAAAGGGACTTAACGGCCGTTTTTCACACTTACCACCGTTGCAGCGTTCCCCCCCCCCCCCGTGGTCACGTGTTCAAAATTCAGCCACTGGTTCGTATTTACGACGGTTGCCAGTGTCCCCCGGGGTCACGCGATCCCCCCCTTTTGCGACCTTCTGACAAGCAATGCCAATGGGGGGGGGGGAAGCCGGGTTCTTTAACAACCAACAACCGGGTTACTAACTTAACAAGTGTGGCAAGAAAGGGCGCAAACCGGGGCAAAACTCACAACAAGTGTCTCCCTTAACAACCGAACTGTTAGGCTCAACTGTAGACGTGTAGTCTGTGCCTGGTCGTTCAGCCTTCAAGCTGGAACTCTGGATATATGTGTTCTAGTAGCTCTATGTGTTCCTGGCTACCCATGGTATTCTTAAACACCCAAATACAAAGGTGTTAATGCCCTTTCCTGCTTTTTTAAAATCCATTTTTTTGCCTCCAGAGAACGAAAGGGAAACCCAATACACAACAAATAACCAGGGGAAAAAGGGTCTCTAATAATTACACCAGAAACAGGAAACGGGCTTGCCCACAACTCAATTGAATAGTTATTGGGCTTCAAACTAGGGGTTTTTCCCCCCCAAAAAAAGATTTACTCCCACGATAGCGGGGGGGGGGACGGACTCAAGCTTCACGCTTGCTGGTTCTACCACACTGTACAAATATTCCCCCTGCTTAGAGGGAGGCCACAACGATGAGACGCAAGAGTGAGGTGGAGTGTATCTTATTGCTACAGTCTATTAATTAAGGATATATTTCATGGTTATAAAGGGGATTCTGAAAATGCCACGACAGCATTTGCCATGGGGGCTTTTCTTGTTTAACCACACATGCTGAGAAAGTCACTCCTGAAGGGCTATCGGACGTGGCTTCCAAAAAAATCCACACGGCTGTTAGAAGGCAGGGAACAAAAAATACTGCACAGGACAAAAATTCTAACCCATTGCTCTCCAGCGATCATAGATTATTGAAGATCAGAGCAGAGAGCTGTGGGTGAGGAATAAACAAACCCATAGGTAAGACTCTAAAGAGGCATATATTTTCATGGCTGTTTGCTTGCCACTAAAAGTCTTATAGGCTCAGTACAGGGCAAAAGCTTCTGAAAAGTCTCTTGAGAACCCATAGTGTGTTGCATTTGGGTATCAGCGCATCTGAAACACTGCCCAGGGTGCTAGACTTTGCTTTGACCGACTTTCAGAAAAATTGTACCTTGAAAAGGAAGTGGCATCGTTTCACTTCCCCAAAGGCCTCTGGGCATCCATAAAACATAACAATACTAAATGACTGCAGGCCACGTCTGTAGCTGGAAGTTTTGTCAGCTGTTCAAAAAAAAAAAAAAGAAGTACGGTAACCTGGGATGCAAGAATTATTGCCAGATATTTGCCAACCTTGCTTATTGCAGAACCCTATAGCGTATAGTCAAGGCTATGGTCTTCCCAGTTGCAATGTATGGCAGTGAAAGTTGGAACATAAGAAAGGCTGAGCGCCAAAGAATGGAGGCCTTTGAACTGTGGTGCTGGAGAAGACTCCTGCGAGTCCCTTGGACTGCAAGGCAATCAAACCGGTCAGTCCTAGAGGAGATCAACCCTGACTGCTCTTTAGAAGGCCAGATCCTGAAGCTAAAACTCAAATACTTTGGCCACCTAATGAGAAGGAAGGACTCACTGGAGAAGAGCCTAATGCTGGGAAAGATCGAGGGCAAGAGAAGGGGACGACAGAGAATGAGGTGGCTGGATGGAGTCACTGAAGCAGGAGGCGTGAACTTAAATGGACTCCAGAAGATGGTGGAGGACAGGAAGGCCTGGAGGAACGTTGTCCATAGGGTCGCGATGGGTCGGACACGACTTCGCAGCTAACAACAACATAGCGCTCTGCTTACAAATTCTTTTGATGCTCTTCTGAATGTCAATCCAACTAGCTGAGAACCATAACTCTAGTTTACAAAATACAGTAGCTGGGTTGATTGCGGACAAATCCGAAGGAAGAGTCTAATGTGAAATCCTAGCTACCACGATAAACCGCAGTTAAAGAATACTATTTTCTTAATTCACTGGTGATAATCAACCTATTCCTTGTAAAATTACATGAAGAGAGGTGAATAGTAAGCAGAACAGAAGTGATACAGTGTTTTTTTTAAATCTTCTGCTGCTTGCAAAGTCAAAATGCAGTTTCAGCTTCGCAGCTTAAACTCACGACATGCACAAAATGCCAAAAAGCAGCACGCTGTTTATTTTGGCTTGAAAAGTGTGCATCATGTAACAACGAAAGGGCTGGAAGGAAGCAAATGATGCAAGCTTTAAGAGAATGAGAAGGTTGTGACAGAAGAGGGGAAATAGAAGGGAAAATAAAAGATGTGATGGAAACTCCAGCAATCAAAATTCAAAAGTTTGGTTTCTGAAAAATCCCAAAGCAGCTAAAACCTGAGGCTGGAAAGGGTTGCATCCTTCAACATACTGGAGCTTCTGTTATATTTCACCCAGACTTCCTTACACTTAACATCCTGTCTGCTGCTTCAATGCCCTTACTCAACTGTTTGAGACAGACATTACACAAACTGGCTAGCCAAAAAAAAGGGGGATTGGGAAACCAAGAGGCAATTAAGAGTCTATGACCTTATCCTTTTAAGGTGATGCCGCTGACTTGAGCAGAACTTTGAGGAACAAACCAGAAAGAAAAAATGGAGAGAAGGATGCAAATGTCTTTTGCACTGATCGAGGCACACAATTCCACGGGAACCCAATCAGGCTGTGTCTTTTCCTTGCGTCTGCTCAACTGTTATTTCATTATTGTTTATTGGTGACTGATACTGTTATTCAACTCTAAAGTCACGAGCAAAAAAAACAAAAACAAAACTTCTGTCATTCTCTCTGGGCATGTTTCCACACCTCAACCACAAAGATTCAAGAGGTCTCTAGGTATTTCCTTTTAAACCTTTGGAAAGGAAGTTGTGTTTCATGTATTTCTATGAAAACAAAATGCTTACATTCTATTTGACATTCCCCGAACAGGATCCTTGAAAGTAAAATAGGCTGTCCTGATAGGCAAGTAAAGCTTCGGAATTCTTGTGTTAATGTAAATTACAGGAAAGCACGGAGAGATTAGTCCAAAAGTAGCTCCTTTAACCAGCATGCCAATGACGAAAAAAGCTGTAAAGCGAAAGCACTCCAAAACACCCAGAAATTAAGTCTTCCACAAAAGAAAGAGTTCTTTTTTTTCCAGGCACATCAAACAAACACAGAATAGGAAGCGGCCAGCTCTTGTCTGCAGTTGTTCAAAAAGTAACCCTATCGTGGAAAAGGCTTCCAGGAAACCCAAGAGAAAGAAACACAGAAACGTACCACACTTTAGGAGCTGGGGAAAACATAGCAGAACAAAGTCCAGAAGTGACTTTAAAAGATTTCAAAGTCCGCATGGGAAAGATTTAATCCCAAGAAAAACAAAGAAAAAAAAGTTAAAACAGTCAGGAAGTGCCAAAAGAAATAGACTTAACTCCAGCAGTAAATAATAAATAAAATACAGATCAGTGTTTCTCAACCTTCACAACTTTCAGATGTGTGGACTTCAACTCCCAGAGTTCCCCAGTCAGTACTACTAAGTACAGGCAGTCCTCGACTTACAACTCTTTGTTCAGTGGCCCAAGTTACAGTGGCAATGGAAAAAGTGACTTGTAACCGTTTTTCACACTTAACGACCCACTGCAGCATCCCGGTGGTCACATGACCAAAATTAAGACGCTTGGCATCTTGACTCATATTTATGACGGTCGCAGCGGCCCAGGGTCATGTGATCAGCCTTTGCGACCCTCTGACAAGCAAAGACAATGGGGAAGCCAGATTGACTCGACGCCCCCGTTACTGGCTTAACAACTTCAATGATTCACTTAACAACCAAAAATTTTGCCTCAATTGTGGTCGTAAGTCAAGGACTACCTATGCCACTAAATGAGGGAGGGTAGAGAAGGAAACCAGATATATCTAAGCTGCTAGTCCCTTCGTTCTTGATCGCGACTGATAGGAACCGGGCTCCACCAACTTTCCACTTTGGCCTCCAAACAGGTTGTTCTTCATACTGAGGAGTTAAGATTTGCTTCAAGGGGAAGCCCCAGCACAAGGCAAACCCACACTCCACCACCACCACCACCACACGCATACACACTCCAAGAAGCACATATAGGTTTTCAGGCTGTCGCCAGCAACACAACAACACCTAGCTAAGGGCAAAACAGAGGTTAGCTCAGCCAAAATTCAGGCAAGCCCAGTGCAAGATTAAGTGGGATTTTTTCTCCCCACCTGCCCTCCCCACCAGCATTTCCTCCCCCACAGACCTCAACTTTATTTCAGGGTCATTTTGTTCCCAGCAACAACCTTACACAAAGGTTTATTCTCCTGATGCAAGAAAAAACTCTAACCAATATTCTTTTGGAAACAGGATCTGATGAGCAGAAGGAGAAAAATCATGGAAGACGGTAACAGAGAGGCCTTCCCCAAATACAAGTGTTTACAGCCGAATTCAAGCATTCACACAACGCCCAGCTCTACAGAGGAAGAAGCTAAAGCTAACCTGTAAGTCCACTCTGTTATCACACTATAGTTTAAACTGTCTGTATGGGGGGGGGAGGGTCTACCTGTCTCGTCTTCGCTCGTTTAAAGCAAAGCAAATGGTATCAATTTTAGAACCACAGGAGGAAAATGTTTCTACCAACATCCATGGACATTTCCTGAAAGAGAAATATCCACAAGCTTTATGGTACAATGCCCCCCCCCAAAAAAAAGAGAGAGAGAGAGAAAGTGAACCCCAGAAACACTGTCCAGACATACTGCTCAATCATTGTCTGGAATAAGAGTACACGTGTCGGATTAGATGACCCTCATGGCTACTTCTAGTGATATTTGTTCATTTCCAAAGTCCAAGACATTCCCACCCTTTGGGGATTATTTCGCAGCATAAAAGCTTCGTTAAAAGGCTAGCTAGTCTCCGAAGGGGATGCTTTATGTGGCAGAGCAACATAATGTACATTCTAGTTTATATTCCTGGGTCACCAAAGAAATATTCGATACCCCCCCCCCAAAAAAATGCTAGGACTTACAATGAAAAGTATCCCCCCCCCCTGCCAAATACACCAGTTTTCACTGTTCCTCCTCTTCCTATACATAACCCAGGACTGGCCATGGCTACTTTTAGCACATGATTAGCCAAAGAGCGGGGAAGCTATTAACGCTGCATCCAGCCTGGTCTATGAGAGATAATGTGCAGTCTTTAGACTCCAATGTTCTGACAATAGCTCTCCCATTGACGCTCTGGGAGACGAGGGTGGAGGAAAGGAAAAGAAGCGGGGAGGGGGGGGAAGTCCCCAGAAAATGGCTTCCTCTTCTTCGAAAAGTGGAAACTAAAGAGAAAACACAAGGAGGAAGTGAGGATATTTTTTTTTTAAATTTGTCCCTTCGTTCTGCTCCTTTTAACTCTTATTTTTTTAAAAAAAAAATTATCGGGGTCCTTTGTGGTGCGTGCTTTCGGCAGACCAGTGGCCTCAAAGTGGTGGGCGAGAGTGGGTGGGTTTCTCTAAAATAGATGCACGGGAATTTAAAGAGAAAAAGCCTTCACCTCCACCTGCCAGCAGCCAAGTGATTTTCCTTCCGATTTATAGATCTGTAAATCCCCATGGTTCAGAGGCAATTTGACAATCCTGCACCGTTACAGAGCTAATTGAAAACGTCTTCCCTTTTGCATTACATTTCACTATTGCTTCTTAAGGCAATGGGGAGGCAGGCTAAATTGCTGAACCATCCACATTTTTTTTTCCCAAGAGACCCACATCCTTCCTACTTTATTCCCCAGGCCTGGTGCCAAGGCAGGGTTTCCGCACCGCACCACTTTCTCACCCAACCGCCAACCCCGAGGATTCTGGGAACTGAACAGGGTTGCAGAGTAAATAAAGAGGATATTGTACCGATGTACTCTCAATCTGTCTGGCTGGGCAGACTCCCCAGTTGCCTGGCTTGGCATGTTTGAAAAGTAACTCTAGCAGCCCAGACTAGGACACACTGATTTCCGGAGTGTATATTGAACCCAGGCACAAAAATTGTTGGCGAGACAGCCACAAGCAGACAATGCTGAGCATCAAAAAACAAACAGTCTGTGCACACATCCGAAACCCCAATTGTGTTTATAAGTGCATTGAATTAGTACAATCAGAATCACTCGGATTGTGTGTTTAAGTGATGGGTTAAAATTTCTCCCTATGTGAAATGCTAAAGAGACAGAGGGGAGGAAAAAAAAATCCACCTTGGATTTCTTCAAATCAGCAATAATGGATAATATGGCAACTCTCTCTCCTGTTTGGTAAGAGAGAGGCAATTAACTCCTTCTTTCTTTCAAAGTTCATGCACTTTATAGAGTCCTGAGATTTACTGCAGATCGACAGAACACACCAAGCAGTACCATTCTCCATTTTTAAGAAATGCCACTGCACCAAAGCAAACCCTTCTGTGTGCCCTATGTAAATTGAACCATAAAATACAACATAGAGGAGAAACCAGAAAGGCAAGGGCATATAAGAATGCAGAAAGACACAATGGCTTTCTTTGACCCAAGGACACAGGCACAACTGATTCCAATTTTGAGACTCCCGCTATATTCCCCAAATTAAAAAGACAAAGGATTTATTTTGATAGAAAAAGTCACTGCACTCGGCTGGTTCCCAAAGATGGACAAAACACTTTATGCAGAGTCTCCCAAATCTGTATCTTTCCACTTAATTTTTACTTGCAAACCTCATCCAGAGTTCTGATGTATCTTTTTTGCACATCTGTAAGCCTCATTTACACACCAAGGGTTCTGCTTCACCCACATTACTGCAAACTGAGTTTCGGCACAGCATAAGCCTCCGCTGCCGTGTGCACAAAGCCCATTTTTGAGATTCACACACACAAGAGACACAAGCCAGAAGTACAGACAGCTAGAGGCTTACTTAAAAAACCAGCCTTCCCCATCCCGAGGAAAGGCACGGCACGTAGCTTAGATTTACACTCCATCTTTTTTACCCGAGCAAAGAACACCCTCTACGTTCGCTCACAGCCCTCACATGAGTCATATTTAACTCCAGAAAGGTCGAAATCCCATAAGCCCCAACCAGGTAGCAGGGTAGAAAAACCGACCCGGGCGCGATCAGGAAGTTTGATGGATTGGCTATTTCCAGGGCTTTTTTTTCTCACAGAACGCTCAGAACGGAGTTCCGGCACCTTTTTTGGATGGAACCTTGTAGGGTAGGCAAGGCGGGTTGTATGACACGTGTGAGTTCCGGCACCTTTTTCTTTTTACAAAAAAAGCACTGGCTATATCCAACGTTTGCCAAGACGTGAACGTGCCAAGCACAAGCAACTTCGCCCCCCTTGCAGGGAGGGCTTTGGGCTTACAGTTCAAATCTCTCTCTGACACCAACCACACCGGGTCCGATGAAGTGCCAATTGCGCGGCGTTATCCTGGAGCCACTCCGAGTCTCCAGTTTATCAGCAAAGTTGGCCTCCTTCTCTCCAAGGAAACACCTGGCCCCGAGTCCGTTCCTCCCTCCACCACCACCCCCCCCAAAAATAAGAGATCTCTGGCCTCACCCTGGCTGCCTTCCTCTTGTACCGATGGCTGTAGTCGAACTTCTCCTTCATCTGGTCCAGGCACTGGCTCAGCCTGGCTTTCTCCTCCTTGCTGGCATAATCCTGGCTGAGGAGGATGTAGGCTCGCCAGTTGGCCGAGTCGAAGCCCCAGTGGCAAGTTCGGTTCTCCAGGGCTTTGTGGGAATGGACGACAAACTTGTGCGGCGGGTACATGAGCCGGCAGTCCAGGCACTGGATGCAGGGGGCGGCGGGGCTGCTGTAGAGCTCCGGCACCAGCAGGCCCTTACACTTGCCGAAGCACTCGTGGTAGACCTTGAAGCTCCGCTCGGTCAGCTCCAGCTCCAGCGCGCCGGCGGCCAGCTCCTTCTTGCAGCGGCCGGGCGGGAAGGCGCCGCCGTAGAGCAAGGCGTTGCAGAGGCGCTCGGCGTCCGTCTTGGTGATGAGGCCGCAGGAGGGCGCCGAGAAGGGCAGGATGCCCATGACTTTCAGGATCTCCAGCTGGTCGGCCGTGCAGCGGGAGCAGTAGACGTGCAGCTCGTCGCAGACCGAGTTGATCTGCTGGAGCGAGAAGTCGCGCAGGACCGAGTTGAGGATCTGGGGCAGGCAGAGGCGCTTCTCGCCGCCCACCACGAAGCAGGAGATGGTCTCGCCTTCCAGGACGGTCTCGCAGCGCTCCGTCGAGCGGTCCGAGGGCATGAAGAAGGGGCCCGGCATCACCGGCGGCGGCGGCGGCGGGATGGCGGGCAGCGGCGGCAGGGCCGGCTCGGGGACCACGGAGGAGGAGGAGGAGGAGGAGGAAGAAGCCGCCGCCGCCGCCGCCGCCTCCTTGGCGCTCTCCCGCTTGTAGAGCTCCTGCGCCCAGCGGGCCGAGAAGGCGGCCGGCCCGCCCAGCGAGCTCATGGAGCTGAGATGAAACTGCTCCAGGGTCTTCTGCAGGCCGGGGTGAGGCTGGAAGCCGCTCCGAGGGACCGTCTCCATCGTCGGCGGCTTGCCGGCCCCCCCGCGCCCCGGGTTCCTGCGGCGCCGAATTTTCCCTTTGGCCTGGGGGGGACCCCGGAGAACGCGCCCCAATTCCAGCCTCGGGGAAGGAGAGGCGCCTTCTCTCTCTCTCTCTCTCTCTCTCTTCCCAGAGGGGAGGAAAGGCGAGCGCAGGTGGGGGGGCGGCAAAGAAAACCACGGCACCCCCCCTCGCCCAAGCCGCCCTCTTCCTTCCGACGGGACGCCGCTGTCCTCTAAGGCCACCGAGGCTCACATCGCCCGGCTTTCTTCCCCCGGGATGCGCGGGCGCTCCGGCTCCGGCTCCGCTCTCCCCCCCGACCTCCCAACTTTCTTGGGGGGGGGGGAAAAGGAATTTCTCTCTCTCTCGGCCCCCGGAGCCAACGAGCCAAAAAGAGGGCGGGGGGGGAAAGGCGAGAGAGAGAGGGGGGGAGAAAACTAGATCTTCGGGGAAGGGGCGGCGGGGGGGGAGAGAGAGGGAGAAAAGTTAGAAAAAGAAGGGGCCGGAGAGAAAGCGCTCCCGGCCGAGCCGGCGAGGTCCGGCCGACTCTGGGGCGGTCGGGGGAGGGAAGAAAAAAAAAGCCCCCCAGCCCAGCCCACCCCCAGCCACCGGGCGGGGGGTCGATCCGAGCGCAGAGCGGTCCGGAGGCGAGAAGCCAAGAAAAGCGCCGGTTAGCGAGCGCGGGGCGCGTCGTCCGAGGTCCGAGCGGCGAGTGGTGGCGGCGGGGCAGCGGCTGCCTTTCTGCCCATGGCCCCCGAGCGCGGGGCAGGCGGCGGGGGTCGCTGCGAAGCCGGGGAAGCGCCGCCGGGGCCGCTGTCTGGCGCGGAGCGGGTGGCCTTTGATCGCGGCTGCGCCTTCCGCCCCGGATCGCCTGCGATCGTCCGCCCGCTCCAGCCCAGACTGAGCACGGGCGGGCTGGGCGCTGCTGCCGCCGCCGCTGCTCCTCCTCCTCCTCCTCCTCTCCGATCGCCGCCGCCGCCGCCTCCTCCTCCCTCCGCTTCTCGGTGTCTGCTCAGCTCTTGAACGCCGGCCAAGAATGTGACCAACTCCCCAGGCTGGGCTCTTCCAGGAACCGGCGCCGCCTCCCCCCGCCTCGCTGCTGCTGCTGCTTCTCCTCCTCCGCCGCCTGCCGCCTCCGCCTCCTCGCTCCGCAAAAGGCACATGCGCGCGGGCGCGCGGAGCAGACAGAGAGCCAGAGGGAGGGAGGGGGGGAGGCAGAAGAGCAGCCCCGGCTGGACGGCCGAAAGCCGCCTTGCCTGCCAGCCAGAGGGAGCAGCAGCAGGAGGAGGAGGAGGAGGAGAATAAAGCCTGCGGTTGCCAGACCTCAGGCCTGTGCAGAAAGGCGAGCGGCAGGGCAGGCTTTTTGCGCTTGGCTTCCTTGAAAGGAAAGGGGTGGGTGGTTTTTTTTTTTTTTGCAGGTGGAAGCACGTGGGATGCCCAGGCATGCAGGCACGCAGGACCGCCCACAGTCCAGGTGTAAAGGGGGACAGCTTGTGGGTCACCCCAGGCCTCTAGGGCTAGCCAGGCATACAGCAGCTGCCTACCACCTATCCCTTACGCAACCTGCTTTGGCGGGGATTCATCCTGACTCTTACACAAAGCCTCCCTTGGGCGGGAAGGATAAATGCAGGAGGAAGACGCACCATCCGCGCCTCTTCCCTGATGGATGCCAAAGCAGCCACCGTGCGGTAGAGCCGGTTCTGCAACCTACACACACACACACGCATGTCAGGGCTCACCTCTGAAGTGTCCTTTGCAATAAGGTGGCTGGAGGGGGCCGTTGTACAAGGCAGGCAAAGACGAAGGCGAATCGATTATTAGAAAAGATCTGGTGAAGGCCGGCTCAACGGTACCTGGGGGTAGCGAGGCCTAGTGGCTTGGCGTGGGCTCAGTCAAAGAAACTCACTGGGGGGGGCAGGAGGAAGGTTTGATTCCTTTCGACCTACCTCACAGGGCCGTTGTTGAGGAGTCGTCTCACGAGCATTGCCTGCAGCTCCTGAAGAAAAAGCAAGCCAAAAATTAAACCTCAAGGGAGGGGCAAACTACAGGTTACATACAAGGAGGCCTAAGTTAACCCAGGAGAAATATATTGCGAGCCCCACTGCAAAAGGCATACAGCCGAATTCGGGAAGTGGAATGTGGGAAAGATAATCTGTGGTTAAACCTCCGATCTCCCTCCCGCTCACTTACACCCTAATATAGGTAGTCCTTGAGTTAGAACTGTTCGCTTACTGACAGTTTGAAGTTACAGAGGCATGGAAAAAAGTGAGCTAGGACTGTTTTTCTCACTCGCGACCGTTGAAGCATCCTCACATTTTAATTCATTGATTTATACCTGCAATTAAATGTCCTCAACTGCAGCCTCAAGAAAGCCCCACATTTTCAGCAGAATATTATAGGAGTTCTACCATCCATAACTGTCTCACCAAAACAGCAGCATTTTATATTTTGTAGCCACTTTCTCTTGGTCCCAGGTAAACAAACTCTCTCTATTCTTTTAAAACGTTACACTGCTTATTATGGCGCCGTAAAAACAAAAACAAATGCAAAGGTTTCCTCGTATTTTGAAGGCGAGGCAAAACATGCAGAGATTAAATCTGCCGTAGGGGAAGAGGCAGTAAACTGAACATCCTTCTTTAAGATGACAAGATTAATTTGCCGGTCCTCCTAATGTTTAATATAAAAGATGCTCACCTTTCTTATCCCAATTTATGTGGGAAAGATCACCCCCTACTGGTGTGGATTTCAAACTGTGAGATTCTGTGTGTCAACTTTTGCTTCCTCTTCCTGCACGGGTTGTTACAAGTAGAATTACTTCATGCAGATGCTACAGCTGATCCTCCACAATTTAGCCCAAAATTTCTGTTGCCAAGTGAAAATTTGCGAAGTGAATTTTGCCCCATTGTACGACCTTTCTCGCCACCGTTGTTAAATGAATCGGTGCAGTTGTTAAATTAGTCACATGGTTGTTAAGTCAATCTGGCTTCCCCCACTGACTTTGCTTGTCAGAAGGGAAACACTGCAACCGTCGTAAATAGGAGTCAGTTGTCAAGCGTTTGGATTTTGATCACGGCGACAGTCACAATTGTGAAAAACGGTCCTAAGTCGTTTTCCCCCCAGTGCGTTTGTAACCTTGAACGGTCACTCAATGAACGGTTGTAAGTCAAGGACCACCTGTGTTTCTAAATATCTTAATCATCCAGTGGAGTTAGTTTTTAACCTTTGTTAAAGGTTCGTGTCCCAGGAGCAGCCGCAGTGCCGTGGAGCTTGTTTCTGAAATCTTCAAATCTTAAAACATTGCCAACCAACGTGGAAAGCAAATTAAAAGGGCAACAGAGAAAGTGCGTCAAATGACCTCCTGACAAGCTTGGGTTTGCCATACTTCCATTTTATCAGCTACTGAACATCCGTGACTGCAACCCAGTTTCCATTTTGTCACCTAAACCCTGACTTTCAACATCTGGTGTGCCGAGAAACCTCAAATAGACAAACTATGGGTGAGATAAGCCTTCAGCCGCTCTATCACTCCCACCCAGTATCTGGATCTACAGATCCAGCTGTTGGGTTTAAGAAAAGACACTGGATCAGAAAGAACGGGATGAAGGTTTGAATTCACGTCTTCTGCGGTGGCCGAATCGAGTGGCATTCATTGGGCTTGAGAACAAAAAGCATCTGAACTCACAGAAGCCACAATGCAGCCTTTGTTTTGATAACAATCGCAAACTGAAGTCCTTTTCTTCCTAGAAAACAACAGATTTTTTTTTTTAAACCAACACAAATTTAACGCCCAGAACAAATGGCAGCGATTGAAGGAAAAGATATTTGTAGCCTAGAATCTTAGAAAGGGCATCTCGGTTGATGAGCCAACGGGGCCCATCCAAGTGATTTTAAAACTTTGCTCAAAATTAGAAAATATTTGCCCCACATTTGGGAAAGTTTACTCTCAGTATTATCCAAGAGTTCAGTGGCTTGGAGGCAGCAACCTCCAAGTGAGGTTTTAGGGAGACCGCAAAATTCATTTAACAAATGTCTCACTTAGCAACAGACGTTTTGGGCTCAGTTGTGGACATAAACCGAGGACTGCCTGTATATACTTTCCGCACAAGCTCAAACACAACAGGTGGATAGGTGTAGACTTCCCCCCACCCCGTCTTTTTGACACAAAACTGGTTAGGAACAGGCCCCAGGAAGTGGCCCCTGCTTTCAGCCTAAAAGCTAAGACACAGGAGGAAATAGTAAAGGCGTGGAAGAAGGAGACAAGACAGTACAAATGATTAAAGCTGCAATTATGGCTGGTTAGGACGAGAATGAGGGAATGGCTGCCCACAACAGAACAGCAGACAAATAAATAAGCTTCTCTTCTCTATTTCTATGGCATAAACAGATGGAAGAGTGGGGGGGGGGGAGAGAGAGAGCCATGTCTGAAAAGGACCCTTTCAGTGGGCTCAACAACTACTCATAAATCTCATAAAGTGGATGTACCACTTTATCCTGATTATTATTCATCTATCTTGAACTAGAAAGAGGAAGGAAGGAAGGAAGGAAGGAAGGAAGGAAGGAAGGAAGGAAGGAAGGAAGGAAGGAAGGAAGGAAGGAAGGCTAGCTTGGAGGAAGGGCTGTAGCCCCCTACTATTATTCTCTTTCGTCCTTCTTGGCTCCACACCCAGCCACTTCTGGCACACAAACAGTCTAGTAAACTTCTGAACTGTTCAACCCTGTGGTTGGTGGGTGCTCTTTCTCTGCCTGCCAGCTCCAGTCCACCCACAGATTCCTAAAAGCCCAGAACAAAAATCAAAGCAGAAGGATTCATTCCCCCCTCCCCCATATCTAACAGGCTGTTTGTTTCTTGGGTTCTTCCTTTCCCTCGCTTGCCGGCAAAACCACGAGCTCAACCCTTGACACTGCAATCCCTTGCTCCCTTCTGTGTCTCCAGTGAGGAAAACAAACCTATTTCTACCGGCCTCGTTGTCTCGTTTAAAAGCCGCCGTGGGGTGGGGCAGGGTGGGAGCATTTGCTGGAGCCGACCTCCTGCTCTACCAGATGTTCAAAGTGATGAGAAGGGTTGACCAGATGATTGGGCTTTTTTGCGATGACCCCACGGGACAGAGGGAGGTTAGGGTTAGGGTCTGGGAAAGAAGAGGCAACAACACTCTGCCAGCCCTCCCTTTACAGAAAGATCATAACCCATGTGTGTGATGGGTGGAAATATATGTGAAAAACCAGCAAATACTTTAGTCAAAGACTCCCTGCAGATGTTACTCTACTAGTCGTTGCCAGGGGTGGCGCTTCATCAAGCCAACCTTGTCCGAAGACTTTTCCGCAGTCCAGTGGCCAGCATGACGCCACTGAGCGCTGCTGCCTTCCCACCAAGTGGTACCTATTTATCTACTCGCGTTTGCATGCTTTCGGATAGCTAGGCTGGCAGGAGCACACATTTTAATTAGAAAGTAAGTATGGCCTTGTGTAATAGTCTTGACTAATTATCAAGATCTTAAGGTGTCTAACAAGAATAGTCTAATTTCCCCCTATCATTAAAAGGCAAAAGTGCCTTGAGCCAAATTTTGACTGTTGTGACTTCATAGAAACATTCATGCAATGTTACAGAAGTAGTTTGCCATTAACTTCATCCATTATGTTCTTTTTTTAATTAACCAGTTTTCTGGCCTTATGGTTGTAATAAATGATTTGATTTGAGCATTCAGTCTAGCCTACAGGCCTGGATTTTCCAGGTCAGTCTCTCCTCTTAGAACTAACCTTACTTAGTTTTTAAGCCCAGATAAAGTTGACTAGATCTTGCCACCCGCTTCCTGGCTTTAAAAAAAAAAGGCAGGAGAAGATGGGAAAAATTTATGACTCAGGCTCTGAGAATGGCTCCCAATGAGAAGAAGAAACATTGGATTAGACAGCTACAAAGCAAAAGGATCTGATCTGGTCTAAAGGGCCTTCCTGTTGTGGCTACAGCCTCCAAAGCAGCTGTTCTGGTCTCAAGACGCTTAGTAACCCCTGATGGGGGAGACATTTTTTTTCCCCGGCGTGTCTTGTCTACATCTCTGAGCAGCTGCCCCTTTCTTTGAACAATGCCGGGAGACAAAAAAGTGTGCAGCCATTTGGTTCTTCTCCGTGGTTAGAAACATACAGCTGCTGCTGAAAGGACTGAACAGGAATTTCCAAAAGGTGTCTGCAACTTGCAGACAGCTGTGGTCACAATCACCTGGAGGCTTGAGTTATTAAGTTATGTGGAGCATTTTTGCTCTGCTTTTTAGAATAATAATAATAATAATAAATCCTCCCAGATCACCCATCCAGCAGCTTCCAGAAGGGCCACTGGCCCTGCCTTGCAGATGGGAGCCCCCAACAGAAAGAGAGGAGGAGGAGGAGGAGGAGGAGGAGGAGGAGGAGGAGGAGGAGGAGGAGGAGGAGGAAGAACAAGAAGGAGTAAAGCAACCAGCTCAAGGGCAGCTTTTGCCCCAGGGAGGTTTTTTTGCAAATGGAGCCCTCTTGTCGCTGCTTGGGAAGCAGCAGTCATTCCATCTCACTACCGTCCTTGTGCGCCGCAAAGCAGATATTCCCAAACACGTTCATACAGTACGCATAGCGTATCTTCTTTAAATTTCTGCAGCCTCTGCCCTTTTCTTTATTAAAAAAAAATGCCAGGGCAGAGTGACTTTTCTGCTGTTTCCGCCCCGCCCCTGCCCCCTACAATAAGCTCTCTCATTTGGACTGAAAAGCTAAGCAAGATCAGTCCGAATAAGCATCTGGAAAGGAGACTTTCAGGAGATAATAGGGATGAGATCACAGAAGAAGGAAACGGCATCGCTGCAAACATTATGTCTGTGTATGTTTATGTATATCAATATTATAAGTATCTATGAAGTTTCAACTCGAGTAAGACTTAAGAACGTAAGGCCTGCTCAACTCGGCCGAAGACCAGCCTAATATATCATCTCATTTCTCATTCTGGCCGGTGAGTTGTTCTCTCCCAATGTGCTGATCTCGATGAGTAACCACTAAAGATTTTTGTGGCTGGGCCTAATCCAGATTCTAAGCCAGCCAAGTCAGGGACCATCAATACATCTTATGGCAGTAAATTCTCTCCGTTCTTCCTTTTCTCTAGTCTGAAAAATCCCACAGAGGAGCTTTGTAAGACCGATTCGTAAAATTTGGAGAGGGGAGAAAAATTCTTCTTATCCTGTCAGATTTTGGCGTGCCCTAGCCTGCCTCTCCCCTCTTCTAAAACGAAAAAGCCCAAATGTGGTAAGCTCTGTACCCACCCCGTGCCTTTCCGTTGCCATGGAGTTTCATCATAACATTGGATTTCATTTCTCCATGACGTAATTGTCCTGTTTTGCTTCTTGCACTCAATTTTCCAATCACTCTCCAAGGTTTCGGCGTCACTTTTCCTCCCCCGTTTAATTTTTAGTTTTATTTTTTGCTCCGTTTGCAACGCTACTGGGATAAGAGTTCACATTCCCGAACAATCCTCCTTTTCAAAAATCAGGTAGGCCAAACGGGACAAGCGTCTGTAGGGTGTGTAGACACGTCAGGATCGTGATCAACCCGGACAATTCTCCCTTGCCAGCAGGCAAAAAAAATTGTGCAGCTCCCAGTCCTTGTGCAGCAAGGAGGACATCCCTGAAGCTATGGAAAAATCATGATCTCCTCTTTGCCAGTTCCCAAGGACGGTAGAAAGACCCCTCATGGAGTCAACACAACATAGAGTGTGTTGATCATGGGTTGTGAGGCTGAGAGAGACAAATTCTTCAGCAACAAAACTTACATTATGCCATACGCACCATGGGTCGGTTGACCAAATATTGTGGTTTTCTATCTAGACGCGGTGGCTCAGTGGGTTAGGACGCTGAGCTTGTCGATCAGAAGGTCGGCAGTTTGGCGGGTCGAATCCCGAGTGCTGCGTAACAGAGTGAGCGCCTGTTACTCGTCCCAGCTTCTGCCAACCTAGCAGTTCGAAAGCACGTAAAAATGCAAGTAGAAAAATAGGGACCACCACGGTGGGAAGGTAACAGCATTCCTTTGGCGTCTAGTCATGCCGGCCACATGACCACGGAGACGTCCTTGGACAAGCGCTGGCTCTTCGGCTTTGAAACGGAGATGAGCACCGGCCCCTAGAGTCGGAAACGACTAGCACGCATGTGCGGGGGAACCTTTACCTTTACCTTTATCTTGGATACTTCACGGAGTTGTGAGATGCAGTGCTAAGGGTCTTTAGCTGGTCCCCAGAGGAACAGCACAGATGCTCTTTGCCTGGCTCTCAATGTGTTGTCCTTCTTGATGGTGATAGGGAGTAGCCTAAATTTTCCTCCTTAAGCCTCTCAAATTGGCTCCGGTTGCTGACTCCTACACAAGT
Source organism: Vipera ursinii (assembly GCF_947247035.1). Taxonomy (NCBI): domain Eukaryota; kingdom Metazoa; phylum Chordata; class Lepidosauria; order Squamata; family Viperidae; genus Vipera; species Vipera ursinii. Next base: position 2,388,945 of record NC_139530.1, on the reverse strand, counting down.
TCTCCTACACAGATATAGCATAGCAGTGAGGACGCTGGAGATGGAAAAGACAGTTCAGATTCTAAACTCCTATTGGCTTGCCTCCGCTTATCCACAAAGCTCAGCACTGTACTGAGCAGAACTTGCTGTTCCTATTTTGTTACCAACCACAACATTGGCAGAAAGCTGACAAGGTCCAGTCGATTCATTTCTAGGAAACACCTAAGTGTCTCACGCAGAGATGTTTTTTTTTTTAAAAAAAAAAAAGATGGTGTGCATTCACATTTTAAGCTGTCAGCAATTTGGGTGACCTCAAAGCATCCTCGCATGTTATGCTGAGAACTCCATGCCTTTCTGCCTTGCCAAAACTGCTCAACCCAGCATTGTTTTTTCAGGTCTGGCTAAACAAACACGCTGTGAAAATACAGCACAAGCCACCACCAGCTGGATCTCTCTAGTCCTCACATTTGGTCACGACCATCAAGCCTTAATGGATGTCTCTCTCTCTCTCTCTTTTTCACCTTCAGCCAAAAGCCAGCGCCAAGCATGCTCTAATTTCCATCTGCAGTGTTTTAGTTGGAAAAGATAAGTGACAACTGCAAGGCAGCAAGGAGCAACCAGCGTCAATTGCTTCGAGTCAGAAAATGTTGGTAGAAGTCAGCCAAGAACATGAAAAATATCATTAAAGAAAGGGAGAGATGAAAACGGCTAAGGCTTCGGTGCAAACCCACCTATGAGGCCCAGAAGCCTTTTTCTTGCCCAAATTAAAAAAGAAATCAGGATCAGTCCAGTAAAAATTAGCACTTAAAAAAAAAGATTTTGTCTTCCAAGAGTTGCAGAAGTTATGATACAAGCCCAACATTACCATTGGGGCTGGCTTATTTTTTTTTTTTTGGCATTTTCTTTCTTACTTGGCTTTTAGGATGTCTAACACAATGACTATTTCTTATCCTAAAAAAATAAAATGCCACTGAACTGTAATATGTTCCAGCAACCACAAAAATGGCCCCGTTGCGGCATGTGGGCTGCCCACTTCTTACGGGGGAAGTCAAGGGCAAAATTTCAGAACCAAAACATTGTATAAAAAGTACCTAATGAATAATTAGTCAGTCTGATTCAGACAAAAACTCCCCATTTGAAAACAGATTGATCTTACTATGACACAAACTAAGAATAGATTTTTCACCATAATTTTGGCCGAAAGAGTTTGCAAGCTGGTGGGGGTGTCTGTGTGTCACATTTGCTTTTGGTGATTAATATCATCTGGATGCCACCTCATACGGGGAGAACTGGCATAATTACTGAAATTTACTCCACTGAAGCAGTTATCTAATCCTCAGAGAGGGTGCCCTAAGAGCATCGAACCGGGAAGACCACACTTGTTTTGCTCAATTTCCTAGGTTTAGTGAACCAAACACGTGCCTGGTTCTGTTATCTTTCGCTTCCTGAGACAGGGTCAGTGCTCCTCAAGAGAAGACTTGGCAAGAAGTGCCAACTTTTCCAACTACTGTTGCAAAGAGTACTGGTTTTATTTTTCATGGGCTGCTGCGTACAACAGTACAAGAGATCAACCTGGGGTGACGTATCCCTTCAAAGGAGGATGAAGAAGGACAAGTCCCAATTTACATTCACCCTGCCCCTTCCTTAAGTCACATTTTCAAACAGGAAGCCAGCTTCTGCAGCTTCCTGTTCTCACACCCACTTATTCTCTCTCTCTTTTGAGATAAAGTGATGGGGAAAAAAATCACTCTCTTCACACGGTGCCCCCTTACAATTCATTTGGGTCAGCCCTAATGGATTTATTGCTCTGTTATAGATGTTGGGGTTTTTTTTGTGTGTGTGTGTTTTCTTTTTGCTTGTGCAAAGGCCCAGTTTTTAAAGAAAACAAAACTATTTTTTAAAAAATAAATAAGGACTCAGCGCTGGTTCTTGTTGTCTTGTTCTCTCCCTTCTTCTTCATGCGGCCACATATCCCCAGTTGTTTGTGAGAGTAAAGGACATCTGCTTAAAATACATTTACAGCATTGGCTGAGAATTGCATTCCGTCTCCGTGGTGGGGTCAGATCAGCTTTCAAATCGTTCCTGAGGCAGGTCGTATGGCAAGCACCTCACTGTCTCCTCAAACCAGTTTCCCACCGATCAGTGATCACCCAACTGTGTGGGTTTCATTTTTGGAAATAATACGGCGAAAATCAGGTGTCTTTTTCTTTCTTTTCTTCAGTTTTCATATAAAAAAAGAGGTTTCTTTCAAGTCAACCTTCATGAACTGTATACTTTTTTTTTTTGCCAAATAGAAGTGCTTCGCCATTGCATCCCCCCCTTAAGATTCCCCCCCCTTTTCTAATCTAATATTTCTAATATTTTGGGGGGCTCCTACAAAGACAAAGGCGTCAATCTATTTTCTACAGCACCAAAAGGCAAGACAAGAAGCAACGGATGGAAACTAACCAAGGAGAGAAGCAACCTGGAATTAAGGAGAAATTTCCTGACAGTGAGAACAATTAAACAGTGGAACAACCTGCCTCCAGAAGTTGTCGGTGCTCCATCACTGGAGGTTTTAAAGAAGAGACTGGACAACTATCTAACTGAAATGGCATAAGATCTCCTGCTCCACCGTCCCTTTCAACTTGTTATTATTATTCTACGAGACATTTGTACCAGCTTTATCTCACCATTGCAGCCTACACATCCAGGTTAAACTGGACAATTCTACACCTCCCAGCTGCTTTCAGATACCAACAACATGCAATGTTGCCAGGTTCTCCACAGCAGTTCTTAAAATTCCTTGGATGATGACCTGACCCATAAACAAGACTTAATTAGCATCTAGTTCACCATACTAGAATGCTCTGTAATTTGATATAGTCTTCCCCATACTAACCTTTATGCTCCCATCTAATGGTCCCACCCCTCCTTTTAGATTCTTTTGGACTCTTTCTAAATATATACTTTGTTTTTCATACCTGTATTTTTATATCTGCTAGCTTTTCATATTTTTAAAGAGTCTCGATGTATGGTCTATATAGCTTTTTAATTGGCGGTGTCCTACCCTCATTGTGCTGGTCTATGACCGTAATATAGATTTAATTGATGGTTAGTTCTTTGATCAGCTCTCCTTACGCTGCTTTTTTGGATCTGAAAACATAGATGGAAGCTTCTAGGCAAAATACGAAGAACTGGCTGTGATTTTTGTTTGTTCTCTTGATCAGTTTTACTGGCTGCAACTTTGCAGATTGATGATATCTTTCCTGAAAATAAGAGACAGACTCTACTCAGCTGCTGCATTCAAAATTTGCTATTTGCCCTTTTCTATTCACGTTAAGGGTGCCTTTTTTTAAATTCGAGGTGAGAAAATCTTTCCTATTTCCATCACTTGTGCTCTTCGTTAACAACATGGCCCTATTCTCCCCTGCAGACTGGACAAAAAAGGTTCCTTTTAATAGGTTTGGAAACATGCTATAAATCTTAACAGTTGTTCGTTAACAACTCTTGAGAGTTGCTAATGTGAAGTTGTTGCGTTTAGCAATTAGTAGTCATTTTGCATTTATATGTCCATTAGCTGTAAAATTAAACAAGTTCATTTCCTAGCTTACAAGGTTGATGTTCTGAGCAGGTGCAAAGATCTTATTCAAACTCAAAGCTAAGCTATATTGTTCCGTATCAAATTCAAGGGATGTGAGGAGGGAAAATGTATCCTCATTATTCTGAAGATCCCAAAAGCTCAGACACGCTAGAGGGCTGATAGTCTAAAAGAACCGTGAAATTCATATTTACAATCAGTGTACAGCCACATTATGGATTCACCTGTCAAACAAATTGCAAAATAGGCAGCTAGATTTTAATGGAGTACAGGCCACATGGACTACAGTTTAGATGGGCAGACCTAGAAAACAGAAATAATTGATTACCTCAGGGTATGGCACTATGCAAACACAGCCATCAAAAAGTTACTGAACTGATCACAAAGGGGAAACAGCCAGCTTAACATTCCAGAAACTTCACATGGATGTAGAGAGGGCTTTAAATAACCCCATCACAAATCATTAAGGGCACAAAAAGATCAGTAACTCTGTGCTGAACTGGCTTAGGCAGAATTAAAGTATTACAGTCCACAGAGTTAATTACCACGAGTCACGTCCAGGCATTCTCAACCAGATAAAATGATTTGGGACTCAGAAGCAGCAGTGTTTGTATTCAGCACACAAAATAACAAAAAGTATTATTTGTTGCAAAATATATGTAGTCCATGTGTTTGGCCTTCATTTCTCTTCCCCCCCACCACCCAAAAAAACGTATTGAGTAGTTTTAATCTGACAACTGGGAGATCAAGAATAATGTAATCCACAATCCCAAAAGTGTTCAGTTCCTTTGCGGCATAGATTATTTCTGGGATTTTAAATAGGATGAATGGTTTAAAAGAAAACAGATAAAGGAGTCAAGGAGGAGCAGAAAAAAAATGAACTATTTTTAGCTTGTGGGTGTTAATTATTATCAGCAATATATGCATTTATTATTTCTGCAGAAAATTACACCAAGCTGTATCTTATCCAATCCAAACCCTCAAAACTTTGGGCACTTTACCTCCACTTTCTTCCAAACCTAATGCTAATTAATCTGCCAGAAACCAGCTAGGTGAGACAGATTTTAATTATAAGGGTGCCAGATTAGCAATTTTTACTATTTGGGGGGAAACAACCTGATGGAATGGGCTGACTTGCAATAATACAATCTGTACTTTTTAAAAAAAAATGACTCATAGTTTATTCTTTCCCAGATTGATGATTGGTTGTTTTTTTTTAAAAAAAAGGTTTTATGTGCCATTGAGGAAACATTGGGCTTTGGAAGGCAGCTTCTTAAAACTCTTCAAGAAATTTGCATTCCAAGAAGCTTGGGTGAAAGAAGGAAGCCCGGTTAGCGATGTCAAAAAAGAGACGGGTACCCAAGCCACAGTCTCTGGAATTTTTCAATCCGAATCAGACGAGATGATTTATGAGAGACTGATATTACTGCTAACACATGCAGAATCCATTAGAGGCCCATTGTCACAGATGGAAGGTGAAAGCCACATGGAGCTAGGTGTATGTTTGCCATTAGGAACAGAGTTGCGGTGCCAAGGCACGTTTTTTTTTTCTTCTTCTTCTTCCAGATTGTGTTTTCTTTGCTATCACCCACTGATGCCCGTTACTAGCCAGGAGAAAGCGCGACGAATCATGCGACTTCCCCCATCTTGAAAAAGAACAAGTCTGGAGAAGAGAGAGAGAGACAGAGAGAATGCGAAACAACGGCAAATGGATGGCTTTTGGGGAAGAGTCTGAAGTTCCGTTGACAGTCAGCAAAGGAATGTGAAAACAGATGGCTTCACTGGAGCATCTCACAACTGTACAGCCAGAGAACTTCAGCTGGAGCTTCAGAATACTTGTAGCTCTTCAGACTATCTGTGACTCAGCCACTCATACCAAGCAGATTTGCTCAGAACACGTTCATGCCATTTTAATTCCTCTTCGGCAATTGCAACACTAAGCTTGCATTTAGTGTTTTGCTTGGCTGTCTGGAGGATTCTGGACCACCCTGAAGGCTGCTCAGTTTCTAGGGGTGGTTATTAAGGCAAGACTCCTAACAGCAGCTTAGTGGACAACAACAACAACAGTCTGCTTTCTCAGATTTTAAAAAGGTCAGGGGCTGAATGGAGATCAACTACGTAGATATTTGTTTTTAAAGCAACATAGGGGCAATTGAAATCAGCAACTTGATTTAACTTCTTACGTGCGTGATCTTTGACGTAGTGCAAGCTGATGTTTTTGATGGGTAGATGAGTCAAAAAACAGAATCAGGCTGACATTTTTTAAAACAAAAACGGACCTTCAAAAATTCACCTTCATTGCAAGATGGTCATATTTAACTTTACTGCCGATATCGCAGTTTGGATCGCTGCTTCAGACCTCAGGTCAGCATTGAAGTCACTCCTAATGTTTATCTCGAGGTATTTCTTTTTCCAGTTTGAGTATAATGTCAGCAAAGGTGCTGAAGGCATCTGTCTTCCACTGAAATAAACCTGGCCCTGTCAAAGAGCTTATTCTGGTAAATAGAATTACATATGTATTTAAAAAAATAAAACCCAACCCCCAGCCTTTGTAATGAGGAAAGTCTACTTTTAGTCAAATCATCATTTTTGGGTGCACATCTTTCTAATTAGACACTTCAATATTTTTTTTATTATGAAAAATATACTTCTTACCTTCTATTGTTAGCACTTCCATTTATGCTTTCTTCATTTTTGTGCCAAGGTCATGGCTGGAATCTATCAGTGAGGACAATTCACCAGTGGAACAGCTTGCCACCAGAAGTTGTGGGTGCTTCATCACTGGAGCTTTTTTTTAAGAAAAAAACTAGGCAGTCTTTTGTCATGTCACTTGTCTGAAATGTATAGGGTCTCCTCCAAAGTCCCTTCCACCTCTGTTCTGATTGACACATGCACATTATGCAATGTGTTATATACATAAAAGTGATACGCTCATTCTCACCGTAAATGTATATTGTAATAACAGAAAGTTAAAAAAAATCTTTTCATTTTTGCAATCTTTCTAAAGGGACACATTGGCCCACATGTTGCATATGGTTCCATAAACACATACGGCAATGTTTCAGTTTTGTGCAACACTGTCACAAAATAGTCTAAAGAACTATTTACAGTTCAGGCAAACATAACTGTTACTAATCATGATCATATATGATTGCACCACACAGAAAAGCCTCCAGATGTTCGACTCCCAGTTAAAAAAACTGGAATAATAATAATAATAATAATAAAGTTTTAAATGTATTTCTTGTGCCCCCAAGTGGCAAGGAGTAACATCTCAATTTAAAGGGATCTACTGTGAAAAAATTCTGGGAGTTAGAAATGACAGGCTTAATAGAGTAATAACAATTGTCCTTATCATTAGGGACAGGAAAAAATCAGACTGGTAGTAATAAAAGCTACACGTTAACTTGAAAGTAAATCCCACTATGGTTTTGTGCATTTTTAATTATTATTTAAAAAAACTGTTAAAGCTTTTGTTACAAACGTAGAAAAATGTTGCACATCCAATGTTTATTTCAAATTTTATGGGTTTAGTCTCCCCCCCCCCCATTTTTGCTTTTCTTGATCTTTTGTTTTGTTGAGCTTTTAAGTGGCCAAACGTGGAGGGGTACAAATCTATGAATTTAGCCTGGGGTTTGTGCGTTTTTCTGTTTTTATTTTTGTATTTTTATTGTACCTGTCAGTCACCCAGAGCCTGTTGGACAGCGATGGGGTAAGAAAAAAAAAGAATAATAAATTCAAATAAAATCAACGACACAATTATTGTTTAGCTCCTGTTGTACAGTAGTTCCACGTTTGCATTTTTTTTTGTTGTAACCCAGAAAATGTTGAACTACGACAGGGCTAAAAGTCTAACAAATTCATAGCATCGCATCATATCATATCTATCACATCATAACCGCACGCAATTTAACTCTATACTATTCTCTATACCGTATAATAAACACAAATGACGACATAAAAGTATAAAGTAACTGTTTTAATGTAATAAGGCTTATAACAAATAGAAAGAGCGCAGGATTTTTATTCTACACAGCACTGCGTACAGTATACCACACTGTGGTACTGTTTTGTATTGTGTTACACGCAGTACACGATGGAGTTATTTTTTTATCCTATCGTACATCAAGCAGGGGTCTTCAAACTTGGCCCTTTCATGACTTGTGGACTTCAACTCCCAGAATTCCTCAGCCAGCTTTGCTGGCTGAGGAATTCTGGGAGTTGAAGTCCACAAGTCATAAAAGGGCCAAGTTTGAAGATCCCCTGAATTACAGCACACCTCCAAGAGGCCCCGCCCAGCGCCCTCCGCAGTCCCCGCCTCCTCCCGCCTGCGCCTGCGCCCTCTTTGCCCGCCTCCGGGGCGGGAGGGGGCGTGGCCAGGCAGGGGGAAAATGGCCGGGCTTCCTGGCCATGGCGGCGGCGGGAAGCTGAGCCTGAAGCGGCGGCGGGAGGAGCGCGGGGGGGTCGTGGGGTGAGGCGGCGGCGGCCGGGCGCGCGGGAGGGGAGCGGAGGGTCGTCCTGGGTTTATTGGCTTCATTTGCATGTAGCTCAGGGCCACCCACCCAATTCCTCCTCTTTTCCCTCACAACAGCCCTGCGAGGTGGGCTGGGGCTGAAGCAGAGAGGGGCGGGCCCGAGGCTGCTTCCATGGCTTGCTTATCCCCACCCCCCCCGCCGCCTTCCCCTGGGTTGGGCACTTCCTTTTGTTACTTCTTCCCTCCGCTCTCCTCCTCCTCCTCCTCCATTCTTTTAATAATAATAATAGTAAGTTGGAAGGGACCTTGGAGGTCATCTAGTCCAACCCCCTGCTCAGGCAGGAAACCCTAGACCATTTCAGACAAATGGCTGTCCAGTCTCTTCTCTTCTTTCTCGTTTTCTCTCCTTCCTCTGCTTTCCTTTCGCACCCTTTCTCTTTCTCTTTTCCTTTCTCTTTCTCGCCATTCGTTCTTTTTCACTTTGACCCCCCTCTCCACGTTTTCTTTCACCGTATTCCTTTCGCCTTCTCCATTTCCTTTTCCTTCCTTCTTCCTTCCCTTCTCTTCCCCTTCCTTCCTTCCTCTTCTTCTTCCTCTTTCACCTTTCTTCAATATTTTGGTTGTTTTTGATTCTGGAATTCCTAGAAGAACTAAACTTCTTGCCCTACCATTAGAATTTCCACAAAGAAGGAAAACAAAGAACTCTTCGTTTCACAAGCATTTTAAATGATAAATTACTTTGTCCTGACAAGCTGGAACTGTTAAAATTGTGCCTTTCCCTTCTCTAGGACCTTTTCCACCAACGCTTCCTGGTTTGAAAATCAAGAGCTGAGTGATGCTGAAGCTTCATGGATTACGTTGCTGAGGGTTGTGGATCCACATCTAAATCAATCAAATTTAGAAAAATTTGTCAACTTCCCGGAATTTCATCCAAAGGTAGCAAAAGGCGGCAGTTGACACTGTCTCCAAGAGAATATAAAATTAAGTCTTCCTTTTGCTGAATATGGTCATGTTTAAATTCCCAGAGAGGTAAAAGTTGAAAATTAAAATATCAAATGCTTTACCACAGGTAGAGAAAAACAGGGCAGGGACAACAGGAAATTAATCAAGTTTCAGACAGTCTAGACAGAACTAAATCAGCCAACAGACATTGTAAAGATCTGGTTAAAAACCAGATCTTTACAAATCAAAATAGTCATAATCAAACATTCCAGAATATGAATTGCCTGTTGGAGGCTGGCCAAGGATCAGGATATTTAATGTTCACTGTACTAAATGAGAAAGGAAAATTTAAATTCTTATAGCCATTGCTGTTAAATGCTGACCCTTTTGTTTTGCGTTACAGAGTTCTCAAACTGAGAATCCTCAACCCCGTCTCGAAACATTTAATTGCGGAACCAAAATGTTTGAATGGGTTCCATTCCCAGTTTATCACAGAGACTGGGAAGCCACCGGTTCAGGAAGGCGTCAAAACTGTACGCCTGAAGAAAAAAAATCCATTTCCGTAGGAGAAAATGACCAAGATGAAACATACCAAGCCATTTCCCTGGCTCCTGAGCAAAAATCTCAAACAGCTGAGGAATATATGGTCGAAAACCCAAAGGGTGGCATAAGACGTTCTATTGTGCTGGAAGATGAAGCATTTGAGATACCTTAAGCCACTCACCAAGTTTGCCCAGACGGTCTTCACTAACAAATGTTCTGAACTGTCCCCAAAAGTTTGAATGTCAAACTTATGGAAAAGGACTCCTTTGCAGAGTGAATGGTAAAGTAGTATGATACAAGATTACTTAACAAGAACTCACCTCTGCAAGAGATGCCTGCTATGAGGATATGCCATGAGGATCAGAATGGCATATTCAATATGTGTAATATTACATAAGTTATTCTTTCAGTGAAATCTGATTTTAAGAAGTAAGTGGCAGTTAAGTGCATCATGAATACATTTGGGAAAGGGGTAGGAATAAAATTAATGTTAATTGACTACTACATCTTAGAAAGCATAAATATAAAATCAGAAGTTTCCCCTGACAAAGGAACCTAATATTAAAATGTCTTGGAATTATTATTATTATTTTTAACTTTAGGAGCTTTTCATTAGCATGAAATGTGGCTATGAGAAGTTTCCCCCCCCTCATTTAAATGTGAAGGGCATAAATGTGAATGAATCATCAACCAGATAAATAGAAAACCTGCAAAGAATTTATATAAGTAATACGTTGGCATTAAGTGCCAGCTTTAAAAGCAGCAGGAGGAGCTGACTCATAGTTTTCAATAATTTTTGCAAGGGAATAAATTGAAACACTCAATTTTTGGAATGTTAATGGTTAGGAACTAGGTAAAAAAAAATAGCCAAAATTTTACATCCAGCCAAAGTTTTATATCCAATAGCAGATTCAGAAATTAGTTAACTCCATTTACCACGTAGCCCCATTAAAAATTGAAGGAGATAGTAAGAATTTTTCTCTTTTGTGTTAAACTAGATGACGAATGTGGTAGAAGAATCAGTAGTTACCTAGAAGTATAATAAGAGTTGTGTATTAATAGATAGTGATTTTATCTACAGATCAAATTATCTCAATTGTTTCCAGTTCATAGATACTCCAAACTGGAACACGGTAATAATTGTGCAAAAAGTTTATTTGAAAACAAAGATGATGAGATGTTAACCAATGCATAATATAGAAAACAGGCAGTGGGGATTGACATTTGCAAAAAAAAAAAAGTGCAAAAAAACTCCTTGAAGCATCCCTTAATGTTTCGTTAGCTATTTTTCCTAGACTCAGTGACATAATTCTGACACAATATGCAGGCAGTCCTCAACTTACAACCACAATTGAGCCCCATACTTCTGTTGTTAAGTGAGATTGTACGTTAAGTGAATTTTGCTCTGTTTCATGACTTTTCTAGACATGTTGGTTAAACGAATCACTTCAGTTGTTAACTTAGTCACACGGTTGTTAGGTGGCTTCCCCACTGTTGGAATTTAAATAAGTGTCAAAAGTCAAACAATTTTAAAAGTATAGCTCCACCTTAGCAAACTAAACACATCTACACTAAGAGCTCTAATTTCGTGCAGATTGAATTGAACCACCTTTATACACTTATAGAGAAATAAAAATTCTTCAACAGTAGCTGAGAGTTCGTGTTTGAACTCTGCTTTTATTATAATAGTTGTTTCCAGAGAGTTTGAAGAGATCAGCTCTGTTTGAAGAGATCAAGTGCAAACAAAACCTTTTGGTGTGCAGAATGTATGGAACGGGAACATTAATAAAACAGGGTAATCCATCTGAAGAAAATATATTATTTTTGCATAATGAGTCGTAATATTTTTCATTAAAGTCTTTAATAGATGTGCAAGAATATAAATGATTTTAGCTGTTTAACTGGTTAGGATACCATCTTTTGCACAAATAAAACTGGCCAAAGATCTCAACTAGTTAATTATACAAAACTACAAGAACATATTTACTGTTTTACAATCATTAAATTAGCTAGAGAGTGTTTTCATTTACATTTCATTTACATACTAAGACAATGATATCATTACCAGCTCCATTTGCAATATATTAAGGATTTTTTTTAAACCACACATTTAATTACATCCTTCATTTTTTTTCTTTAATTTATAAAACAAGAACTTTATATAAAAAAATTTCCCCTTCATCATGGACAGAACATTATACATTGCACAAGAGCAGCAACCGACTTGTAACCAGTAACTTATTTGGCAACACAGCAACATTGTAAATGCCTTAAATTGTAAATAAATCAAGGACTTGTTTTTGATGCCTGGGATCAAGTGTGTATCTAGTCCTGCTTTGATGTTTGGACAGTATACAAGAACCAATTGCTCAGCTGCAAATCGAAGGGGAAGAGAGACACAGCAGTGAAGGAAATACTGAATTTGTCGCTGAGGAGGAGTTGGGGGGGGGGGGGGAAAGTAGGATATTCATTTTCCAGCTTTGCTTAAAAGCAAAGTAGCTTGGTTATTTAAATCCCGAGCACTGGAGGGGAAAAAAAAGTTCTAGTTGAATTACTAAGTGCTGGTTAGAACAGACTTAAGAATCTTGCTCACAAATGAAACAGCCGAGTTTCAAGAACCCGGCATGGGAGTGCTAACATTTTGTTATGTATGTGCTTTAATTATTGGCCAAGCTAAAAGAAGAATCCAAAATGAAATTTAACCAATGGTTCTTGACCAGACTTATCCACTTTTCAAATATGGCCATCTCCCAGCATCTGATGGCTGCAAATGCAAGGAAGATTTCCTGTACAGCAACCAACGCAATGCTATATCCTGAGAAACCTAGATCGAGTCATTTGATGTCTACCAAGTCATGACATAATGGGAATTTTCTATCTGCCATTGCAATTGACCCCTTAGAGTCAATCTGATTTTTTTTACCTCATTCTCCAAAACTGCAACTGACCCAAGGGTTACAATATTAGGTTAGCGATATGCACTAGTTCAATCTGAAATGCACTGAATTTTCTTTAAATTCCAAAAACTGACAAGCAGTTATCCCGATGAAAGACATCACAGTTCTCCAAAGAGAAAATAATAAGACATTTTAATATCCAAGTAATATTCTTATCTGTGGTCACCTTTCCCATCCCCAAGTTGCTGTTTTGATTTTCATTTACCAAAACAACCTATGGGAGAACTAAACATTTCAAAGCAGTCATTTTTAAGTAGGAGGTGTGCTTTATCAGAAAAAAAAGTAGTAAGTTGATGGATATCCTAGAATTCTTTTTTTTTCTCCAAAATTTTAAGGCTAAGATCTATCACGTTCCCAATGTTCCTTTTGAATATTGCATTGATAAAAATATTATTCAAAAAATCTAGTATACAACATAAATCATTGTAGGCACTGCTCAAAATATTTTCATAAATCCACCATGTGCAAATTTAAATTTTCTCATGAGAATTTTGGTAGTATTTTTTTTCTCCCACACTCAGCATAATCCAGAATGTTTAGATGCAAAATTCTAATTTTGGAATTGTTATTGCTAAGATTCCTGTCCATTCTGAGACTGCGATTAATATTAGATAGCAGCTGTTATTTGTAGGTTCCATGTGTAAAATACTTTTCGTTTTAAATAACCAGAACTTACAGGGTTTCATCAATTGTTCCAAAAATGGAATAATTTAATGTAGATTATCCATTTAGGCACTTAAATACTGTACCCAAATTAGTTAACATTGCTAATAAAACACAACTCCTTTCTATTTATTTAGCAAGTGTGCGTATACATGTGTGCCTACGTAGATGTGAATGTACACACACACACACACACAGACCCACGCACACACATGTAGGATAGGTACCACGTGAGAAAAAGGCATCTCTAAAGTTAAGCTTCAACACCACCACAAGCAATTGTATTCTGGATGTTCAACGGTTTTAGGGGGCTGTTGCATGGAAAAGTCCGATAGAAGCGGGCTACTTTTCAAAGTGGTCTGGAACCTCTTCCCAAGGGTGCGACAAACCATCACTGCCCCCTTTGTTGAAGCAGGCACGGAGTGCAAAATCCACGAAGTCAGCTCTGCCAGTTCCCCCCCGGACTTAAAAAATAAAGAGGAACCCTAACCCACCCAAATCACGTATCTTGATTCTTCTCATCGGCCATTTTACCATTTTGGTCTCCATTCAAAACCTCACGGTGACCCCGCCCCAGCCTTGCATGCATATACTGTAGTTCAGGATTAAATGTCCCAAGTGCGCTCAGATTTCTTTCCTCTCTGCGCCTGTTCCTCATACCGTTTCCTCGGTCGATAGCATCAGTGGATTAATATATTCAAATCCTTCAAACTCCGACTGGTCTATTCTTTTTATTACATCTCTGGAGACAGAAAGAAAGAAAAAAAGAATTTTAACGCTCGCCTCTGATGTTTTTTACCAAAGGCCGGCAAGCCGAATGGGCAAGCGTGATCAAAACGAACAGGGAAATCACCTTTTCTTTGCAATGACGAACGTTTGTGGGTCTGCGTGCTTTCAGTTTTGTGGCCGTGCAGTGAGACTGGCGGGAAATATAGGTAGTCTCGCCTTACGGCCGCAATTTCTGTTGCTAAGCGAGACAGTTAACTGACTTTGGCCCCGTTTTACCATTTAAAAATGCCACATTTTTAGATGAATCTGGCTGCCCTGTGGACTTTTGTTGGTTAGAAGGTCACCAAAGTGAATTGCATGACCCCGGGACATTGCAACGGTCATAAATATGAACCAGTTGCCAAGTATCTGAATTGTAATCATGTGGCCGTGGGGATGCTGTGCTGGCTGGGGGATTCTGGGAGTTGAAGTCCACGCAGTTTAAAATGGCTAAGGTTGAGAAACACTGTATTATGATTTAATGCTAAACAATGCATTTAACAATTAGCCGTACTCATCATCTGGAGTTAACTGCACAGGTTCACTGGTGAACTGGGTATCAAAGTTATCCAAGCCATAATCATCCGTGATCTGAGGCTGGAACGGTGGGGTGGCCTGCTTCTTTTCCAGCTGAATTGAGAGCAGGGGTGGGGGGGAAAGAGAGAGAGACAAAAGAGAGATGGTGACATGTTGTCCGAGAGACAATAAATCCATCCCCAGTTAGTTCACCATCATGTAGTCAACAAAAGAGGCATTTCCAAGACCAGGGTTGGGAGTTTTCTATGTTTGTCCTTGTCTTCTGAGGGCCCTTTCTGATCAAGATGGAGGACAAGTTGTGTCTGTCAAAGAGTCAGAAATCAGCACTGGAAGTGCTTGTGCAGGCTCGGGATTAAGGTTGCGAATCTGTCAATGCTGGTGTGTCATTTGAGCAAGTGAGAAAGCCTCCATGGCTGTTTGTCGTTTAGCACCTGCTGACTCTGTCAGTCTCCTGGAGCTGTCCTGTTTTAGCCTTGAAATACAGTGGTAGATTCAGGGTCATCCAAGGAGTTATGCAGCTGAATGAGGATCTGAAACCATGGCTTTCTTCTAAGCCTATTTAGGCACATGACTACGGCTCCTTGTTGACCTCTTTCTGTCAAAGGTGGCTTTGAAATAAGACAGGGGAATTTGGATCCTCCTTACGGTTGGACTCAACACAAGCAAATATATCAGGTCAGGAGGGAATAGCTGAACGGTGGCTTGATGTCACATCTCAGGAGGCTTCTAGACATCAGCCAACCAAATAGAGAAAGGCACGCTATAATTCTGATTCTGCACCAGCTTAGATCTTGCTGAAACACCAGATTCTCCAGCTGTCTTAGAAGGTCAGGTGTCATCCCAAAGCAGATCTGAGGGGAGTGTGGAAGGACAGAATAAGGGAACGAGAAACTCCCACGAAAGGAAGTAGAAGTAGGTTTATCTCGTATGGGAGCCGATTGTATGCTGTGCAAAGATTAAGGTTGGTTCGTTGTGGGTCTAACTGGGCAACCATAATGATAAAACCAGATTGGCCGTTCTTTATTATGGCGTGCTGGTTTGTTTGGAAATGGCCACTGTAAATCTGATATGCAATGATGTCTGAACCAAGTCTTTCAAGCTATAGTTCCTCACTCATTCTGCTAGGTGGTTCTGCCTCTTGCTTCTTGATGTTCTCACACCAATAATGTAAACAGGGATGACGGTGTTACAATACATGTGATACAACTTGCCCCACCCCTTTCGCGGAAGTGATTTCTACCCAGATCGGTTGGCAGGTGCAAAAGAATGGCTCAGATACACAGGCACAAAACCGAAGGGGGAGGGAAAAAAAAAGTTAAATGCTTTACCAGATCCCAATCTATGCTGCGAAAAAATGTGTGTGACTTGATTTCGGAAAATCCTGTTTGGTGTTGGCATCCGAGCCTCTCTTTGGGATCCTAGGAGGAAGAATTAAAATGATTTTCCCCATGATTGTAGGTTTTGTGAGGCCAAAGTCTGAAGACAAAATCCTTTAAAAACAAATTCTCCTTTATAAAAGAAACCACTAAATTCAACTAGCAACTCTCGTCTCCCTGTTTTTACACTTTACCAAGTTATAGAATAAAATACAGAAGAACTCTCCTGGGTGTATGTTGCCCTGGTTCGCACACTCTTCACCATAAGGTTTAGTGAATAAACCACAGTCACCCCAGGGTTAACGAAAGGCACCCAGCCCCCAAATGCTTTTGTGCTTAACGGATGAAATTAAACCCCAAAGACAAAATATTGTAAACCTACCTTATTTAAAAATCCTTTCAAAACATGAGAGGCCTTAACAGAAAGGAATCTCGGAATTCGGATTGGTTTTTCAAGGATAACTGTTGAAAGAGGTTTTAGAAAGAGAAAAGGTTATATTCCCCAATACATCAATATAGTAGACCCTTGTTTTAGCAGATGTAAAACACAACACAATTTCCTCTCCACCCCTGTTGAACAGACTATTAAATGCAGAGATTTGCCTGGTATATTGAGGTTGCTGCAAATGACACCGTTTATGCCAATTGCATCATTACTCAAATTTTGGACATTTTTATTCTCACAAATGAAGGCATGTCCCAGGAAGGTTTCCTGTGTGGCATTTATATGGTGCCTGGGCCAGGGTAATGTTGCAATATCCAATCTGGGTTGGTCACTGGGTCCAGATGTTTAGTCTTCCGAGCTTCCGGAAGATGCTGGAGCCCATCCTGAAGGAACTTCTCTTTAACAGAGTGTGTGCTATTTATATGTTGCACCAACACACCCCCATCTAAAAAGCCACATACAACAGGCACCATATAAATACCACACATAGAACAGCACACACTCTGCTAGAGAGAAGTTCCCTGAGGATGGGGTCCAGTGGGTCCCAGGGACTGGCCCAAATTGGATCCTGCAATTTTTAGTCTGCTCTTGAGTGAAACTTTATTCTGAATCTTAACACTCTAGCAAGTGTTGGATACTAATATGTCAGTCTCGTGACATAGAAAAATACCTTGGAAGAGGTAATCTTCAGTGTTCATATCTGGATTGTCGGTAATAATGTCGAAAGGGGATCTTCCTGCCATCATTTCAAACATGAGGACACCAAGGGCCCACCAATCCACACTGAATCCTGTAAAAAATATTAGGAAAGTGATGCTTTCAATAGAAGATTTTAGGTTGCAGAGCTGACACTTTCTGATTTAACATACAGAACAGGTTTCAAGGATTAGAGAGTCTTTGATTGAGATAGGTGTCTATAGAAAATGAATGAATGAATGAATGAACGAAATTAGGGGCTCTCCAGAGAAGATTTTAGTGATGCAAGGGTTGTGTGTGTGTGTGTGATGGGTAACATAAAAACAACCAGAACAAAAACTTAATTCGGATCTCCTTTGCAACAATATCATGAACGATTGGTTCAAAGCAACGGGATAAAATTAAGGGCTTGTGGAATTGCTTAAAAATTCAAACCCAACGACCAGTGTCAATTCCGTAAGTATTGTGGCTATCAGAAATATCACCAACCCAGTATCTTAATCCTATTTTTCGACACTCAACTTTGGTTTGTTTAATCAGAATGTCCCAAAAGGATAAATAACAAAAGGGGACGCGATATGCTCCGTACGACGGAATTGAGGACTAACTCAGTTAGTCTTTTACAATGAAAATGTGGTAGCAATGGTATGAAGTTCCATAAAACACCATTAGGCTTAGCGATAATTTATTGGCCAAGGGCGTTCCATGTTGACCAGCCTTCCAAAGTTCATCATCAAAATTGATTCAGGGGTGCCTTCAAGCCTACGACCGCTTAACCTTGATCACAAAGTAGGGATGCAGGCCAGTTACTCCATCCTTCTCCATTTTTAACAGTGCTCCACTCTTGTCTGCTCTAGATCATAATGAGGAGCTTCCGTTGAGTCTGACCTCTGCTGGATGGCGTAAAGACATTAACAAAACAGGCGCCTCTGTAATCAATCTCTCCAGATGAGAAGGCGAACACTTTGCAGTCACTACATAATTACACGCTCTATAGAGCAACTCACCGTATTCTTCTCCTCGGAGAATCTCGGGGGCAATGTAATTTGGTGTTCCGCAGAAAGTGCTCGTAGTGTCACCGGGGCCCAATCCTTCCTACAAAAAAAATAATAATGAAAGGCTGCTGTGCGTCACATAATCCAAATTCAGACGCTTGGCAACTGACTCAAATGTATGGAGGGGGCAGTGATCCCCTTCTGACGAGCCAAGTCAATGGGGAAGCCAGATTCACTTAACAGCTGTGGCAAGGAAGGTGGTAAAATGGGGCGAAACTCACTGAACATCTGTCTTGCTTAGCAACAGGCCTTTTTCGCACAATTGTTGCCATAAGTCAAGGGCTACCTTACGTTTGATCAGCTATGGACCGTCTCTGACCTCCTCAATGCTTCCCTTCCTATCCGGGCCAATTTGGCTGTCTGGCTCCCCAACACAAGATCCCTTTCGAGACCCCCCAGTGAAAAATCTCTTGGGTGTCTCTCTTGATCTCAGCAAAGGAAGAAACCCTTCTTCGACCTTGCCCACCTCGCACAATCGGATTCCGATCCAAGAGTCTCCCTTAGTCTGGAAAGCCAATTTACCTTACACATGCCGTAATCTGTTAGCTTGATATGGCCCTCTGTGTCCAGGAGCACGTTATCCAGTTTTAAATCTCTGTATATGATGCCTCTCTCGTGGAGGAAGTTGAGAGCAATACAGATTTCAGCAGCATAAAACCTGAAAGGAAAATGTAATTTCACTCCTCTGGATGCAGGGCCATTGAAGCGTTGCTATGCGTTCTGTTTACTGCCAGGCTTTCCATGCTCCCACACACAAGCCACTTTCTTTGGAGAGCATGTGTGCTGATAAATGCCATCACGTCTTCTAGGCCAGCTCGAAGTACAGTGGTACTTTGGCACTCACCGTTAAATGGGTACAATGAATACAAAAGTAATGAGTACCAAATAAATATTTCCCCTTAAGGAATAATGTAGTGAGTCACAAGGCAGCTGACGCTGACAGGTTGTAGCTTTGTGTGTTGAGTACCAAACAAATGATGAGTATTGGGAGAAAAGGTTCGCATCAAAATGCGTGGAGTACCAAATTTGATGAGTTTCAAAGCAGTTGAGTACCAAGGTAACCCTGTACAGCAAACCTGCCTCATTCTGACTTTTATTTATTTTAAATACAGCCCTATAACTGAGCTGTATTTAAAATAAATAAAAGTCAGCATGCCGCAACAAGGAATCACATCTTAGGCAGATGCTATGAGATAAAGTAGCAGAGCACAAAGGACTGCAATCTTGCCTTTGCTCTTGAGAGATTAGCAAGAAAAAAAAACCCTAAAGAAATTATAAATTGTTTTGGCTGGCATTCACACACTTCTGGCACAGCTGGAGAGAGAGAGGGAGGGAGGGAGACGAGAGGAGGAGGGCAGGAAGGAAGTAAAGAGAAAGAAAGAAATAGATTCACACTACCTTGTGTGTTCCTCTGGCAGCTTCCTCTGCCGTTGCATATGAAACATGAGGTCACCCCCATTCACATATTCTATAACAAGAAACAACCTGAAAATAGAACACACAATTTCTGTTAGTTAGCAGATGGCCTGTAGAGTGAGGGTGGAAGCGAACAGACAAAATTATTGCGTCGCTGCTAACAAGCTGTAAGCGCCACCCTTGCTTTGTGTGTGTGCGTGTGTGTGTGTGCCTCATAATACCACACACTCTAAATGAGGTGGAGTTTGCGAGATGACACTGCAATGTTGCTTTTGTCATTTTGAGAAAAAGGGCTGGGTCCTGGAGGTGCTTCCGCGCCAAACACCCCTCCAGTTGTCACGATCACTTTTTCCCCAGGACATCCGGTTGGAAGGATGGTGGGAGGGAGAAGAACAGCAAAAGGAAGTGGGTTTTTTCATTTTATTTTTCCCATTCATGGAGTCAAGATTATCCTTTCTCTAAATAAGAAAAAAGTTCGACTTGGGAGCTCAATCCAGAATTATATCAATTGTCATCGTTAAGTGGAGGATTACCTGTCTTAGCAAACTGACAACAAAATTGGAGGAATGCACCCAAATTCAAGTGGGATAATGGTGCTTCCCCCCCCAGCAGAAACAAACGCAAAATACATAATTTAAAAAAAAGCAATCTGGCAATTACACACGTCTTTGTCATTGAATCTTTGTCAATGGCCATTAAAAAGATGGAGATTCCCCCCTCTAAAATTGTATTACTGTTGAATTGGAGCATGAAATATTGTGTCACCAGACACACACACACACACACACACACACAAAAGGCGAAGCCCAGTTGAGAAGGATGCTGCTCTTTAGCTCTTTAACTCTTAGACCAATCTCAAATCTGTTTACAAATTAGCTATTTAGGGAAGGACTTTCTAAGAAACTATACAATGGGAGATAACTAAGGACATGCCTATTTTTTTTTAACTAACAAGAAACGTCGCTTGGAATGTTTTGATTCTATGGTTAAAAACAACAACAACCCCGAAGTTTTCAGCTGGTGCAGACAAGGGGAAAAATCCATTAGGGCATAAAAGCAGTTCAAATTTACTGGGCTCCTAAAAGAGCCAGAATGGTTTATCCATCTAAATGGTGTGCAAGGAGGCTACCCTGATGTAATAGAAGCCCCCATTAATAAATAAACACTCTCTCACACACATGCCGATACAGCCTCTAAAAAGAGAAATAACTAAGAGCCTTTTAATTGTCTGCATGACTAGCCTCTTTGGTGGTGTGTTAAATGTGCACAATGGGTTTTTAAAGTCTTTGTTTTGGGATCAACAGAACAATCAAGTTACTGCTAGCCTCCCTCAGGCTGGCAGGGGAAACTCTGCAATTCTAAATATCTTCCTCCTCTTTCTAAACAGGTTGGGGCTGTTGACACCACCCCCACCCACTCCACTGGCTTCTGGAGACACAGCAAGGCAGGATGGCCTTGGGCTTCGTGGAGGAGAGATATACTGTCTTCCTAGCTACTTTCAATCGGGAAGCCTAGTTGACCTCGACTGATTATCACCAAGAAAAGGAGGGGCCGACAGGGTTAGTCCTTGGAATGGAAGAGCGCCAAAAACAGGTCGACTGGAAAGGGACCTTTTCACCTCTCTTAAATAGGATTAATTTAGTGTCGGGCTCTTCCCACTAGGAAAGACGCTATGGGGGGGGGCGCTTGATGTGTTTTATTACCCAACTAGGTAACATTATCGGTGACCACACTTGTCTGAAAGAAAACAGCCAAGTTCAGAGAGCACCAAGGACCCCCATAGTCCAACACAGCGTCTAGAAGGTCAGTGTGCAGGAGAGAAGAAAAGTCAGAAGCTCTTGAAGGTGCCACCGTGCCAGACATAAATATTGTTTTTCAGAAGAAAAACATGCCCCCATTCTTTTTGGACCTACCAGCCTTCCTGACCGGGGATAGCTCATGAAGACAAGGCAACACACTAGGGCTTAAGACTAATCAGGAATAATTTCTTAGCCGTAAGTACGGTGCGATACTGAACTGACAGTCTTAGGAGGTGCCGACTTCCTTTGGCCGGAGATGTTTAAAGGGAGGATGGGAGGCCATCTACCGCGGCTGCTTCATTGGTGGATTCCCACCCTGGGCAAGAACTGGACAAGATGCTCAAGAGACACGGCGGCGCAGTAGATAGAATGGAGTATTGCGGGCTAATGCTGCCGACTGCCAGGAATTCGATCCTCAAGGCTTGACGCAGCCTTCCACCCTTCTGAGGTCAGTAAAATGAGGACCCAGATTGTTAAGGGGCAATATGCTGACTCTGTAACCCGCTTAGAGAGGGCTGTAAAGCATGGTGAAGCGGCATAGAAGTCTAAGCGCTATTGTTACCAAGTTTCCTCTCAAACCTAGCGTGCCACGATTCCCTGATTCTAAGCTCAAAGCAAGAGAGAGGGTTGTAGACCCTGCCGCCAAAAAAAGAGAAGGCCGTGCATTCTTCAGAGCCTTCCAGGCCCCGACAGGCAGGTCCATTAAGTTCCAGGCAAAGGAGTATTTGAGGTTTTTTTTTAAAAAAAAAAAAGTGGAGGATTTGCTTACTTACCGGCTTGTTGTTTGAAAGCAGGAATGTAAGCCAACTAGAAAAGGGTTACTGGATGCCTGTTCAAACACGTGCTTTTCGGTTTGCACCCAATCGATATCCTGAAAGAGAGTAATCGGAGAATCCAAAGGGAGGCTGTAAAACAGGCTGTGGACATTCCAACACCAAAAGCCACACATTAACACACGCACACACTCAAAAATTGTAATACACATTCATAAAAGTCCAGGCACGGGTTTCTCATTCCTCCTATAACCTTTTTTTTAATCTTCCCATATATTATTTTTCTTTCTTTTTCTTTTGGACTGGTCAAAATAGAAACTGTTTCATGTTGGACATTTTAATCATATTAATATAGATACCGCCCCCCCCCCCCGCCCTGTAGAATCCAGGAAGCTCGGCAAGGTTAGGCTTCGTGATGTGTTGAAGCAGCTTCTTACCTCGTCATCATGAACTAATTCCTTCTTGACAACCTTCATTGCATAAATTTGGTCATTCTTTTTTAACCGGACTAAAAGAACTTTGGCATAGCTTCCTCGTCCAATGACTCTGATCAGATCAAAGTCCTGTAGGCCAAGCCCCTGAGAGATCTTGATCCCATCCATCCCGTCAATAACCGGCTTGAGTTCCTGTATGAAGAAGCACATTATAAACCTCCCCCCGCAAAAAAAACCAACCCAACCCTCTTTGCAATCAGAAAGGGAACATACGACATAGAATAATGGGGCTAGAAGAGAGCTTGGGGGTCTTCTAACTTTGCCTTTTTACAACTTGTGGCACCCAGGCTGAGGAATTCTGGGAGTTGAAGTCCACCAGTCGTAAAAGGGCCAAGTTTGAAGACCCCTGTTCTAGTCCAACCCACTGCTCCAGCAGGAGAACCTACACTATTCCAGACAAATGATTCCCCAACCTCTTCTTAAAAACCTCCAGCGACGGAGCACCCACCATTAGCAATCCAATTATGAAACACAGCTTTTCTACTTTTTCCAGAAATAAACTGATCTCGGAATCCCTTTAGGCATTGTCCTGTTTTGAGGGTGGGCTTCTTCAAACTTGACACAACCCATTTCAAGAACCGTGTAATATGTGACTGAATGCCTTGCACACCTCCTACCACTGAAGCCCACCACACCGCCTTCTTAGGTATAATTACTTTTCTTTTTAAAAAAAAATGGATCTGGCAAAATCCACTGCATTACAAAGTGTAATGGAATGGGAAGCGTGTAGTGAAAATGGAATTCAATACCAGTTCAATACCAACATCACCCCATCCAATCATGTAATTATGATACCGAGGCAGTAAGATTCATAATTTTCTAGCTTGATTTACAGGGATGGAGATGACCTTTAAATAATTGAGCGTTCCAGTATCAGAATCTCAGGATGTCCTTATTCAAAATCATGTTTGATTGCTACTATTAGCTTTATGGTCTCTTTTCCTGTTCTGTTATCACTACACAGCTAACAATAGGACCTTTTCCATCACAAAACCCACACGCCAGGATCCTTGGCCTGGAGAAATCCGCTGGCTATCTTTCCTTAGCTTTCAGGTGGCCTTTAAAGACACACTTCTTAAAAAAAGTTTTCATCACTGAATGCCCTGTTTTCTCACTAACATGTTTAAAGTATATGGGAGACTTGAAGTTGAGTTCAATTGTAATTCTTAATGGGAAAACACACCATTAATATTATTATTAATAATAATATATCAAACTTATTTGTGACCCATTTCTGATATGGAGTAACTGTTAAATTCTGAAACTAAGCCAGTTTCTGAACTTGGCAACCCAGCATTGCCTAAGATTACTGCAGATGAACATAGAATCCTAGGGCTGGAAGGGACCTTGGAGGTCTTCTAGTCCAACCCCTGCTGAAGCAGGAGGCCTTATACCCATCCCGGTCAAATGGCAGTCCAGTCTGTTTCTGAAGACCTCAAATGATGGAGCACCCAGAACTCCAGGAGCATAATAATGCTCTGGAAGCCCATGGGTAACAGTGAGGAGAATCTAAAACACACTTTGTCTAACGGACCTAAATAGAGGGCTCTATTAATGTTATACTGAAAAACCCACCTCAGAATCATCTTTAATATTGTCGTGCTTCCGAGTCGAAGAAATATAAGATACTGCAGGAGGAAACATAGAAAACATAGAACTGTAAAACAAACCCATCGGCATTTTTTATAACAAATATCAAAGATACGGTGATTCACTTAACAACTGTGGCAAGAACAGTGTGGCAAGCAAAATTCACTTAATGGCTGTTTCACTTAGCAGCAGAAATTTGGGGGTTCAGTCACGATCATTAAGGCGAGAACTACCTGAACTTAGGGATCAAAGAAGCTCCTGTTAATAGTAACCGGTCTGAGTTAATTTCTCCATTTGATCCATCACCCAGCTGAAGGCACTGTATTATATTATTTCACCTAACTCCCCATCGGCCTCCTTGACCCAAACTGACTGTGGCTGAGGATCGACTACTAGACCTTTGGATCCCCCCCTTCTTAATCTTACTCTTTAACTACCATACCACACCGATTAACAGTCCTTGAATAAATTCAGGAATAAACCTTTATTACAAATCATTGATTTTTCCACTGGCTTGCAGGTGGTCCCACAGCTGCTCTACATTCTGCAAGGCCCCCTTGTGAAGCCTATCAATTAGTCATTGTCCTGGGGGGGGGGGTGTTTGAAGTTTAAGAATGCCAAAGGGGGGGTGGGGGGGTTCCCTGAAATGGCGTCCTTTTTTGTAACCACTTTCAGAAGTCTAGATTGAGAGGGAATCAAACTCACTTCCATCTGTGTCATCTGGAGGGACGTCAGCTTCGTCATTCTTGTCATCTAATTGAGGTTCCTGGGAAGGCATCACAGAATCCTGTAAGAATATGGATCCGTGAAGGCTCAAAAAGGCGAGTTTTGTGTAAATGGCGGGTTCTCTTGAAGACCAAGCAGGAAATTCACCAAGAATTGCCTTGCCAACTTAGATGGTGGCAAACGCTGGCCACGTAGCTCCAGCATAAACCAATTTTCCGTTGATGAATTGCCACGCAAAGGTAAAATAAAGCACCTTTTGCTGTATTTCACATATAAGTGCAAGCCGAAAGAAATTTCTTTCTAAGGCTCTTTGGGGCAAGGAGTCGCCACATAGAGCAATAAAAAGCATATAAAGCTGGAGTGTACACATGGAAAGAGCTTTTAAGACGAAAATGGCTGCAATCCATTTTCTCTTACTTCAGAATTAAAATACGTATGATCTTTTTTCCCCCTCACCAGTAAAGGTGAATTAAGGCGTGATTTATCCCACAAAAAATCTGCCGCAGACCTCGTGCTGTTATGCTCTCATTTTAACACAATCCAGGCACGGCTTTGCGCAAGGACCCAACTTACCATATGCCTTTTGCAGGTCAGTGGGACAAGA
This sequence comes from Vipera ursinii, assembly GCF_947247035.1. Taxonomy (NCBI): domain Eukaryota; kingdom Metazoa; phylum Chordata; class Lepidosauria; order Squamata; family Viperidae; genus Vipera; species Vipera ursinii. The sequence continues at coordinate 2,363,528 of NC_139530.1, read as the reverse complement.
ACGTGACAGCGTTTATGGACCAACAACTTGCAGTTGATGCACTTGTAACCTTGTCTTCCCAGACCCCATATCCTTTCAGTGCACTGGCCACAGTAGGCTCTCTGGAACACAAATGGAAGCACTTGGAAGTGACACCCAGGCCCTCCAAATAAACAAAACTACATTTCAAAAGTGAAATGGTGAAAAACAGCCAAAGGCTTTGTTGTGGGATGGATGCACGGCTTCTCAGGGTCAGCATCTTGATTTCAAGCTAGACCGTTTGTTAATCTGGCACAGTGTTTCTCAACCTCAGCAACCATAAAAGGGGTGAACTTCGACTTCAACGGGCTGTGGAATTCTGGGAGTTGAAGTCCATTCCTCCTGAAAGTTTGAGGAACATGTTCTAGCACCATTTTGTCTGTGAACGACAGAGAAGGATTTTCCCATCATCTCCTACTTAAACCTTTGAACTAGAAACACCAAGACCAAATCTAGCAGCTTTTGTCTAGGAAGCAGATGCAATAGTAATGAATAATAGGTCCACTCCAAAAGGTTTTGTCTTCATTCGTTCTAATCTTCAACAAACTGAAGGCGACCCTTCCGTTTTTACTTCTGTGGTACCTTGAATATGAGAATTCAGGACAAATATTTTTGAGTGGAGAGGTAACTCATTAGTACAGCCACATGGTGACCTGCCTTTCTGCTTTTTCTTTTAAAATCCACCTGGCTTGTAAAATCAACCTCCTTCCTTCCTTCCTTCCTTCCTTCCTTCCTTCCTTCCTTCCTTCCTTCCTTCCTTCCTTCCTCCCTCCCTCCCTCTCTCCCTTCTTTTCTCTAGCCACCCACCTCAGCCAAGTGACTCTGGACTCCTTTTAATTTTGATTACCCAGCATTATATCCATTCCATGTGAAATTTGCAAGGCCAGCTGAAAAGTGGTCATTAAAAATGAATCCTTCAGTGCAGCAAATCTTAGTTTCCATGCACGGACGGACGCTAGAGTTGCAGTGAGGGTTCGTTTATTTTCCTTTGCCAGGCCCAGAGATAGAAAAACTCTCAACAAGTTCTGCATTAACCAACAGAAATCGCTCTGCCAAGCAGTTGAAAAAAAAGGCAAGGGACAGAGTTTGCAATGGGAAAGGAAGGAGTAGGTCACCCTGAGAATGGAGACGCGCATTAGATCAAATTGTAATCACGGAGAACCGTTTTTCCCTGAAGGGGAGATGGTTTCTCTCTCTTTCTCTCTCTCTCTCTCTTTCAGGTCACTGGTCCAAGTAAATGCCTCCCCACTGTTAAGATTGTGAGAGGCTTAAGAAAAATGTGCCTCTTGATAGAAGTGTCCTGGCAGACTATGAAGAGGGTTGTTAGCTTTTAAAGCAGATAATGTCATTTCTGCTTTGGTCTGTCCCTTAAAATCCTATTGGCTAGGGGTGGCAAACAGACCCCAGTAAATCAATCAATATAAAAGCTTCCTTCTCCCCCCCCCCCCCCATATACACTGAGTTTTGAGCTGCTCCATGAAAATATCCCTTGCTTTAATTTGTAGAATATGCACTGAGACAGAAAAAAAAGGATGACCGCTTTTCAAGTTTTGTAGACTCACACAGCTATCCCCTCGGGGAAGTCATGAAAACAACTCCTTGATGGATATTACTAGCCATCCAGAAGGGCCATGACGGTTCGTCTGGCAACAGAGCTGTTACATCCTAACTGAAAACTACAGTTTTTCAAACTAGAGCTGAAGAATTTTTTTTTTAAAGGCAAACAGATTCTTGCACATCAAATGCTGAAGAATTCCCAATGAGGTGCATTAAGAATCAAAAAGGATCTGATTAATGTAGGGGCATTTTTATAAGGCAAGAGATTGCAGAGGGAGGCTCAGCACTAGGGTGAGGGTGTTAGGTCCAGAAAAACATACACTCATTATTCCTGGAATATTTTTTTAAAGGATTTTGGGGAAGCATCAGTCTCTAATCTTTTATTGCTTTGATTTGCACTCCTAGAACTGGTCGGATACTTTCAAACCCGAGTCAACTTGTTAGAGGCAAGGCTCAAAGAGAAGCTTAATTGCTGTTTGTCTTTAGCAGGGCATGCAAAAATGGCACCCACAATTCTTTTTTCAAATAAGAGAACAAACTTTTTTTTAAAAAAAAATCATCGTTTTGCAACTATTACTGTCAGGGTTCTGATTGTTTTTCAAGCCTAAACTGTCCGTTGCTTTCGGAAACCAAAACATTAACACATTTTTCCCAGTTGTGCAATTAGAAATACATCCACTTCGAGGCTTTCTGCGGGGGGGGGGGGAACAAATCAACAACAAAAAAACAAAGAGGCTTTCCAACAGACAAGCATTTCAAAAACAGCTGTCCAAACAGGCTGGCTGGCATGAGCTAATACTACCAGCCACCTATAATCATAGAGTTAAATTTTATTTTCTTCCGATCATTTCCTGGACATGGATTGCAAGGGAACCTTCTTGCTACAGATCTGTATTACAGTAACTGACGTAATTAAATGTAACAGCTTTTGGTTTCAGAGCAAAATATTCTCATCCTTTAAAAAAGTCACATGGAATGACTTGAAAATAAAAAGATTATGTAAACTAAGCTGCTATCATCTGGATATGTTTCACATAGAAAGAGAAACTTTATTTAGTTTTGAGATGTTTTTAAATTCAAATCCAGCAATTTCTGACGTGGATACAAGAATCTTTGTACCGTGTCAGAAAGTGATTTTTTTCCCCCAATTCTTCTCCCTACCACCACCTCAAGACTGGACCTCTTTTTTCAATCTGGCAGTGGAGTCATCCTACTTTGCTTTGTCCACAAGGCGAGGCAGAACTGAATTCTCCATTGTAAGTAACTTTGAAAGGGAGTAGTGTTTAAATCTACTGGACACGATTTGACTTCGCTTACAACTTGTGAATCTAGCTTCATTTTCTATCTATTTTTCTAAAGTTCCAGTCAGATTTGTTTATTGATGGTGTGAATGGCATTACACTAGGACTTTGGATTTATAAACCCATCCTATCCAATGCTTAAATTGCGGGCAAAGAAATAAGGGCCCATTAATTAATTCTGTAATTCTTGCTGAATTTTAACTGAATTATATGCCCACGTAGCCATCTTAAACTATGAGCTAATGGGATCAGGACTTTTCTGGCTCTTTTCCCAAACGAAATAACATACCCACGGTGTCTGGGGTGGGGCAAACAGATTGGAAAGTGAGATTCAAAAAAATTTTTTTTATGGTTCTCAGTGATACGATTTGCTCCAGTAAAACGACCCCTGTTATTAAGAATTTCAGCTTGGTATTTGGAAGGCTGATGCTCTCCTAACATGGATAAAGAAGTTTAGAGTATCCCAAATGTCATTATTTTCGAACCCCTTCAAGATGAGAACGAAGGCCAATTGACAGAATGGAAAATTATACATAACTGAGGCCATTGTCGAATTGTAGCTAAGCTCCCCAGCATAAAAAGTGCTTTTGTTCCTTTGCAGAATAAAAAAAAATCCTTAATTTTTCAGGCAAGCGAGAGCAATCAGAGAAACGGAAGCCTCTGGCTGAGTGACCCTCAACCTCTCCGCACAAGTTACTATGGCCCGGTTCACACATTCTCCACGCCGGCATGTGAGAAGCCACTTGGAACGGAACCGGGTGGAAGCAAGGGTTTCCAGCAAAGCGCTTATGTGATGGCTGCTGCATGCGTGGGGTCCGAGCCACGCCATCAGTGCCCCTGGCAGCTCCCCGAGATCGCCCAGGCTTTGCGGAAAGTGGTTCTGCATCAAGAACTTGGATTGTGAAAAGGTACCTAAATACTTCCACTGGGAAAAAAAAACACACATGCCCGAATAATAAGGGGTGCAGAACCAGCCCAGATGTCCATCACTTTTTGGGGTCTTGGTTTTGCAATGTTTTGATTTTGTCACCCGAGGTGCTTTGATATTCAGATGGGAGGCATACAAATTTATTTATGGAATTAATGAAATGGACCTGCCGTAGTTGATCAAGGGAATGTACGACCTAATACAGAATTGTGCAGGGTTTCCCCCTCCCCCCCCCCCATTGATAAAGGAAGTTGTGAGTTCACTGGGCTGAGGGATGGAAGATGCCCCACTGACTTCCAATGATGATGTTTCTATTTCTATGTTATTGGGGTGGGGTGGGGGGCTGAAACATGCAAGAGAAGCCTGACACAGAGGGAGCTTTGACAGTATATCTGCTCTGCCCCCACAAGCCTATTCGCTTGTTTTAAAAACTGTCAATCCCAACCCCCAAATTGTTTGCAACTCCTGGCCAAAGACTTAAAAAATAATATTTCAGCCCTAAGAATTTTCAGCTTTTTAAAAGTACTATGTGACTGTTTTGCGGCAACAAAGTAATCCTTTCGTATTCTTTTCCAAATCTTGTTTTCAACATTCAAATAGAAAAGAGGCGCGTGTGTGTGTGTGCGTGCGCGCTTAAATAGCCCTTAAATCTGATTAAATAGAGAAGAACAGACTGAGTCAGAATACCTTAACTGCCAGATGTGGGCAGGTTTAAACAACATACATGATGTAAGCAGGCTGCAGAGGCCCAATCTTTCTGAAATTTAATTATGACACTGTTATGATGCTGATTTAATTCCTTAATTGCTACTCTAGCAGACCTTGGAATCAAACATGCCCTACATTGCCATCCCAGGGCTTATTAAAGTGAATAGGTAGATGAACCCACAGCTATGTATTTGTTGTGTAGAGGAAAATGTTTGTAATGTACACATTTGATACAGAAACTTTTGTTTTTCTGAGATGTGCATTTTGACTTGTCCCAGTTGGATTAATGCTTGACCTAATGCTCTAGATTAGTTTCCTTAGGCACACATTAGCTGCATTTTAAAGCCAACCAATATTATTAAAGAAGCATATTTTTAGACATCTTTATACCTAGCAATCAGATATGGATGCATGAGAGGTTTGCAAAACGGAGAACATTTTTTAAAGAAAAATTAGACATCTGAACCTAAGGAATAACAAGAGCTATGAATTCCAATAAATATAATATAGAATAAATCGGGAACATCTTTTTCTTGACTGTTTTAATTAAATACCCATTAACTGTTAGAATCACCCTTAAAATCCATGCGTTTTAACATCATCATGGTTCATGAAACTATCAAAGATTGCCGGTTCAAACCTTCTGCGTTAATTCCTTCCTAAAATACAGTTTTAATATTAAAATAAAGACGCATTAACATATGACAGTCCTCGGGAACCTGAACCTGCCTATATCAAGACCAGAATCAGGAAAGATTTCAATCACCAGGAAGGAGATTAAAAATGTGAGCTGCCATTAAAAAAAAATCTGATTTTGCTCCGAACCCCTTTCAACTGATGGAATCTTGCAATAGAGATAACAAGTGTGTATTTGTGTGAGGGCACCCACACACTAGCACACCAGCCTTCTCTTGTACAATATCAAGAAGTAGCGGCAGCCATATCATCCTGACAGTTAAATAAACCTTTCATCCAATCATTTATCAAAACACACAAATCTTCAACCCCCCCCCAAAAGGATTAGATACTGATTACATTCTGCAGCATTAGAGGGCTGGGTTAAGGGGGGGGGTTGCTTTATAGATGAAGTCAGATCTTTCACACAGCTGTGTCTCCAACACACACGCAGCCGCTCCAAAGATAGAAATATTTATGGTGTCATTAATTAGGTCACATCTATTTAGCTCCCCATGCATTTTAAGAGCATTCTGAGCATCTTGAGGCTAATCCAGAGAAACAATAAGGGGGGAGGGATAGGAAAATGGGGAAGAAAATCCATGTGTATCAGGGAGATGAGCAGGAAAGCCAAAAAAATTTTTTTAAAAATTTTTTCCTATGAACACACCAACACACACACATGCACTGGGATTTTCTCTCTGCAGAACGCAGGACTGAAAGCCTGTTATTCAATCACTGTGTGGAGCCTAAGCTGAATTATTATTTTTAATTCCATTTTGAATTGATCCTTTCTTTTTTTTGCCTTTCCAGGCTAGGAGAAGGATCACCTGGGGGAAAAAGCAGCCCCTAATTTTCGCTCTTCCCCACCCATGCCCTTACCCCCCCCCCCCGTGCCCCCGCCCCCACCCCGCCGTCTCCTTTGACCACAGTACTCACTCTGTTAAAGCGCTTGGCTTGAAACAAATGGCCATTCACTCGGTACAGCTTCCTCCATCTTCTGGCGCCCCGCCGATAGATTGATTCTGAGAAGGATATGAAAAAGGTGTAAAGCAGGAGCATGTTAATCCCGAGGCCTCTCTACGGCGAGCCTGTGGCGTCTGGAGAGGGCTTTTCCGAGCGTCCGACGCAGCAGCAGCATCGCCGAAAAGCTGCGCTGTCAAAATGCATCTGAAGAACATGTCTCCCCTGTCGCTCCGGCCTCTCCCTCCCCCCACTCCATCTTCCCCCCCCCCCCAAGTCCCCTTCACATGATCCTGGTCTTATGACAGTTCTAGGACTGCAGGCACAGGTGAGATGGCGAGAAGACGACAGACCTCAAAGAAGAGGCTCAGTCTTTAAGCCAATGCCAATGAGGCAAGTTAGCCGGGAAACGCCAACGACAATACACAGTTGCCCAATTGTGGTTCCCATTTTTCCTGTTCTCCCTCCTGGAAGATGATGTCACTAGGACCAAGGGGGTAAAATGTCTCTGTGTGTGTGTGTGTGTGTGTGTGTGTGTGTGTGTGTGTGTTTCAGTATCCATCAAGAAATGACCAATATTCTATTCAGTAACTTTGTCCAAATGGAATTCAGATTCAGCTTAAGAATCCTTCCAGGCCGTTTAGGGCAGTGTGGGGACCAAATTCATTTCAAAAAAAAAAAAAAAGATCATTTCACTGGATTGTCAAAGCATGCCCTAAAGCTACTTTAATACCAGCCTTGTAGCTTTCTTTAAAAGGAGTCTTTTTCAGAGCAGGCTAAGCTGCAGGTGGGGAGTGTAACTTGAGAGTTGCCTTTGCAGAACCAATTTTCCCTCTCGGAAGGGAGAGGATAAAGTTGGGGGAATCCAAATTTAAAAAGAAGCACAAACAGATCAAAGTGATCGTAGAATCCTTGATGCAGGCGTCATCAAACGGCCTTTTGGAAACATGCGCCTCTATCCAAATGTGGATCTGGAGTCAAAAGAACCCCCCCCAAAATGACTGAGATCTTTCGACCCAATCCATGCAATCGCTTTTCCTTGAAAAGATTCCTCCTCCCATCGCAATGTCATCTTGTTCAGTCACGCAAGCCTCACTATTCGGCGTGTAAAAGTCCTGCATTGCCTTGGGTCCAAAGCACTCATGATCATGTGATCTTTAGGCTCTTAAGAATTTCTATGTATGCAGTGTAGAAAAGAGATTTTTTTTAAAAAAAAATCAAACCCAAAGTATACCAAACCTTATTTTAAATACACGCCATTATTTCAGCCTAGAAAACACCCAGGAGAGTTGAAAAGAGAAAGACAGAATAAAGATCAATAAAAGATTAAATTAGAAGAACAAAAGATCTGAAAGGGGGGGGGGAACCCACATCAACGCTATAAACCAAAGCAGATTAAGGGTTTTGCACTATTTAGGGATTGGATTCTTATAGGAACTGGATTCTGGTCTTTTATATCGATGATTGTTACTCAATTTATAAAGGATATGATGCAGGTGACTTCTAAGGGCCACAGGTAGAAACCAAAGAGGACTTCCTATCAATGAGGTTTGAAGCTAAAATATCTAAAGGTCCAATGATTCATATCCATCACATTGCAGACATCTCCTAAAATCACGTCTAAATGGAAGTCAATCAAGTCAACCACCTTCAAGGTACCGAACAAAGATTTCAACAGACCTTTTGCTCAAGAATCATAACCCAAGAAAATGTCCTCCAGATATTTTATCTCTCCACACTGAAGCATTAATTCTAAAAGTTTGGGTTGAGAAGACTTACATTTTCTCCGCTGATGAAAAACCATTAGTCCTTCGTAGAAATAAGCCCTTTTTCTGCATTCACCCCCAGCAGCCAAGTTAGCCTTAGCCTGTCAGAAGCTGACGGTTTCCACCAGACCAAAAGATCTTGAGGTAGACTTTTATTTCAGGGGTTTTTATTAAGAGAACATGGAAAGGAATGTAACTGTTTCTATGACAACTGGACAGCCGACACACATTCCGGGTTTGAAATAAACACAGATGTGAGACATACACACAAACACATATCTGTGTAGAATACCTGGGAGAATTTGATCCTAAAATTAAAATCACTACAAAAAGAGTTGATTTTGTATAAAGTCACCTGCGTGCATATTAATTCTTCAGAGTATTTTTGGGGAGCCATTTTTAGTTCTTCAAATCTCTACCAGCATATGTTGTCCTTTGTTGTACAGCCTGCATCTGTAACCTTTGGAAAATCCGGTCTCAAGTCCATGACAGTTTAACACATGACTTCCTAGTGTCAATCTGAATTGATTCCTATCAGAAAATCTCTTGGTTGTCCAGTCTCTTCTGAAGTACCTCCCGTGTTGGAGCACTCACAACTTCTGACGGCAAGCTGTCGCAGTGGTTAATTGTTAATTAATTAATTCAATACCATCTTCTCTTTATCTTCAGCAGCCTTAATTCTTTGAAAGCAAACTTCTCTGGGATAACCGTTCGCTATTTACACAGTCTGGAAATGAACTTATTAATTGTTGCAAGGGGAAAAGAAAATGAAATCCATTTCAGTCTCGAAGTAGCAAGAACGATTTCAACAGTTTAACAAACGATGCTTTTGGAGATTCTGGAATCTGATCTTGAAATTTGAGACTTAGTCCGGTGAGCTCTCCAGAACTGGGAATGTGATTGTACACACGGTAACGCCACGTACTACAAATGAAGTGGGTCGATTCTGACACTTAAGGGATCTGCTTTAAGAGTAGAGTGGTTAAGAGCAGTAGTAAAGGACAAGATTTTGGCCCTGAGTTCTCCATTATTTGATGCTAACTACAGCAATCATTTTGGCTTTATTGGACTTTCTCTATAGATCAGATTAATCCACTGACAGGCCTGTCGGTGGTAAAAGGTCACCACTGATAAGAAACATAGGTAGACCAGGACTTACGACTGAATGGAGCCTCTCAGTCATAAAGCGGGTCACCCAAGTGACCAATCTAACTTTAAAGCCTTTTTTTGTGTGGTGGTCATAAAGTGAATGCTGTGGTCGTTAAGAGAAGCCATGCTTGCTGTGGGGCATTTTTGTTGAAAATCTTTGTTTTAGGGGTTTTTTGGCAAGACGTCATTAAATTGGGGTCATGTGACTGCGGGATGTGGCAAACGGCCATAAAGGCAAGTCAATTATTGAATAACGGAAAGGCAGTGGTGACATGGCTGCCTGGAGGGGGGCACTGGAACTTTGGAATGGGTTCGAATAGTTGCCAAGCAACTTGAGGACTAGCTGGAAATGCCAGGTTAGAAGACTGCATGACCAATAGAGAGAAAACAGTGCATTCACAAGGAGAGTACCACAAAACAGATGCCGTTATGCTCAAAACCGGGACTAAAACAAGCTTTCCACTGAGCTTTAGATGAAAGATCTGACTCACGCTCCATAGGTCTCACCTCTCCTACAATTAAATCTTCTACTCTAAAATACCTGCTGAGTCATAACTCCCGCATGGAAGTTGGTCCCAGACAGTAGCAGTTTGCCTTCCAAGCAAGCTGAATAAATGCGGAGCTAAAATGAAATGGATGGAAGGAAGGAAGGAAGGAAGGAAGGAAGGAAGGAAGGAAGGAAGGAAGGAAGGAAGGAAGGAAGGAAATCAGTACAATAGCCCTGATAACTTTAACTTCCTGTACACAAATAAATCCAAAACTTTGCACTGGGGAAACATCTGAGAAGTGAATATGAAGATGGCTTCTTAAATCAACTGCAAGATTTGGTGATAGTGCAGAAGGAAAGCTGGATTAGCCCCTGGGAGCAGCTAATGGTCAGAAAGTGCCCCTTTTCCAACGCCTAAATTTTATTAAAAGGCAGAAGAAGCCTTTGTGAGCTGCAACTCAGTTCATCAGATGCAAACAAGTGGCTAGCCCAATGTTTCTGAAGCTTGCTGGCTGGAGAATTCTGGAAGTTGTACTCCACTGAATCTTACAACGGCCAACGCTGAGGAACAGTGAGCTACACTGACGCAGGATCTGTCCTGGGATGACCGCACGAGAGTTCCCAGCTTCGCTTCGGGTTGCCACATAATGGAAAACCACAAGCTGCAGGTGCAAATCAGGAGTCATAGGATTCAGCCATAAAAAAGGTCCCACTTTAAGAACTAATCAATTGCTTTTTCATCCTCCCATAGCCAATCTATTGCCAGTTAGCTGCTCCGCTTCAGGCAACATCTGAGACCAGTGGCAGTCTGTTAATGTTGCTACCAAGTGAAAGGATTTTCCTGCCACGAAACCCAGAGATGTTTCCTAACGTCTTCTAAAAATGGGACATTTACTGATCAAACATTCTCCTGCTGGTTGTGAATTTACGGATCTGCAGGGAATTCCCAATGTGATACAGAAGGCCTTGTCTTCCAGCACTGTTTATGGCCTGCCATGCTTTTAAGCAAAGATTGCAGCATCGGAACTTCCCTTTCAGATGCGTTCCTTAGAGCAGGGATAGATCTTATCTTTTTTCAGGCGAGGCAGAGCTGGCTTTCAAAGCTACTGCTGACAGTAGTAACACGTGGCGTTTTAGAAAGGAAAGTCCTCAGGAATCACACAGGTAGGCAAATACGGCCCACAACCTTTTAAGGCAGCCGCATCTTTTCTTGGAGTCAGCCCGGGCAGAACTCGGGAGAAGCCGTGTCTGCCTTCAAGAGTTGCAAGACAGGTGAGCGACAAAGAGCTTTGCTTAACCAGATGCAGAGGGCTGCACTGCCCCCTAACAGCTGGGCTGAAAGAGGGTCCACGTGCAAATGACGGCTCAGAAAGAAGAAATGAGGATGGAGTTGCATCCTGACCTTTTCACCCAGTTACCAGTGGAATGGGATGCTGTTTCACACCACTTGGTGCAGCCATCATAAATACACTGTCAAACCTCCGAAATTTGATCATGGGACCAAGAAGGGTCATTAGGTGTGAAAAACAGTCACTTTTTTCAGTGCTGATATAACTTTGAACAGTCACTAAACAAATTTTTGTACCTGCAGTTCCTATTTCATCCTTGAAATCATTACATTAAGGAAAAGAGGATACTTATCTGTGCTGGGAGGGTCTTATGAGAGAGCTACTGTACAAGTATTCAGAAATGTTGAGCAGTTTAGCTGCCTAGTGGAGTTCAACAACTAAACACCTTCTCACAATCAATAAAACACTGGTCAATACAACTCTGAATGGGCTATAAGACATAAGACTCTGAATGGGCTATAAGACACCAATTCTTAACCTTCTTGTTAAATGCTTGACAATTGTCACTGCTTAGCAATATGCTAACCTGCAAGCTTTTTTTTTAAAAAAAAAACCAAACAAAACCAGAGAAGCTAATGCGTCTTCTTCCCACAAGCAATTTACTGCTTAAAGAACATCACAAGGAGCAGAGAACAAATTAGAAAAGAGGCACCCAGAGAGAAAAAATCAGCTTCACAACCACTTTGAGGCAAAGACAGAGTTGTTAAAATATTTTAATTTAGTTCTTTCTCCTTCTAGCAAAACGAGACCATAAAAATGCTCTTAACTTCTCTTGACAGAACTGTGTTTTCGGTAAACAAAATTGGTTTATTCTAGGGAGGAAAGAAGCTGGCTGAATGGGGATCTGGGGCACGTTTTCTCTCGAGTAACCCAAAATTAGTAAGTGTTACTCCAATCACCAAAAGACAGAAATTGCTGAATGCTGTTCATTAAACTGTGGTTTACAGCCTAAGTAAAAACCAGTCCAGCTACGGTAGGAAATCCTACCATTAGATTTTTGTAAGGAAAAGTAATGGCAAGACATAAACTTAGCGTCTCATCAATTCTTTTACTCATTTTTGGAGTTAGCAGAGGTGGCTAAATTGACTGCCTTGATTAACCAACAACACAATCTCATTTCTCTTTGGAAACCACTTTGGGACTTTGTGCTCGAGGTGGGGGAAAAAATGAAACTTTGATTTTGGGCTTTGATGATTAGATAGGTTTGTTGTTACAGAAATTTGCAACATGGCCGACAGATCAAAACATAAACTCTAAGTAGGGAAAGCAAGGAAAAGGCAGTCCTCATTTTCTAGATTGGAGGTGATCCACGAAATGTTTCATCTCCAACAGCATTGTGAAAACATCAATTTATTTTTCAAAACTATCCTTTTTGCTCAATTACTATGAATACTATGAATATAATATTACAATTGTGTTTTTTGTATATGTTGTGCTGCCTTACAAGTAGTCAGAGATTTATAGTACTATGAAACTCAAAACATTCATCTGGGAGTCAACTCAAACTCACTGGCTGCCAGACCACTAACTGAAATTCCCTGTAGAAGTATTGAAATTTGTAAGCTAAATATAAACTGTAGATATTATTGGAACTAAAACTACGCAGTGTTTGAAGAACACATGCCTATCCCACACTTCCAGTTCCAGTGAATACACAGCGCAAACGAGAACTCTTAAATTTGTATGGCAACTTTCAGCATCAAAATATTGACCAGAAGAGTTTTGGGGGATCTGAAATGATATTAAGACGGATGAATATCAGAAATGTTTTTCAAGAGGGTTTCCAAAATTGTGAGGATGACAAATCTCCATGGTGGATGGTAGCCAGTCTTGTCTGACAATTTCTTTCTAAACACACCCATTTGGAAAACAGGGCATGGCAATCACACCTAATTTTGTAGCCAGATCGAAGTGAGCATTTCAAGTCAGTCTCCTACTACATCCTCATGTGACGGGATGAGGTGTCAATGCATGGGAAGGCACAAAGTGCCTACACACCATCTGAGCTGGCCCACATTGCTCATGAATTGTTGAAGGCACTGTTCTCTTGACAGTGCTGCAGTAACAGACACAACCGCAATAGGCATTTTGTTCTTCATCTCAGGCCGGACAATGTTTCCTCTTGGTCCAGAGGGGGAATGAAAGCTAAAATCATAGGTGGAAAATTATGTTTGGGTACCAGAGCTTTGGAAAAGTCACTTTTTAGGTTCTGAAGTGGTCAAAAGTAGCAAACTTTGTTAAAAGGCTAAAATCCAAATTAAGCTGGATGTGAGGAAATGCGACAGAATCTCTTCCTTCCAGAAAATCATTTGTCAAGGAACTATCTTAACTGCAACATGGTTGCTTTGCCTTCAAAGAAGGGATTAGCTGCTAGACAAATGACCTTCTTCTCATTTTTTTTGAGCTTATGTGTCATAAATTAAGTTAACTTATCCTGAGGGCCACCAAATTCCCTAATCAAAGCACCAAGTTGGACACCCAGCGGGGATGTACGCTTGGTATTTCCCAACATACGGTACCTTAGTTAAATGTATGCACCACATCGTAATTGACAAATTAGCATTCTTATCTATAGTTTCACATGGCTGACTCATCAACTTGGCATTTTTTTGATATAACTGCAGGTTATAATTCGCCCCACCTCAAGAAACAGCCAAGTAGGATATACATTAATATCAAATTTGCTTGTCATATGAAACACAATTTGGCCTTTACTACAGTACTCTCAACAAATGGACTTTGTAATGCATTTGTTGGCTAACAAATTTCAACATTCAGTTTAGAAGTTCTTTGTGAGTTTTCTGAAACACTGCGTGGATGACCCAGTCTTTTCACATTCACGTCAGCAGTCTCAATCAAACAAGTTAGCCATTTTGTACCTTAGGTAAACAGCAGGAGAAATTGTCACTTGTTTTCAACTGCAAAAAGTTCACATGTTGAATTAAAAGACTTCCTAGAAAGAACTGAATTAATAAAGGCAGCTTTATTACCGTGGCTATTAACCTGAAACCCCCACGTGCGGTTAATATTTAACAATCTTCTCATTACAGAGGTAATTATTATTATTATTTTTTCTTATTTAAGATCAGGGATCTCCAAACTTGGCAACTTCTAAGACTTGTGGACTTCAACTCCCAGAATTCCCCAGCCAGTGCTTGAATTGAATTGCCTTCAGTTATCCTGGCTATCTCCCAAAACCACGTAAGTTTGAAGTAGAATCCAGCCATCAGATGTGACCTAGTCGTTCTTCTACAATAAGGCAAGTAACCTTGAGATTCCCATTTGGTTTGTGATTCTTCTGCACGTAAAGGGGAAAAAAAGTACTTACAAAAAAAGCAGATTCAGCATAGCTGCCATTTGAAATAACTGTCACGCCAGCAAGTTATGATCCAGCTTGACAAAAGAGCATTCAAAAAACAATGGCAACATGGAGCTGGCTTAGAAGCTTAGATGGGAACACAAGAGTCACCACATAACACAACACGGATGTAATAATCCTGTTTGCTTAACTGTGATTCAAAAGATGGAGAATGTTAGGCGCCTGTGAGGAGCGCCATTCATGAGGATCTCAATGAAAAGTGGAACTGAAATTTCCTAAGGAAAGCAATTCCTCTACCTTACCATCAACAGCACAGTTGACCATAGTTAGCATAACCAATATTTCACACTAACCAGACCTGGAAACCATCCCCTGCTGATTGAAGTTACAATATTTACAAATCAGAAGAAGTTAAGTTATATTTTGGACCTTAAAAGACAGAACGTACATATTGAAATTAAAAAAAAAACCAATTACACAGCCTTAACACCTAATTGTATGCAGTGGTGATTATACAAACTACACCCCAATGCTAGAAATAACCCTGCTCCCTCCATATCATTGCTCTAAGTTCAAAATGTAAAAAAACTGGGATAGATGTACAGTCTGAGAATTCAAAATCAACCAAGGTACTTTCAAGAACCAACCGCACACATTCCAGAGTCCAAAAAAGTTGTGCTTGACCTGTGCTATTTTGTTTTTTCCTTCTTTAAATAGCAATCCCATGCCAAGATCATATAAATGAAATGAAATGAAATGAAATAAATAATACTACAAAAAGCCCTGGGGGTTTCCAAAGCAGATCTCCTTGGGGGAAGAAATTCCTGTTGTTTGGGGAGGGGAAAGATAGAAGAATCACAGCATTTTTTTCCTCTGTTGCCCCAAACATAAACACCTCCAACTAGGTAACCACAAACACTGGATGAAAATTATCGTATTAAAGGCCTGAGTTTCTTTTCCAAAATAAGGAGTCTGTTTAAATTAGAGGGAAAGCAGACTTGGAATTAAAAGCCCTGAATAGCTGCAATACAGCTGGTAAATAGGCATTTTATTTTATTTTCACAACGGCGCCGGTTCAATTTCCCTTGCACACCCACCCAGACCGATCTCCACTTTATGCTTTCCTAGTTGTAGTACAAAAGATCTACTCTCTGCAAGCAAAGCTGTTATCACCAGAGTTGCCTCATCATCTCTGGCGCTCCTTCCTTTCTTTGCAGGAGGACGGGTTTTTCGTTCACGTGCTCTGAATAACCTAAGCATGGCTGCTAATACGGCAACAATTGAAGGGAAAAGCTCTGAGTCAAATAGTATTTACAGGCCAGGAACGGAGAGACAATTCACCTATTAGACTGTATTGTTACGTTCTTCCTTGAGATAACAGCGCGTAGCATCCTCTGTAAAATACAACCAACGGTCCCTCGGGAAAATAATGTCTAAACACCAGAAAAGCATGCAAGGAGCCACAATTTCCTTTGCACTCAAAGCAAAAGGGACGCAGATCGTTGACATTGTCACCCGAGACCAACATCGAGCGTTAAACCTGTATCTGACAAAGCGAGTCAGACTCGAAAATAAAATAAATAAACGGGCCCGAGACTCCTGCCAACAAATCCAATTAAGATGCCCTGATCACATCCAAGGAACCCATGTCTAAAAAGACCAATAAGAAAAGCCTCGTTACACGACAGCCACCCACAACCGAAAGCCTCTTCTCTTTGGTCTCTCGGCTGGAAAAATAAAAGCAAAAGCCAGATTAAAAAGTGATTTGAGGGTGAGGCCCGGCTCCTGCACAAAATCCAATTATTTGCCCGTTAAACGGATCGATGTCGCCTGATGTAGCAATGCAGTACCATCTTATTCTCCTGGATGCTGACGGCGGAACGCACCCGCTCTTTTCCGAGGCTGCCTTGGAAATATGTCAGAAATCCAAAAGCGGATCGCAACGATCCCCCTCCTCCTCCTCGCCATAAAACAAGGCCGCGGACGCAGACATACCGTCAGGTTTTTTGGGGTACATCTCCTTCATCGGTCCTGGCGAGCAGCATCCCTCCGCAGACGCCTCTGTCTGGTCTCTTCCCCCTCCCCAAAGCCCGTCACCTGGCGAGAGCACGTCTTTTCAGGGCAAATCCTCCTCTCCCCCCCCCCCCCCCGCACGCCTCCCTGCCTTTCTCAGAGCTGTCTCAGCCACATCCCAGGACGCCTGCAAGAGGGAGCAGCCAGACTGGTGTGGCTTGCAAGGTGGACTGGTCCACCCCAGTACATGCCCGATGCTGCTGCTGCTGCTGCTGCTAGCGTCCCTCGCCCTGCTTGCCCAGACCGTCTGCATCACCCTAACAATTGCAGTAAAAACACAGGAAATCGAGGGACGGTGGGGGGGGGGGGAAGCGTTACTCACTGGGTTTTCGTCCTTTCCTTCCTCCGCCTCTAATTCGTTATGCTTTACAATGCAGCAAGGATGCCGCCAGGCTTTACTCGCTGGCTAGTTCATTGCTGCTGCTGTTTGGCAGGTGGTGGCTGCTGCTACACGCCCCCCCCCAAAAAAAAATAAGGACGAGACGGGCAGAAGAAGAAGCCGGAATATTAAGAGCCAATGTTTAATGGAAGGCTGGTTATCCTGTTCTCTCTTCTTTCACATCTCTGCCTCATGTATCCAGGCACGGGTTGGACTGGCTCCCCTCGGGAGGCTCTCCCTCGCAGCCCAGGCACAAACTAAAACATGGCATGGATGCCGGGGGAGGTGAGGAAAGAAAAGCACGACTCAGGTTTCCCCAAATATTACGGAGAGGTTCCCTGGGAAGGGGTAACGTTGTTGACAAGGGCTCGGAAGGAGGGGAGGGGAGGGGAGAGGAGAACCAACTGGGTTCTAAGGAGACCCAGGTTTCAGGATTGCATCAGGAAGCAAGACTGCAACGAGCAATCTTTCTCTCCAATGCACAATGGAAAACATCACCGGTGTTTGCCATTAAAAAACAAACAAACCCAGAGAAAATAACGCACACGCTTTAAATGCCGGGGCGGGGGGGGGATACAGAGTTCCACATCCTCAGCCTAAATCCATGGCTCCTGGGCCTCCAGAGCTAAGCCTAAGGAAGATTCTTCTGCCTTTGGTCCACAGAAGCCGACAGCGGCCATGAGCCCATCCCCCTCTCAGGCCCCTCCACTTGTCTTGTCTTTAAAAAATCAGAAGGTGCATTTCCCTCTGCATCCTTATCACCAGCAGCTCCAATTAAGGAAACTGGCGGTTGTGCACCACAAAATCTTGGGAGGGAGAAGCCTCTGCACATACTTGAGAAGACAAACAGGAAGTGGAGGGGAGGGGAGGGAAGAGAGAGAGAGAGAGAGAGGGGGGATTCACAGGGAGTTTGTGGGGATGAGCGAGTGGGAAGCCTGCTTTACTTGAAAATAACATCCCTGCGAATGTACACCGAGTCCTTGACTTACAACAGTTTGTTTAGGGACCGCTCAAAGTTACAACAGCACTGGAAAAAAGGGACTTACGACCGTTTTTCACACTTAACGACCATTTTTCACACAGTCATCGCAGCATGCCCACGGTCACCTGATCAAAATTCAGACACTTAGCAACTGACTCATATTTATGAAGGTCGCCGCGTCCCGGGGTCACGCGATTCCCCTTTTGCGACCTTCTGACGAGCAAAGTCAATTGTGGAGCCCGGTTTGTTTTAACGACCACGCTACTAAGGTAACCGCTGCAGTGACTCAATTAACAACAGGGGCAAGGAAGGTCGTCAAACGGGGCGAAGCTCGCTTAACAACTGTCTGGCTTAGCCACAGAAATTTTGGGCTCAGTTGTGGTCGTTAAGTCGAGGACCACCTGTAGATAAAAAAATGAGTTTTATCTTTTGCCATGCAGTCCGCTCAAAATAAAATTACTCGTCTGAATTCAACAACAACAACAAAAAATCGCACTGGGAAATGATGCTGCGGTGTATTCAAAGGTCTGCAAGAAATTTGGAGGAAGTGACCCCTAAAAAAACGCAACCCCCAAAAGTGTTGACTTCACAAAGCAGTAAATTAAAGCGTTGTGTTACAGCCCAATACAAACAAGATCTGCTTTCCTGATAAAGAGGGGAGGGACAATTACCCACCCACTGTCTATATGCGAATCATTCCACAATGTCCACATTTTTGCGCAACTGTAGAAAATTAGCACCTTCTAACAGGTGGCTAATTTAAGTGGCAGCCTATTTTTGAGGGAAACGGAGAATTTAAATTTCTCACTCTGCTCTCTGAAAATAATTTCCAGGCATAGAAATTTAAATATGGCTCAGTGTAAACACCAGACAGGGGAATGAGTGAGACATTTAGGATCAATTAAAACAAGCTTTACCCAAGGATTGTTTTCCAAAGCCACAAGTTATTTTTAGTGAGAATTATAACAGTACGATGGAACACAAACTATACTACAGACAGGGCACACAGAAGGAAATTATTTGGAGGTTTAAAAGCCTCTAATGACTACATATAAATTGAAATAAACTGATTTATACACCACCACTGCAGATATTAGCTGCTAATAGCCTGAAATTAATGCCATTAATTAATGTTGATTCCTGAGTAATAGACACCTTTTTCAGAAGCAGAGGATGATGAAATATATGGGATTATTTTAGTGTATCTCCGAGATGTTTATCAAGTTGTCTTCTCCAGAGCGGTCTTTTCAAGTATTCCATGTGTAATGCAGTCTGACCAATGAAGCAGCAGGAGAGCATGCTTCCTACACATATCAGTGAAAAATTAGGTCAAGCGAGTTACACTAATCTATACAAATCCATAATTTATGACGGGACTGTCAAATCAAGAGACTATGTGTTAACGCTAGGGAGATATCTTGAATAAGTGTAGCTGATCGGCTGTGATTGCCACAGGTTCAGCTCTGGACCAGGTGGGTCAACTTCTGGCGGTGATGTCCCTCTTTACAGATCTGAATCTTTTTTCCCACCATTGCTACTGAGAGCTGGTGTCACCATTCCTCCCCCTTCTGTGGCAAGGCACGCATCCAACCTGTAGCGCAATAGCTACAACAGGCTTACTAGAGGTTTAGAACCCCAGCTCCTCTCAAAAATCAAGCCACTTCCTTTGGATCACTAAATATATTAAACGTGTCCCTGTTTCCTACAGCCAGTAAAATACTTGATGGTTTAAAAAGTATTTCAAATCTAGCTTTAACAGCTTCTCCTTAGAGAATTTTCCCCCTTTAGTTCTTCTCCAGCCAAACGAATCTTTCAAGCAATTTTTCTCAACCTTGGCTATTGTAAGGTGGGTGGGCTTCAATGCCCTGGCTGGGGAATTCTGGGAATCGAAATCCAGCCATCTGAAAATGCGACTAACAGCCAAGCAACAACGGTGATTGAGAAGCAAGTACTGGGACGGGTAACACCAGACTTGTTTTGGCCAGCTCCTGTGTGGGAATTCCCTTGAGAAAGCAATTGTGTTTGGAAGCATTAGAGGGAAAAGGAATCCAGGCTGTTGAAGAACACGGTGGCTGGACACCCTCAGAACTGACACCGGCATAGAAAAAGTCAAAGAAGCAGTACAAGATGGGAAGATGTGGAGACTTGCCCCATTATATCACCAAGGATCGGACACGACTGAATGGATCAACCAATCTGGTTAGAGTATGCTTGCAAATGGATCAGACATTGCGAGGAGCAAAATCACATCTGAATGCAAATATGATTGGAATATTTACACTCTTGGAACGTGTTTAGCTTGACTAAAGCTGCTGCAAAGCCCAGTAGCAATTTTGAAAAACCGATTAAAGAAACTACCACATTACCTGGGACTCTTATCTAGTTGTCCGTGACTGAAGGAAGGAAGAAGGTATGCCGTGTTAACAGTTTTCACTGACTTTTTTTCTGACACAGGATCCAAGTTTTAGATTTAGGTCCTTAAGGGCAAACTAACTGCTCTGATAGCCAGAGTATGAACCGAATAACACTCGCAAACAATATAAAATCAGCACATGCAACTCTGAACTGTTTTATTTCAGCAAAAATTACTTGGTTTCTCTATTATTATTATTATTTTTAACGTATTTATTTCCATGCTGTCCCTAATGAAAAGCAAATGGAAATTAGGACAGAGCTACAAGCAAAATCTTGTCAAGTATTCTCTCACAGGAATTACCTCCAGAGGGGAAAGATTTACATAAATTGGATTATCTTTCCTCCTTTTAATCCACAATTTATTAATATAGGTGGGTGCGGCTAGCTATTTACAAAATAGGTTGGAGCATCTTCCATCAAATCCCTACGTAGTATCTACTCAAACAAGTTGATCTTGAAGATTGACAACAGCTCTGCACAACTCACAACACTGCACAATAAGTTCGAATATGTTGTAACTGCTAACTAGACCGTTTCTGTGGAAAACGCTGCAGAATAATATAACTTGAAAGTGTATTTATTTACTCACAGCAGTGGACTCCTCTATAAGGATTGTGACAAATAGTTTTAAAAAAAACTCCCCTTGGCTTTAAAATTTGTCATATGGCAGTTGGATCTGTTATTTTAGAAATATATCAAGAACAGTCATGGATGCTAAAGCAGTTATTTTGACCCAGACCAAATTTTTGACAGGTCCTGACATGCTGTACTGTTTTTGGAGTATCTGTTGCAACTAAACCATGTTCTTTCGTCGTATATATTTATCACACAAACAAAATATATGCCCAGGAACAAAACCCCATTTCGTTGCAGTCTGTGCTATGCAGATAAAATGAATAAAACAACATACTATTTAAATATTATTTACATGTGAGAAAATTTCTGCCTAGCAATGCATCACAATTACATTGCCATTTTCTTTTGCAGGCCAGACATATTTTGACGGAAAATCAAAAGGAGAAGCGATGCGCTAAAACTTTTTTTAAAACCCCAAATTCTGGGCCTCGATACTTACGGTCTTCCCCAGGACATGGCAAGCCGGGTTGTTCTGGAATGCTTGGGAAGACTGCATCAAAACATAAAATACGCATCATAAATAAATATTTCCTAAAGAGCAGTCTTTCCTAGCTACTCAGTCTTTTGAATAAATCCCCAGTGACAGACTCCTTCCTCAGTCACAAAACTGGGACTCTAAAAATATGGCAGTCCTTTGCAGACTTCGTTGAAGGCACCCCAAATTACTGAAACCAAAGTCAGGCTAAGGGCTTGCCAAAGCAACATACACAAAAGAGATATTGGCAGTTAAGAATAAAGCTCAAAAAGAGAGGATGCGCAAGGAGTACTCTCACACAAGAAGCATAAATTCAAGAGAAGAAACACAAAAAGATTTGGGTGAACTTACAAATCAGAACGCTTAAGAGGAAGAAGCTCTATTTTTTTGGGGGGTGGGGGCTTTGAACAAACAGCTTATAATTATAACTACGTCTCATTTATTTTGTCATTTAAGACATTTATACACCAATTCTGCTTGATCAAACTGTGGCTCCTAAGATCAAAACACAAAATTGTGGGACAAGTAAATAGCAAGGAAACACGCCAGTGACAATTAACAAGCAGCTAAAGCCCATACAAGAGTGACTTGATTAAAACAGGCAAGAAAATCCTAAAGGCCCTCCCTCCCAAAGTGACAAGCTTCACCTCAAAGAGGTTTTAATAGCAAGAAAGGTCCTCTTGGGAAAATGTTCCACAGCTCAAACAGAGAAAAGAAACTTCACCAATGCCTTTGATACCAAAGAAGCAACAAAGCAGATCTTCTGGTTATTTGTTGCGGCAGGTGGACAGGATCGTGTTATGAGTGTAAAGTGGGTAAGGATCGGATCTTATTGTTCAGCATCAATCCAAAGAAGAGGCTGGTTGATGCCCCAACACTGCATTTTGAGTCTGCTTGAGAAAGAAGGCAGAGCGGAAGAACAAAAGCAGGATTTCTGATCTGAGAAGGTATCATTCAAAATGTTTGCTAAACTACAAGTCTCAAAACTTGCCGTGGATAATAAGTCCTTCATCTCTGTACTGACAATACAAACGGAATGCTTCTTCCAGCTCCATCTGAGATGAAATGGTACAGGGATCACCTGTTTAAAAAAAAGAAAGCAAAGAAATAATGTCATTTATGGAAGCAATCCGTGTATCATTTAAAATAGATTTTTTTTCTGATTTTCAAACAGTGCAATTTGGAATTCATTTATACATTTCAGAACAGAGGAGAAGAGACACTTAGCGGTTGAAAAACAATTGTTCTGGGACCCAGAGACCTCTTCATAAATGTGAGTGTAGCTCTGTCTCATAGTAGTTACTCACTGGAAGGGCTAAGGAAAACCGCTAAGCCTTTGTTTCATCCCGGCATAAAAAGAACAACACTAAAAATCAGGATAGTACAGAGCAGAACTGGCTATTCATTCCATCAATCACCATTTTTCCCTCTAATTAGCAGAGCAAACATTTGAAAGGATGGCAATCATTCTGCAGGATCATTTAGTGTGCTATTATGTCTTCCTTAGTTGGCAAACAGCCTTTTCGTAAAGAAAATTCTCAACAGGCAATTGATGGATCCTGTCTGTGTTTACACAGAAAAGGTCACGGAATTTAATGTCGCTTATTCTGAGACAAGCATGAAGTGAGGTCCCCAAAGAATAGTGAAACAGTGTCCTCACTGTCAGGAAACTCCTCCTTAATTCCAGGTTGCTTCTCTCTTTGATTATTTTTAAGAAGCCTCCTTGATGCTTTCAAGTTTTAAAGTGAGGATCTCCAAGGTTTGTGGTACCCACAAATTGATACGAAGAGTGAAGGGTCTTAGGCGGTCCCACTGCCCCAATTCCAGCCAGCCAGCCAGGCCTACTCATCTTGAAACAGCTGGAATTTTTCGACTTACGACAACTGACCCCAAAATTTCTGTTACTAAATGAACTGTTGTAAGTTGAGGATCACCTGTGTATAGAAGACACCAATTTCTTCCTTCCTGTCTCTAGCTGGTACAAAGGAAAGGAGATCTATAAAAGAAGTCCTTGAAATACAACTGACTGTAATAAAGCCTGCCTAGAATGGTCATATATCATTATGGCTGTAAATCCAGTCAATTTCAGGAGCAACTGGATTTTTTTCTGTGGCAACCATTAAGCAAAGGCTGCAGACATAAAGCAAAGCCATTCTTTGTTTTCCTGAAAACCAAAGTTAACTTTAAGTTTTCAGCAAAGCCATCATAAGATGCAGTCAATTCATTAGATGTAATGTCTAAAGGGAAATTATGGCTAGTTTGAATATCTGAGGCTATTAATTCAAAATAAAGTGAGATGTAGTATGTCCCGAATGACTTCAGTTTTATTTCTCTAATCTGAAGCTGCCAATTGAGTGACAGTTCCAAAAAGCTTTCGAAATAAAAAGTTATCCGTTTAATATCTCCCTTTTTGGCCGGATAATTAACTGGACCATAAAGTGCAGTTACAAAAAGCCTGAAATACCTTCATTATCAATCCACTTCAGGGTAATTGGTTGTTCCTGTGATAAATTGCACATTTCTCTCACTTCATCGCAAAGTTCATCGAAGTTCATTGAGGCACCCAAGTTGGTGATAAGGATGTCTCTGAAAGAGATGAATTCACAAATTAAAATAAAATACCTGCTTAAGAGTGCCTGCTGTTTGTAAAGGCAGATTAGCTCAGCCAAGATCGTTGGCAGCTTCCTACTTCAAGAAATTGGAAATATGTTTTGAAACTGTGCAACATCTGTGCGCACGTAAATAAATATAAGTAAATAAATATGTGGCTTTCAAAAAGGAACGATCCCGCAGAATGTAATTGGGTAGCTATACCGAATAAATGTACTGAACCCCCGAAGAGATTTGAGAGTAAGATACGTGCATTTTTCTAATGCCCTTACAGAGTTCATTTAGTTCACTGGAAAAAGTGACCTATGACCGTTTTTCACCCTTGTAATCGCTGCCTTTTCACCCTTATAATCCTAAAGTTGCTGGATTAAAATTAGGATGCTTGGCGACTGATTCATACTTATGACTGTGGCAGTGTCCTGGGGTCCTGTGACCATCTTTTGTAACCTTCTGACAAGCAAGATCAATGGGGAAGCCAGATTCACTTAACAACCGTGTGACCAATTTAGCAGCTGCATTGATTCATTTAACTGTGGCAAGAAAGGTTAAATAAGATCTGAAATGTTGCAGGAGATAGAAGACTTCGTGCTCAGGAGAACTGTCCCTTTATTCAAAATGTCAGCATGAAGCATAGTCCTGGGAAATTTCAATTAAAATACATTCCTCAACAGATTTCATTCCTGAAGGAAGATGATGTTACCGCAACAAGTATTTTAGCCACTCAGGATGAACACTTATACCACTTTAAGTAATGAATTTGTCACACCCAAAATGCATAAATATCCATCTTTTAAGCATTCAGGGAGGCACATTAGCAAACATGAATAGTACAACTTCCTCATGCTTGCAAGACTTCAATTTAGTCATACTATTTCTGCACCCGAAATAGACATCGTAAATAATTTAACGCCTTCCTGAACAATTCCTGACGCTAATTTTGTGTCTTGATGTCGGCGCCTTCACAATGTGTGACACGTCATATAAAAATAGAAATCCTCTGCATGGTGGCAAGGTTTAGTAAAATCATTTATACCACCCTTTAGGTGTGATCAATAAACCCAGACCGAGTAATTAAAGAATTCTACATTGTGTCAGTTTAAACCCCTTGCTACTGACGGTGATGGGAAACAGAGCATGTGGCGCTGGCTAAGGTTTTTCACCAAGTCCGTTTTACAATGTGTGAAAATAAAAGAAGGTCTGAAATGAAGCTAGGAGGACCAGAATTTCTGTCGCTATGCAAGGCAGTTGTTAAGTGAGTCACACTCAATTTTATGACCTTTTTTGACCTGGGTTAAGTGAATCCCTGCAGTTGTTGGTGAGTAAAGCAAGTCTGCCTTCCCCCATGGATTTCATTTGTTGGAAGCCAGCTCGAAAGGTCACAAACGGTCATCATGTGACCTGGAGTTCTGCAACAGTAGGAAGTACATGCCAGTTGCCAAGCATCTGAATTTTGATCATGTGGCCATGGAGATGCTGCGATGATCATAAGTGCAAGGACAGGTTGTAAATCCCATTTTTCAGCAACTCCTAAAGGACCCTAAATGAATCGTTGTAAGTCAAGGACTACGTGTACGGCTTGAACGACATGAGTGAAGAATACATTGCATAAACACCCTTAATGCAACTTACCCATTATAATGAGTTTTTACTCTAATGGAGTCTTTCTTCGTGTTCATTTTTGATCCCATTGTGCTAGGCATGATACTATGCAACATTCAGATGCCCTCGTTTTATAGACCGGTCTTTCAAATCATTCGAAGAATGATGAGGGGTTGCAGTAAATGAACAGGCAACATTTTTATGCTTCTTCTGCATGCACACAAAACTGTAGACAAAAATATAAAAGAGAAAACAAGGGAATGGAAAACATAATAAATACTGAATTAAACCTAAAAAGACGCACACAGTCAAACAAATCAGCTGGCTTATGTTCCTTTTCTTGCTACAATAGAAAAAACAACTTTGTAACTTTAGGCACCATTACATGTAAATTGTATACATTCTAGAATAGATGTTGCCTCTGCTAAAACAAACCAGGTAGCATTTTGGCCAATAGCATTAGTTATCCCTGTTTGAAAACTGAATTATTTTTAGCAAACAAATTTGACTTGATTTTAAACCCTTTCCTTTCCAAGCGCAAAAACTACAAAATGTTTGATATAATCTGTTCAAAGGGAATTTTTCTTAAGTACGGTAGTTCACAACCAAAGATAAAAAGTTTTCCAAGGGCGATTTTGACAAAAGAAGAAGCAGCTAAGTCAGACCAGTTCAAAACTTAGATTAGTGATCCAAGAGAAAACCCAGGCAAACATAAATCAAACAATTATCCCAGCAGAGAATTATTGTTGAGAAAACTACGTGATATGCCCATATAATCACCAGTAGGGTTTGACTCAAGGAAGTCTTAAAAATTGGAACGATTACATTTTGTCTTTATCTTAATCACAGCCCTCGAAGTATAGAACAAATTATAACCTCCTCGCATTTAGTTAGAAAAGCTGAAAAGCAAATACCTTTAATAAAAAGATTAGCGTTTCAACAGACCCGACTCTCACAACTGTAGCTTTTAAGAAACTTGTCAAATTCACAATTTTAAAATTCACATATGTAAGTAATTTGTACATTATATTTCTAGGCAAATGCAACTCTAAGGATCGAAACCCCTCCCATTTTTCCCCGGACAGCCTCTAACTTCAGCGATCCTGTAATTTAGAGGTGGGGAAACTACGGCCCCTTTACGGCCTGTGGACTTCTCCCAGAATTTGAGATCTAGTATGGCTGGCTCAGGAATTCTGGGAGGCCGTGAAAGGGCCATAGTTCCCCACCCCTGCTGTAACTTCTGGGCTGCCAGACAGACACTGCATTCCTCACATACCACCACTGCCCTCTTCACACTATAATTTAAGACGAGGCAAAACACACCTTTTCACCTTCCACTCGCAGTGCCTCACCCACTTACCACACACGCTCACCTTCTCGAGAAGACTTCCTGTTCTTTCAGCACCAGGTTTACCTCCTGGCTGAATATCCTATCACTATAATTTAGCCCAATTATATTTAATTAGAATTCTTGCATCTCCTTTTTTTTATTATCATCCTGGCACCGACTCTTTTGTTGTCTTGCTCATGGTGGGACACAAACTCCTCTCTTGCAAAAACCTCTTTATACTGTATTAAATAGCATCATCTTGCCCTTTTCCTCCCTTTGATCGAACTACTTTTGATTCATACGATAGGTATGACCAACCACAGGTAGCCTGACAAAAGCGGAAGCTCAGATTGAAGTTCGCATTCAGCCAGGGAAGCCCACTGTTATTGCGGGAGAAAATGGCAAGAGGGACCCCCACCTAAGCCAAAGATGGGACACAGATCAAATATCTCACTTTTTATTTCCTTCTGCTCCTTTCTAGCAAAGTAGAGCTAATAAATACTTTCCACTGACATTATCAATCCCTCCACCAGATAAGAAGCAATTACAACACACTATTATGTAGAACAGTGATAAAACTCTCCTCTCTCAAGCCTGTTCCTTGACACTTTGTGTGCATGTGTGTGTCTACTGCAGGGATACTGGTGGCTCTTTCTTATGACACCTTTCCCCCAGCCCCGCTTGGTACAAAGGTTTGATTGCGGCTGGTGGATTGCAAGGTGTGGTGACAAAGGAAAGCAATGCAGGAAGTATTAACAACTAACGCTTATGCCTTTCACTGTGGAATACTTAATTATATGAATTATTAATATAATCTAACAGTAAACTGATCCAATAAACATATAAATGGCTATATGTTAATAAAGCTCATACACACAAAGGTAAATAGCATATACAACATTAACATGCATCATAAATGGCATACACATGGCAGCATATTTATTGTGTACCATAGGCTTTTCATCACCTTAACACCCCTCTATTTAAATGCAGAATCATATAGTAATTCCCCACACACGCAACTTGTTTTTCCACACAACAGTATGGAAATAATTTGATGCCCCTTTCTGGGACATTTGCCTAAAGCCCTGGCATTTCCAGGTGGTCTCCCATCCCACTAGTAACTGGCTTGAAACTTTAGCTTTTTGAGATTAGACCAAGTGAGCTAGCTTCTAACATCTGCTGTGGAGAGTTTATATTGTGAGAGGTTTGTGTGTGTGTATACACTGTAACACAATACATTTATGTACACTTTGTTGCCAATATTTGCTATTGTTGCTGTTCCTAAGCTCCTTGGAATCCAGTAAGACTGAAGGAGTTTATATATAATAGTGTGTTCGCTGATAATAACAAAAAGCAAAATAACACCCACAATGTTTGTATCCTTTCCACCAATTCTCTACCACACTAATCTAAGCTTCAGAATATGATCTGATTATATACAGTACCTATTTACTCACAATATACAAAATAATCACTGCAATTTATATACCACTACAGAGATGAAGTAGAAATAGACTCCAAGCAGCTTATGAAGTAACCGAAATAAAATTAAAAACAAATTAATACTTAATTTACAGAGAGAATTCTAATTGTAACTGTAATAGATGCTACATTCTCTCCGATCCTCTGTTGGCTCTGTCCAATCTGAACTTCTTCTAAATGTCAAATTCATCTATATTCAGCTAAACAATATGATCTAGTTAGACGTGTGGAGAGAGAGAGAATATTATGAATATTAGTAGAAAGGGAAAGGCCTTCTCCTAAAATTCTCTGTGGACTCTAACAACACAATGTTGTTGTGACTGCTGTTGTTATGGGTTTGGAGTCAGTCTTGACTCCTGGAGACGACAAGAACAAATGCACGTCGCTCTCTTGCAAACATTTTTCGGAAGTGGCTTGCCAATATCTTCTTTCTGGGGGGGGGGGGGGGGGAGGAGCCAGAAATTGCCCTGCTAGTTTTCCATTTGAGGCAGGATTAGAACTCACCTCTTTCAGCTTGGAATCCAGCTCCTTCCCGCCCACCGGCTCTTAAGACGACAAAGCAATTGATCCTATTTGGAGAGAAAGATAAAAGTTTCATAAATCAATAATAAAAAAGCAGCCATAGCCTGGCCAGCCTGTCTTTGGAGTCCCCACTCTCTTTAGCTTCCTGCCTTGGATAATGGGGGAGGGGGGATGCTTGAGAGCATCTTTTCTGCTTGCCCCACCTCTCACCCTCAAACCCCCCCCCTTTATTCCCGGCTTCACCTGTTTGCCCCCTTTCCCTCCCTCCACTCCTCCCCCTCCCCCAGCCTCCCAGTGCACCCCCCCCCAACAAAAAAAAACTCACCTGCTTTGGGGGGAATCTCCCCTTCTTACAGGTATCTTCACCCCTCCCCACTCCGTGCCGGGCTCCGGATGAGATGATCGCCTCTCCGCACTTCCCGCCTGGCTCCGGGAAAGGATGGCGCTCCGCGGAAGTTTGCCTCCAACTTCCCGGAGGAGGAGGCGAGAGGGAAGCGATCGGAGTCGCCCTTCGCGTCCGCCCCTTCCCGAAAGCAGGGTGATGATGATGATGATGATTGTTATTATTAGGATTATGGCTATTCTTTTTTTTTTTCGTTTCGCTTCGGATTTATTATTTCTTTTCCTGCCCCGAGGAGGCGGAGGAAGAGGAGGCGCGCTCCCGAGTGCGCGCTCCCGTCAGCGACCCCGCCCCCCCCTCCCGCAGCTGTTCTCCGCGCAGCCGCTCTTCCGCCTCCCAACATGGCGGTCCCGCCTCCGCCTCCCAGCCAATCGCCCGCCTCTCCGCACCTGCCGGCCTATAGGAAAAGCCGGGGCAGGGCTGGCACTTCACCTGAAACCACCGCCCGCCCCCTCGGAGCTGGGACGTAGCCAATCAGAGCTCGTCAAGAGGTCCTCACCTGGCGCTGGTGGGCGGAGCCCGGGAAAGGGGTGGGGGACACTCACCTGTGCACCAATTGGGACCGCGAAGGTTGGCCTAGCATCCAGGCGAAGAGTCGAAGTCCGGCTCGCCAGGTTGGCGGAAGCGGCTTTTTTTATGTGACGCTTCTGCCTCGGAATTATGTATTAAGGGTGGAGTTTATAAAATAACAATAATAATAATAATAATAATAATAATAATAATAATAATAATAATAATAATAATAATAATAATAATAATAATAATAATAATAATAATAAACAACAATAATAAAGTTGGAAGGGACCCTGGAGGTCATCTGGTCCAACCCCCTGCTCAGGCAGGAAACCCTATACCATTTCGGACAAATGGCTGTCCAGTCTCTTCTTAAAAACTTCCAGTGTTGGAGCATTCACAGCTTCTGGAGGCAGGTTGTTCCACCGGTTAATTGTCCTCACTGTCAGGAAGTTTCTCCTTAGTTCTAGCTTGCTTCTCTCCTTGAAACTGGACCTTTTTATGACTTGTGGACTTCAACTGCCAGAATTCCTCCGCCAGCCAGGGGAGGGAAGGGGGGAAAAAGAAATATGGAGGTAGTCCTCGACTTATGACCACGACTGAGCCCAGCATTTCCACTGCTGAGCAAAAAGCCGTTGTTAAGTGAGTTTCGCCCCACTTGACCTTTCTTGTCGCAGTTGTTAAGTGAATCACTGCAGTTGTTAAGTTGGTCACATGGTTGTTAAACGAATCGGGCTGCCCCCATTGGCTTTGCTTGTCAGAAGGTCGCAAAAAGGGATCACGTGACTCCGGGACTCTGCCCGTCGTAAATATGAATCGGTTTCCAAGTGTCTGAATTTTGATCACGTGGGGATGCTGCAACGGTCGTGGGTGTGAAAAACGCTTACAAGTCAGTGCTGTTTTAACTCTGACTAGTCACTAAACAAATTGTAAATCGAGGACAGCCTGTAATTCTAAAGATTGACTTAAAAAAAACCCAAATAAAACAATGTATTTAATGTATTTTATATTTTCTTATCCTCCATAAAGTTGTAGGGCTCAGGGTTAATGCCTTTGTTTTCTTTGTACTCTTATAAGAGAATTGGAGATACAAAAATATAACAATGTGAAATAAAAGCTTCTCTATGTTCTCTTTCTCTTTAGTCATATGAAAAAGCTTTGTCCAACAGATATAAAGCAATGAACTATGGTTCATGAATTAACTCAATGGCTCAATTTCATGCATCACGTTGAAACATTGGAAAGCGTGTTGAATTTGCACCTGACATTGTGCCATAAAGCAGCCAATTGCAATTTAGCCCTGCATTCTTTAATCCCAGCCATCCTATGATGTCCTTAGTTATGTCAACGCAATAAATGTGGCTTATAGGCAAACCATGGTTTAGCACAATGTGCAAGACTGTTCATATTCTTACAATAACAGAAAATCGTCTTATGGCACCTTCAAAAGTAAAGATCTATGGTATGAGCAACAAAAACGGAAGTCTACTGCTTTATTGTAGGCCAAACACAATCTCAGGTTTCTGCATACATGTTATTGTTTTCTTCCAGCAGAGGGCAAGAGAACATTAGCTAGATGTTAGTGGGAAAAGTATTTCAGGAAATCATCTGATTCAATTCTGTTGTGTTTCTTTTATTTCAGAGGCGATTATGAAAAAAGCAAAAGACAAGAGAAATGTAAGTGGCCTTTGGGCAATAGAGTATTCATGATTCTCTCAGAGAATATCTCTTTATTTGTAAATAATTGACAATAAGCCTTCATAGTAGCAGGGGTTTGAGTCCAATTTTGTCCTAGTGAAAATACAGTATGTGGTACTGTGACTGGAAAAGCACAAGCATGCCTGTTAACCCTATTGTGAAAAGAAGAAGTTAGAAACACAGAAAAATGATGGCAGAAACAGACCCAGTGGTCTTTGGAATCTGCCCTTTGAGATGTTTGTTTGTTTTTCTTTTTATTTATTTTATTATCTTGTTTTTATTTATTTAGGTTAAAACAAATAATGGATTTAAAGCCAGTATGTTACTAACCGGACAGTGTAATATTAAGGCATCAGACTAGAAATCAGGAGAACCTGAGTTCTAATTTCATTTTAGGCACAGAGCCAGCCTGGTGACCTTGGGCCAGTCCCTATTTCTCAGTCCTAGACAGTGGCAAACCACTTCCAAAATCTTAGCAGGAAAACAGCAGGGATTAGTCTGGTCAAGTACCAGGAGTCAACATTGACTTCAAAGGCACAGACAAAATTTTATTAACCACTATATTTGGTTTGTCTTGAAGTTAAGTGAAATATAATTCCCTGTACTTGCTATCCTGTCTGCCCATGCCATTTTCTTTCTGATGAACACGTTCTTCAGATATTACAGTATACACTGTAATACCCGTGTATTACAATAATAGCATATTAATTATTTGCTACTTTTTCATGGCTAAGGGATCAGTTGTGTGTGTAACAAGTTCGGTCGGCTCTGACATATCCCCATGTCTCCGAACATACTTATAGTTCTTTGTCCTAACTAAAAAAAAAACTATTTTGTATGTATATATATTTTAATGGACAAAAGTTTTTGATATGGAATATTTTGGTTTATGGTCAATATGTTATAAACAAGCTTCAGGCTTATTTGTTCTTTCAAGCACATACATTATTGCTGAGCATTTTATCTTGAATGTTATATTTGGTTGGATTCCGTTTTCTAGGTAGAAGGAATGTGATTGGTCATATGATGAATTATTTAGCATTTTAGTATTTTGGAAAAAAGGATGTCCTGGGGTTTTTTTTTTAAACAGAGGAAGATTTATGTTTTTGCAAGTTTGAAGGTCAATGCTGCTGTGGACAGAAAGTACAAAGAACAGGTTCGCAGTGTACCAAAAATTGGATGTGAACCAGTCAGCCATAGAGACCACAAACTAAGGATGTATGAAAAAAAATCTGATCTCCATGGTAATTCCATTGCAACTAAGCATGATAGATGGCACACAGATATTATTTAGCTGCTTCTTAATATAGACCACATCTATGTTTAACATTTACAGGAAGAAAACTATTTTTTCTCCAATTAGAGAAAGGTTAAAGTATTGTCAGTTCCATAACTTGTATATATTAGAACCTCAGGTGAGCTACAATCATTTATGCATTGATGGATAAAATGTCTCATCTTGCAGGAATTATTGAGTCCAGGAAATGTCTTCGCAGCTTCCACCAAACTAAAATTGGCCTCTTAAAATAAGGACAGGGCAGTTATTTGTTTAACTGACATTGGAAGATATGCTCAGATTTCACGATGAGCTTAATTATTTTCAAAATTTGAAATAACACACAAATCAAAGATACTCTCCAAAATTCAGGGTTTTTTAGATTTAGAATTCACCACAAAAAGGCAACCTATATTGGAGTGAGGACTGCTGCACAAAATGCAACAGTTGAAAAAAATTAGCTAAGGCAGAGCTGCGTACAAAAATATATGCATTTAAAGGAACATATATAAAAATATGGGTGGATTTTAAGGTAGACTGCTAGCAAGCCAAGTTGCGTGAGTGACCAAATTTATAACTGAAAGACTGAGAAACTAAAATCAGCTTTGTAGGGGGGAGAGCTGTGTTACTCCACGATAGCAAAACATCAGGAGGAGTCTAGGAGTATCTTTTCTGATTAACACATTTTATTAAAAAGGGATAAGTGTTCAGGAAAGCTTCAGAAAAGGTGTTAAAACTCCTCCTGAACTTAACAAAATTTGGCAACCTTGAAAAACTAAGGGGAGAATTAAGCCAGCAGATGGGGTCTTTAACATGAGTCGTTCAGTGCTACTCCTAAGCATTTTTAAATGTATAAAATGCAGGGTGTTCTAGGCAGATGGAGGGCACTTGCGTACATCTGGTAGCATGGTTCTGCTGGAGAAGAATCCTCCTTGCTTTTCTCGCTCTCCACGAGAGGAAAAAGGCTGATCTGAAGCAAGCTACCACAGCAGATGTCTTACAGATTGTTCTCAGTTGGCCAACTGTCTTTGCTTAATCTCCCTGGCTGTTGGGCCTCTTACAAATACCACAAAATACAGTTTTCTCCACCTCCCACAGTATCTACAACAGATGGTGTGCGAGTGAGGGAAGAAAATTTTCTTTCCTCCATTTAGCATCAACAGACTGCCTGTCCTTTCAGCAGTTATTCAGGATCCATTCAGGCAGAGTCAAAACAAGGCAGTTTCCTTGCAACTAAATAAAGATTTGATGTCACAAAATCCAAGGTATGCTTCTTTTGAGATGGGGAAAGGAAGGGAACCACCTAAGACAGAACGGGCTGCTGTGTTTGTTTTTAAAATCCTGGAGATGCACAGTACGTGTGCCGTCATGTATTCCTATTAGTTGGCTTTTAAATTCTTTTCAAGAAGGGAGTGTGGGTGAGGAATTACCAAACATTTCCAGTACAATGCGTAAATTACACTCTTTGGCATGTATTCGCAATCTAGCAGACTTTTCTGCCACCTCTAATAGTCCTTCAATATCTGGATTTCAGTTAAAGAGGCAGGCCAATAAGAAATGGCAAATAATGACATTGAAAGCAAGGAGAATAATAGAATTAAGAGAGTGGGAAGGGAACCTGGAAGGCTTCTAGTCCAACGCCCTGCTCAGGCAGGAAACCCTATACCATTTCAGACAGATGGTTGTCCAATCTCTTCTTAAGAGCCAGTGTTGGAGCATCCACAACTTCTGGATTAATTGTTCTAACTCTCAGGAAAATTCAGAGACCTGCTCCATGCACAGTGTTGCAGAATGTAACACGAGACCTCTATGCCTCATGCGAAACTCAAATCAGACCAAGCCACATTGTTGCTTAGCAGTGGCGCTCCCTACCCATTTTTTGACTGGGTTCACACATCTAAGC
The DNA here is from genome assembly GCF_947247035.1 of Vipera ursinii. Classification (NCBI taxonomy): domain Eukaryota; kingdom Metazoa; phylum Chordata; class Lepidosauria; order Squamata; family Viperidae; genus Vipera; species Vipera ursinii. The sequence continues at coordinate 2,329,012 of NC_139530.1, read as the reverse complement.
CAGAATGGGGTTTTAAAAGAGCGTGGGTATCTGTACAATTGTTACTTATCCTAGAATCTAGGAGAGACCTAAGGTTTTCAGAACAGCCTTTTAACAAATGTTGATTTTGGGGGGGAAAACACAAACGCAACCCAGACGAGAAACATGGGGAAGCAACAACAACAAAAAACTAGGGCATTGGAAATCCCTAGAATTAATGATTCTTAGGAGAAGTTGACTGGCAATATCTCTGATCCCCCTAGGGCCTTTCAAGGGGGAGGTTAACAAAACGTTAAGATGGCTGGTTCAATAACCAGGGTTAGGTAAATAACCTAATTCAATAAAAACTGGTTCACTGATCAGCAGTGTCTGATTGCAAGAGACAGAAGAAAATGCAACAGAAAAAAAAAAGGCGGGTGGGGTGGGGGGGAGAACAGAATAGACAATTCTTCTGTGCAATCTGTGGGGAGGGTCCATTAATTCCCTCCCAACTCTATTTAATTGTGCTGGCACAGAGGAAAGACAAACGAGGGAGTGGGTGTCAGTTCTTGGTTCTAACACACAGTAAAAAGTCTTTCAATTCCTTTGCCTAACAACAGAAGCTATTAGCTGTAAGCAGTTCAAGCACTGAATAGAGTTGGTTGGTCCTGACAGAAGGAGGCTTACTGGATCGGCACTAATATATATATTTTTTAAGTTCATTATCTGTTAGTGGAAAACAATTCTCTTTTAAGAACCGAAGAGGGACTCTTTTTTAGGACCATCTGCAGCAACCTCTCTGAACGCACCTTCCCCCGCTTACCATATTTTTTTCCCCTCCCAGATCCAACGATGTAATTCAACTCTACCACCGTCCCCTTCATTACAAACATCGATCCTGTTTCTGTTCTTTTACCAGAAGCAGAAAAGGAAAGTTCTGCAGATCATATGAAGTATTTGTACCACTTTAGAAAGCCTTAGTGAGGCCACACCTGGAATACTGCATCCAGTTTTGGTCACCACAAACAGTTCTTCATTTGTTTTAGTCTTCAGGCATTTTGTAATTACACATTAAAAAGCAGACGTTGAGACTTTGGAAAAAGTAGAGAGAGAAGCAACTAAGACGATGAAAGGCCTGGAGACTAAACATATGAAGAACAGTTGCAGCCATTGGGTACAGACAGTCTAGAGAGGGATGACATGATAGCAGTGTTCCAATATTTGAGGGGCTGCCTCAAAGAAGAGGGGATCAACTTATTATCCAAAGCACCAATAGCATTTCATTGCTATTAAAGGAAAATGTGTGCAAAGTTTTGCAAATTAACAACGATAATAGTAATACGCTTACAGGACTCCCAATTGCAAAGCAAATGCTTTTGAAACAATGTTGGTATTTCTGCATATTAGGTAAGGCATTCAGGCTGGAAAACTCAGACATCCTTACATCTCCAGGAAGAAAATTATTACTTGTGTTATTGAGATTCAAATGACTTATTAGCATGGTATATTTAAAAATGAGCAACACAAGGTTTTACATTTTTAAAAGAATTGTTAGGGTTTTGATTATTGCAATGAACTATATTTCAGCAAAATTCTTTGCTGCAGGCTCTGTTTCTTATTCTCAGCTAGGTTTGTTCTAAATCCTTTATGCTAAACAAAAGGTACATTAAAAATTACAAAGCCTCAAATCAGAACATTATCTTCACTGTCCCAATTTAAAAGCAGTGTAGAGCTGATAAATAATTAAGGCTGAGGAAACCATTTCAAAATTGCCAAATATAAATTATCATGCCATTACTGGTGCGGCAACTTTGCAGCCAAGGAGGACAAGGAGCATGGCAATGCTGCAGATCAAAATAAATAAAAGAGAAATTCTGTAAAATCTCAGCCAGCCCATCTTTGAGTAGTTGAACCTGTAAATTATCAAGGCTTGAAAATCAGGCAAAATCTGGAGCAGCCACTTCAAATTCGTCCGCTCATCTCAAAAATTTACTCATTTCATTTCATCCCATGCATGATGTCCCACCTGAATTGTTGCCCAAGAAATTGTGTCCTACTTTCACAACAAATTCTTTCCGATATATTCCTGATATATCAGATGCTCCAAAGGCATTCGTCTTAATTCAGAAATTGGCACAGTTAACGGAGAAGCAAAAGACTGCTTGGGTGCTAGCAAAATCTTGGCAGAGCTGTTTAACTTCGACAGGATCAAATTATAAAGTTGAGCCATTGTTCTTTTGCCTTCGTTGTCAATGCAACTTCTTCCCCTTGGGGACAGAGGAGGAGGCAATAAACCAAACATTTGCGCCTGCAAAAGAACAATTTTGGCTTTGGAACAGCTGTACTGAAAAAGTGCTCCCCAGCGTGGCTCATGGGATGTTCTCTCAATTGTCCTCAAGCTCCTTCAGGAACCGTCTGTTGTTTGGGATCCTCACATGGTGTAGGCCACCCAATAGATGACGTTGACTGCAGCAAAGGCAGCTGGGAAAACTGCCCTTGCGTAGATATCGATGGTATCGGCGTCGATGGGCTTGAAAAGAGCCTTGAGACCGTTTTTGGGCTTTGGTACCCCTCCTTTCTTGGTGTCCCCCGTTTCTACTTCAGCTGAGCCAGATGGGTTTTGGGGCCCTTGGCGGTGCCTGCTGGACATGGCCAGCTCCTGGTTGACTCCAGCAATCGAAAGGGAGAACATAACAATGGCGTTTTTCACATTGACCTAAAAGGGGAAAGTGAGCAGATAGAATTGGGAAGAGGGTGTACTGGAGATGCGGCACCCTCAAACTAGCTAATCCAGACATCCTGGCCTACAAAAGTTGACCTGGAATAACATGGTGGCCTGAACAGACTCTTACAGAAAGAGAAACAGAGGCTGAGTTCACACACTGCCTTATCCTGTGGTTTGTCTCATAGCCCACGATGGCTGGATTTATAAACCCTAACCAAGCTTTATTTTACCAATGGTTTGCCCCACACAACACATGCCACATTAATTTAATAATTTAATTTAATAATTTGATTTCTATACCGCCCTTCTCCCGAAGGACTCAGGGCGGTGAACAGGGCAATACACAATAAAAATATTATACAAAAATTAAAAAGTCATTAAACATTATGCCCTTAAAATTAATACATATTACAATTAAAACTATTTATAAAAACCCAACCCCATCCCATCAGACCAGGCCAGCTTGTTCGAAAAAGAAAGTTTTGAGATCGCGCCGGAAGGAGCGAAGGTCGGGGGCCATCCGGAGCTCAACCGGTAAGCTGTTCCAAAGGTCTGGCGCGCCCACAGAGAACGCTCTCCCCCTGGGGGTCACCAATCGGCATTCTTTGATCGGTGGCACCCTGAGGAGGCCCTCTCTGTGGGAGCGCACTGGACGGAGGGAAGTTGACGCCGGCCGCAGGTGTTGCTGTAGGTAATCCGGACCCAATTAAGCCAAACTGAACACACCATGAGTTTTTTTAGTTGGGTATGTCAGACTAGAAGAAATGAAACATGCTTTCTGGACAACACTACAGACCTACAGTGAAATTCAAGCTAATCTTCTTTCTGTCAAATTAAACTGTGCCCTTTATTTATTACTTACTACATTTGTTTTCCGCCCGTCTCGTATCAAGGCAACTTTTGCTGTAACACAACTTGCCTGGCTTCACACACCACTTAAAGTGACTTGAAACCAGTGGTTACTTTGGCTTGGCGTGTTGTGTGAACCTGGCCGTTAGGGCTTGTCAAGCTTTGTCTAGAGTTTGTGCGTGTTACACAACTAGGTATTAATGCAGGGCTGTCCAACCTTGGTCACTTTAAGACCTGTGGACTTATATATTAGTTGAATGAGTTGTATTGTTCACGGCTAACCGTATATAATACGTGAATGCCATCCAAAAGTAGAACATTTAGCTTTCGGCCCCTTCCAAGGTAAAAAAATGAATCTCAGCTGGAGCCTAGAGAAGACTGTACTGACCTCTTCTGCCTGCCTGTCGGTCTTCAATTTGTCTTTCTGCTTTTTCATATAGTCAGCGTTGAAGTGGGCAAAGGCATATTCCACCAGTGCAGCAAAGACAAAGACATAACAGATCCAGAAGTAGACATCCAATGCTTTTATGGCGGAAGCCCTAGGAAGGGAAGAACGAGCACTCACCATCAGGGTTGTCATGGTAAGAACTGTGGTTATGCCTGTAAGAAACGAAGGGGGGGGGGAAATTAGCACCTAGAAGGGAGTATACCCCTATAAAAAGTAACCCAGAGCTCTCTCCACTTAAGAGTGGTAAGAACGTTATTTTATGTCAGTTCCTCAAAATGGGTAGAAGCAACCGGCTTGCCTGCTGATCTAGATCCGACTTGTACCAAAATGTTTTGTCTGGGTTCAACCACCATGAATTATTTAACCAATTTGCACTTGGCTCAGGAGATCTTTGCACGATGTGTAAACCCCCCATCTCTGATCTACTGGGTTGACTAACTCTAGCCCCAAGGAGAAGAGTACTTCACTGCTTCTCCAACCTTGGATTCTCGGCAGCTTAAGGTTCGCACATACCTCATACTTTCCTCACAACAAACCTGTGAAGCAGGTGGGCTCAGAACTTCATAGCTTGAGTGAAGAGTTCGGCACAGGGGTGTCAAACTGCCGGCTTGCGGGCCGGTTGCATGACGCGGAGGCTGCACCCACCCCAGCTCCAGCAATGCGGAAAAAAGTCACAAGTCACGTGACGCGGCGAGTTTGACACCCACGAATTACAGCCTCCACAATCTTTCATCTGGCACTCTGTTTACTATAAGACCCCAGCTCAAAAGGCTTTTGTAAAGATCAGGTAAAGTCCTTTTTTTACCTAGGGAGACCCGTGCAGGCACAGCTGACTGGCTGATCCAGAAAGAGACCCATGACATGGCCACCAAGAGGATTGAAGGGACATAGGACTGGATGATGTAGACACCTCTGTTCCTCCGCAGGTGGAAATGGAGACTCAGGCGGGGGAACTGGCCAGCTGCAAAATGGGGATTTATATATTTTTTAAAATCTTTTTTGGTTGTCCTTTTTTATCCTGCCCTCAGAAAGGCTGCCACCATTTCCTTTCCTCACCCCTGAATTTTTCCCCCCCACCCAATTTCTTTGCCCTTGCGCTCCCTTCCCTATTGGTTAGCAGAAAAATAGGGCTTTTGGAGAACTTTCCATAGCTCCTTGGTCTTGTTTTAATTCTTCGCTTTTAAAACAGAGAACGCACATGCCACGCTAAATTATGGTTTGTTACAATAATCAGTTGGGGTCACCAACACTTGTCCCCGCTAACTGTGGATTACAAACCAGGGTAGAAAAAAAATTAGGCCCCCTCAAGCCATCTCAAAGTTAGATTTCTGCTTCCCGGTGTGAAACCGCAGTTTTGCACTTTGTAAACAGTTGCTTGTAGCGAAGTACGCTGTGAATTTAGCCATATAAAGAGCAAATCATGATAAAACTTATTTATCATAATGAATGAGCCCTGTGTTTAAAAGCCCAAGATTTATCTTTTAAAATGCCATTTTACCCTTCTTGGTGAATGGAGCGCTTATAACTTGTTCACTCTAGCTAGTTTCCTGTCTCCTTAGAAAATATGCTGGTCAATAACCATCCAACTATTAAATAACTAATTACTTCACTTACCAGATTTGAAGTTCATAAGTTCAGTAGCGAATCGATAATTGATAATGGTGAACTGCGCAAGCTGCAGCTTATCCAACCCGTGAATTTGCTCTTGGTTCTCAGACCAGCGGTAGACAATGTCCTCGGAGGAGTAACCATCTATTTAAAAAAAAAAACCTGAATAAATACAGATGCATAAAGAGGAAGGTGAAAACAGGGTTCACATAACAGGCTAAACCTGCTTTGTTTTAAATTAAACTGAATACCAAGTCAGTTGCATAGGTCCAGGAGCATTCACTAGGACACCCTTGCCTTTTGAGAATCTCTGTGTGCTTAGGAAAATGTTACTATTACAGATTGCAAAAGTTAAACTCACAACTCTCCAAGTCCAGCATGCATTCCTGCTCATCCATTGGATACTTGGTGAGATCCATGTCACAGGCCACCGTGGAGGTAATCCTACACCAAATGAAGAGAGCAGAAGACACAACACTTACATTCAAGCCCTTCTCTGCTTACCCTGCACACTTAGGCTAGAGTTTCCCAACCTTGGCCATTCCTAGGTAGGTGGGCTTCAGATCCCAGAATTCCACAGTCACGTGGCCATTGATGAGAATTACCAGAGCTGAAGCCCCAACCTCTGGATATGCCTGGGATTGGAAATGCTGGCTTAGAGGAACTTCCTGCCATTTCACTACCCAATAAATACAGCCGTTTACCTCTGGCCACAAAATTGTCATTTACCTGATGCTGTAAAGAATGACTCCATCAGGCTGCAGCCTTATAAGCTTATTCTCCACTGTTACATCATGAAACCAGGCTGACTTGGCATTGACTATAAACGTATCCGGCAGCCAGAGTTTGTCCACAAAACGGCTATCCAAGCCCAGCGTTTCATTGGTCCGGTTGTACGACAGCCGGTGGTCCCGCCAGCTTTGATGCAGAAAAACAGTCATCGTATATTCCTAAAGACAAGAATTAACAGCAGAATTTTTTAAAAAATTTCCTTTAAAAAGGATAGCTGTGACAAGGTCTCTGGGCCAAAAAAGGAGCATTTTCCATTCCCCCCCCCCATTTTGTCATATTCCTAACAAATAGGCTGCATTTCTAATTTAATACGCTGTCATATTCCTAACAGCTTATTAAATTAGAAGTGCATCCTATTTGTCACAACTAAATATTTGTGAACTAGCCATATTCAACAACATTTCTATGCAGTCTAAAAACAATTGCCATTTTCACCATCAAGAGAACAAATGTGTCACCATGTCTGTTTTAGCTCTGGTGCTCACTTACCATGTTGACTTCGGAGATGTGGTCAATGCTAGTCACCTCGATAGCCAAAGCCACATTAACAGGAGGCCCTTACAGAAATGAGAAAAGGAGAGATTAAAACAGAGACACCGAAATTCATGTTCATCTTAAGTCAGTCTATTCCTCTGTCCTACCTGAATGAGTGTGATGCATGAATGAGTACAGAAAGTTATGCTAAGTCCCTGAACCAGATGAGACCAGATTAGCACTGTAGCTCATCTCCATGGGCTTATTTTAATGTGCTTTTAATTTATAAATTTTGTTTATTAAATTTGCATCCCAACACAATTTTTACAATTTCCCGACAATCGTAGTTATTAGCAAATAACTAAAAAGTCTAACCTTATATTGATCTACAATATGT